>NC_058080.1:271206406-271513009 GCF_014858855.1 Bufo gargarizans
CTTCTCTTAATAGGATTATTACCTCCATTAACATTAAAGGTGGTCACATTTAGTTTTAGAGCTGTCATCTGAGTAGAATTAGAAAAACAAAAGGCTGTTTGACGATGGCTCAATGATCCAACTGTGAAAACCAAACAACAACTAAGAGAAGCCTTCCAGAACTTAAAGCTCCGTATATGCGCAATCCAACTATGCGCATAGATGTGTGGGTTGGGGAGAACACCAACATGTGTTAGCCTGATCTGCCCAAGCCTCAATAACCTAAGCCCATATCAGATGGCTAGGTAAATGGACTAACTCCATAAGAGCGAGAAACCTGCACAATACCAGATCATATAGACTTCTGATCCAAACGAGTTCAGAAACGAGGACTAGAATTTTAAAGGGACACAATTCTGTGTCAGAATCAGATAGGGTGACGCAAAACTAATTCAATCATTAGTATCCATCCTTGAGGGGCCACCAGGTCTTCTGTACTTCTGCCTTTTAACCGTGGACCATTTCGACGGGACTTGTAGCGGGGGTAAGTCCTCATCCAGGGGAACCGGCATCCAAGAAGATAGGACCATAGGCTCCAGATTCAGTGGCTCCCAAATCTGTCTTAGGTCCTCTGGTGCGCGGATAGTGTAGCGCTTATTTCCATGGGTGTTGAGAAGGCCAAAGGGAAACAGCCAACGGTATATAATTTTAGAGGAGCCCAGAAGATCCGTAAGGGGTCATCAGGATTTTCGATATGGAGGTGTTCATATCATCCTCTCAGTCTCCATTATTTAATTAAAAATATACAAGTTTTACCCCCACCTGTCCTTTCATTTTTGATAAAAATCGGTTTTATTAATATGCTAATAACCTTACTAACGTGCCCAAGGGGCTGTCCCTCCGGTTGTTTGTGCCCAGCTGCGCCCCTTTATCTCATAGCCCAGCGCCGCCCCACTGCTAATTATGCACTACTCTCATCGCCGATGGTGTGCCGTAATCTCGCGCATGCGCCCTAAATCCACTGGTCAGTGCACTTCGCTCTCAGGCGCTGACCCGTTGATCCAGGTCGCATGCGCGAGATTACGGCGCACCATCGGCCATGAGAGTAGTGCATAATTAGCAGTGGGGCGGCGCTGGGCTACGAAATAAGGGGCGCGGCTGGGCACAAACGGCCGAAGGGACAGCCCCTTGGGCCCGTTAGTAAGGCAATTAGCATATTTATAAAACCTATTTTTATCAAAAATGAAAGGACAGGTGGGGGTAAAACTAGTATATTTTTTATTAGATAATGGAGACTGAGAGGATGATATGAACAGCTCCATATCGAAAATCTTCATGACAGAATCCCTTTAAGGTTAAAATGTCTCCTGTGTTCACACCATGCAGAAAAATTTATGGATTTGGTTCCACACAGCGTCCTCCTCTTGTTAGCACACAAACACGCTTGTAATAAGACTGTAGAGCGGATGGATCAATCCGATGGCCATCAACACCCTGCTTTCACTGCAGAAGATGACTCTGCAAGGAGCAGGAGGAAAATGGCATAAACTGCCTTCCAAAGGATGAATAAAAAGTGGTTTGTAGTAGTAAAAACATGCACTTATCATGCACATTAACCCGGCATATCTCTTCTCAAGACCTAGGGTTCACAACCTTCTGGTCAGCTCCCTGAAAAATGAGCCAGATTTTATCATCCTGTAAAAACCTTTACAAAAATCCGTTTTTCAGGCATACTTTGTAGTGTTGTATTAAAAGCACCCATTACATCATATAAAAGGTTCATAAAAATTGTCAAATTATTATTATTATTATTAATCTTCCTTTACTGTCCATACCATGGAAAGTGAGTAGATGGAAATATTAACTATTGGAGCATGCTAAGGACTTGATGAAACCCAAACAAGTCTGTGAGAATAATGTGGTCAGACTTTTCATACTGGGAATTCCCTGTGACTCATCACTTGATATAATTGCCAACAGAAACTTTAGAAAAGACATTTGGCAGAGAGCGTGCCCATGGATATCTGAATTGGTGTTTTCTCCAGTAAAAAATAAAATAAAAAATCAACGAAGCTTGGCTAATTGGAGATATCAGCTGGCAGGTCATTTGCAAAAAAAATTAAAGGGTTGTTTTAGTTTCAGTAAATATATACTTGGTATAATAAAACATTATAGGGGGAGATTTATCAAACTGGTGTAAAGTAGAACTGTCTTAGTTGCCCATAGCAACCAATCAGATTCCACCTTACATTTTCCAAAGGAGCTGTGATAAATGAAATGTGGAATCTAATTGGTTGCTATGGGCACTAAGGGTACTTTCACACTTGCGTTTTTCTTTTCTGGCATACAGTTCCGTCACAGGGGCTCTATACCGAAAAATAACTGATCAGGTATATCCCCATGCATTCTGAATGGAGAATAATCTATTCAGGATGCATCAGGATGTCTTCAGTTCAGTCGTTTTGACTGATCAGGCAAAATATAAAACCGTAGCATGCTACGGTTTTATCTCCGGCCCAAAAAACTGAAGACTTGCCTGAAGACTTTCCCATAGGAATGTATTAGTGCTGGATCCGGCATTCAAAATACCGGAATGCCGGATCAGTCCTTCCGGCCTGCACATGCGCAGACTGGTAACAATGTGAAAAAAGATACAAGACGGATCCGTCTGTCCGCATGACAAGCGGAGAGACGGATCCGTCCTTGCAATGCATTTGTAAGACGGATCTGCATCAGGATCTGTCTCACAAATGCTTTCAGTCAGCGGCGGATCCGGCGGATCACACTGCCGCAAGTGTGAAAGTAGCCTTAGCCAGTTCTACTTTACACTAGTTTGTTAAATATCCCCTATACTCTCTATGGCAGGGCTGGACAACCTGCGGCTCACCATGCCCTGCTGTAGGCAGACCGAGCATACTGGGAGTTGTAGTTTTGCAACAGCTGGAGAGCCGCAGGTTGGCCATCCCTGCTCTATGGTATATAGTATCTTGCTTGATATTATTCTGCAGGAACCTTTACTTTGAGTGGACATACAGTACAGACCAAAAGTTTGGACACAGCTTCTCATTCAAAGAGTTTTCTTTATTTTCATGACTATGAAATTTGTAGATTCACACTGAAGGCATCAAAACTATGAATTAACACATGTGGAATTATATACCTTTTCGCCCTATAAGACGCACCGGCCCATAAGACGCACCTAGGTTTTTGAGGAGGAAAATAAGAAAAAAAATTTTTTAACCAAAAGGTGTGCTTTTGGTGGGTTTTGAACTAATTGTGGTCTGTGGATGGCACTGTTATGGGGGATCTGTGGATGGCGCACTGTTATGGGGGATCTGTGGATGGCACACTGTTATGGGGGATCTGTGGGTGACACTTATGGGGGATCTGTCGATGGCGCACTGTTATGGGGGATCTGTGGATGACGCACTGTTATGGGGGATCTGTGGATGACGCACTGTTATGGGGATCTCTGGATGGCGCACTGTTATGGGGGATCTGTGGATGGCGCACTGTTATGGGGGATCTGTGGATGACGTACTGTTATGGGGGATCTGTGGATGACGCACTGTTATGGGGGATCTGTGGATGGCGCACTGTTATGGGGGATCTGTGGGTGACGCACTGTTATGGGGGATCTGTGGGTGATGCACTGTTATGGGGGATCTGTGGGTGACACTTATGGGGGATCTGTGGGTGACACTTATGGGGGATCTGTGGGTGACGCACTGTTATGGGGGATCTGTGGGTGACACTTATGGGGGATCTGTGGGTGACACTTATGGGGGATCTGTGGGTGACACTTATGGGGGATCTGTGGGTGACACTTATGGGGGATCTGTGGGTGACACTTATAGGGGATCTGTGGGTGACACTTATAGGGGATCTGTGGGTGACACTTATAGGGGATCTGTGGGTGACACTTATGGGGGATCTGTGGGTGGCTCTTATTGGGCTCTCTGGATGGCACTGTGTATGACAGTTATGGGGGGATCTGTGGATGACACATATATAGCATCTTATGCTATGTGTCATCCACAGATCCCCTCCATAAGTGTCCCTGTAGTGAATGACCCTCAATACACGCTGGGGGCCGGCATCTGCTTTTATAAAGACAGCGGGGCCCGTGCAGTGACTGTATTCCACTACACGGGCCCCGCTCACTGTATAATCCTATGTCTAATAGTTAATTGTAATTGTATGTAATCGCATAATCAGCGCTGTGTATTACTGTACTTACAACTACAAGCGCTCGCCGCTCGGTAGGCAGAGAGGAGGGAGGAGGCAGGAGGCAGGCCGGGAGGACAGGCGCTGGCAGCGTGAGTCATACGTCATGCGCCCACGCCGCCTGCTTCATTCATAAAGTGGGCGGCGTAGGCGTGTGACGTATGACTCACACTGCCAGCGCCCGTCCTCCCGGCCTGCCTCCTTCCTCCTCCCTCCTCTCTGCGAGCGCTTGTAGTTGTAAGTACCGGTAATACACAGCGCTCCTTATGCGATTACATACAATTAACTATTAGACATAGGATTATACAGTGAGCGGGGCCCGTGTAGTAGAATACAATCACTGCACGGGCCCCGCTGTCATTATAAAAGCAGATGCCGGCCCCCAGCCCCTCCTCCCTCACAGCTGATACACCCGCCTCACGGCATCGCGGCGGGTGTATCATTGAAAGCGCAGCAAAATCATCAGCATTCGCCGTATAAGACGCACTGCTTTTTTCCCCCCTCTTTTGGGGGGAAAAAAGTGCGTCTTATACGGCGAAAAATACGGTACATAACAAAAAGGTGTGAAACAACTGAAAATATGTCATATTCTAGGTTCTTTAAAGTAGCCACCTTTTGCTTTGATTACTACTTTGCACACTCTTGGCATTCTCTTGATGAGCTTCAAGAGGTAGTCACCTGAAATGGTCTTCCAACAGTCTTGAAGGAGTTCCCAGAGATGCTTAGCACTTGTTGGCCCTTTTGCCTTCACTCTGCGATCCAGCTCACCCCAAACCATCTCGATTGGGTTCAGGTCCGGTGACTGTAGAGGCTAGGTCATCTGGCGCAGCACCCCATCACTCTCCTTCATGGTCAAATAGCCCTTACACAGCCTGGAGGTGTGTTTGGGGTCATTGTCCTGTTGAAAAATAAATGATGGTCCAACTAAACGCAAACCGGATGGAATGGCATGCCGCTGCAAGATGCTGTGGTAGCCATGCTGGTTCAGTATGCCTTCAATTTTGAATAAATCCCCAACAGTGTCACCAGCAAAGCACCCCCACACCATCACACCTTCTCCTCCATGCTTCACGGTGGGAACCAGGCATGTAGAGTCCATCCGTTCACCTTTTCTGCGTTGCACAAAGACACGGTGGTTGGAACCAAAGATCTCAAATTTGGACTCATCAGACCAAAGCACAGATTTCCACTGGTCTAATGTCCATTCCTTGTGTTCTTTAGCCCAAACAAGTCTCTTCTACTTGTTGCCTGTCCTTAGCAGTGGTTTCCTAGCAGATATTCTACCATGAAGGCCTGATTCACACAGTCTCCTCTTAACAGTTGTGAGGAGATGTGTCTGCTGCTAGAACTCTGTGTGGCATTGACCTGGTCTCTAATCTGAGCTGCTGTTAACCTGCGATTTCTGAGGCTGGTGACTCAGATGAACTTATCCTCTGCAGCAGAGGTGACTCTTGGTCTTCCTTTCCTGGGGCGGTCCGCATGTGAGCCAGTTTCTTTGTAGCGCTTGATGGTTTTTGTGACTGCACTTTTTCCAATTTTTCGGACTGACTGACCTTAATTTCCTAAAGTAATGATGGCCACTCGTTTTTCTTTACTTAGCTGCTTTTTTTCTTGCCATAATACACATTCTAACAGTCTATTCAGTAGGACTATCAGCTGTGTATCCACCTGACTTCTCCACAACGCAACTGATGGTCCCAACCCCATTTATTTTAAGGCAAGAAATCCCACTTATTAAACCTGACAGGGCACACCTGTGAAGTGAAAACCATTTCGGTTGACTACCTCTTGAAGCTTATCAAGAGAATGCCAAGAGTGTGCAAAGCAGTAATCAAAGCAAAAGGTGGCTACTTTGAAAACCTATAATATGACATATTTTCAGTTGTTTCACACTTTTTTGTTATGTATATAATTCCACATGTGTTAATTCATAGTATTGATGCCTTCAGTGTGAATCTACAATTTTCATAGTCATGAAAATAAAGAAAACTCTTTGAATGAGAAGGTGTGTCCAAACTTTGGGTCTGTACTGTAAATCAGTCTAGGTCATGTGGTGGAATACTTGTACACGCTATTTAGAAGACACAGCCCCATCACATGACCATCACTGTAAGTATACATAAAGCACCTACTGAATGACTGCAAGCAGAGATCTTAAAACGAATAAGGAACTGATACAAAAATTAACTTGGAAAACTGCATAACACTTCACTATAGAGAGAAAAATGTTTGTTTGAACTTGGACACCATTACATGACACCTTGTGAAATTTGTAGGAATCCATTGAGAGACTCTTTACAATAGCTGTACAAATGGAGGGACCCCTTGAATTACATCCAAATTCTCCAAAGTTGTTAAAGGGGTTGTCCCAAAATATAAAGTTATCCTCTATCCATGGGATTGGGGATAAGTATCTGATTATTCGGGTCCAACCATTGATTACAAGAACAAGATGCTCATCCATTTGGGAAACTCTGTATTTCCATACTCCCAGAGCTCAGACGCCCACCAATCAGTTACTTATTTTCTATCATGAGCATATTCATTCATATCTTAAAGGGCATCTGTCAGCAGTTTTGTACCTATGACACTGGCTGACCTGTTACATGTGCACTTGGCAGCTGAAGACATCTGTGTTTGTCCCATGTTTATATGTGTCCTCATTGCTGAGAAAAATGAAGTTTTAATATATGTAAATGAGCCTCTAGGAACAACCCGGGGGTGGGGGGTAATGCTGTTACACCCTCAGAACTGCTGCGGCCTCTGCACTGATTGACAGGACCAGGCAGTGTAAATATAATCACACCTAGCCCAGAACCGGAAGTTGCAGAGAGAGCAGAGCCTCTTGGTGTAACAGTAATGCCCCCATTGCTCCTAGAGGCTCATTTGCATATATTAGAGCTTCATTTTTCTCAGCAATGTGGACACATATAAACAAGGGACCAACACAGATGTCTTCAGCTGCCAACCCCACATGTAACAGGTCAGCCAGTGTCATAGGTACAAATCTGCTGACAGATGCCCTTTAAGACATCTGATACTGTACGACAATTTGCTCCTCTGTAAAAAAAAAAATTTTTTACTTAATGACTTCTACAGATAATGTACAGTACATGAAGAGGATCCGCCAAGGGAGAAGAAGCTAGTATTACAATGAAGTGTGTTCTTCCGTGACTCACAGGGTTGCACATCATAGGAAGCAGCAACTCCTTACACAACTGACATCATTAGCAAAACCTTCATTGAAATGTCCAGAAATAGTTTTCTCTGCGTCAGGCTGGAATCAGCAGTGGGAGACTGCACCTTAGAGGCATGAAGAACTCCAAGGTCTTCTTGATACATCCTCTTTACATTGTATTAGAGTAAATTGCAAGGAATCTCAAAGAAATTCTGAGACCTCAGCTGCCCCAGAAGCTCTTTGTGGAGAGGAAGGGAAGCTTCATGCTAGCTGATTTGTAGATGCTATTGCTTCCTTACTTACATATTCAGACTCAGTTTACTTATAAATTGTCTATAGAGCCAATCACGTATGCTCCAAAACATTGCTAGCCCGCATGCAGTGCCAGACAGTGCATCCAGTTGGTGCCAACCCCAGTGCATCCTAACAGTCTGGGCAACATTGTCTACCTTCACCAACCAGTGTCAACGATAGAGTGCATCCAGTGCTTCATTTCTACTTCTCCCTGTTTCCTCAGAACTCTTTGCTCCCTCCCTTATACTTGTGAATGACAAGTGAACGGTTAGCAAAAATAATGGAGCTACCAAAGGAAGTGATATGTGATAGATTACTTCTGCCTGGAGACTGATGCCCAGTCAATCTTACTTGCAGGAATCTCTGAGCCAGCAAAATGGAGAGGCCATTTTTCCCGATGTCCAAAGTCATATAGACATTACTGCATAAAGGGGAAATGCCGTTTTGTAAGGGTTTTGAAGGAGCCTTCATGTATGTAAGTAGCTTTTTTTTTATTTATAAAGATGTCAGTTACAGACATGCCTTAAAGGGGTTCTCCGGGCATTTTAGGAAATCAGTCCTCTGGAAGAAGTATCCTTTCATTAGTATTTATTTGTCCTTGCTCTGCAAATGTTGCCATCTCCGCTTCACTTACACAGGCTGCGAGCTCATCCACTTGGGCCCTGACCAGATGTGCTCTCTGCTTTTCCTATTTAGCTGCATAATAGTAAATGCAGCAATTGAAGAATTGCCCAATTCAAGGAAGCTGATGGTGGACGCATTATATCATTGCAGTATTAATAGGCAAGTGACAGCTATTGCTTCTTGAAGATTGTCTTATCTTTAAAGTAGCACTCCCACAAAAGTTTTTATTCTCTGACTTGTTAGAAAGCTACATGATGTAATTTGTAGTGAATGTAATCTTTTCATCATTGAACGTATTTTTGAGTTATAACCTCCTTCTGATCCTCAGCTGTGTCATGTGACCAGCACTGTGATCTCCAACTGACACAGGACAGGAAGTCAGTTACTTCTCTATTCATTCCTATGAGACTGAGACTGAGACTCCCATAGGAATACATAGAGAAACTGGTTGCCTGTCCACACATAAGATGCTGTTATTTGGAAAGTCATAGTGCTGGTCACATGACACAACCGAGGATCATAAGGGAGGTTATAACTCACAAATACAGTCACTGGTAAGAAAATTGCATTTATTACATCATGTACCTTTCTAACAGGTAAGAGAATACAAATGTTTGTGGAAGTGCTTCTTTAATGCTGTCTGGATGGTAGAACAAGATGTCTCTGAAGTTGTGACCTATTTCTACTACAGAGAATGCAGGATTCAAACTATCTGGCATGCAAATAAGTCGAGCATATGACTGGATAGAGTACATTTAGTAATTTGCAGGTTCATTATAAATTATAGCAGTCACCTTTTTTCTGTCTTCTTTTCTAGATGTGAAAAAGGCTATACTGGGGCAAGATGTGAAAGACTGGACCTGTTTTACTTGAAAGAAGACAGGGGACAACTTGTTGTGATTGGCCTAATCATTGCCATGGTGGCTCTCATTCTTGTCATCATTTGTATATGCATTTGCTCCCAGTAAGATATTTGTTCTCCAATTCATCCGTTTTTTGTTTTGGTTTTGTTTTTTGTTTATTAAAAGGGGTAGGGAAATAATATACTGATGGACAGGGATGTGCACAGAAATCTTAGGGCCCTATAGCAAAATTTCAAATAGGCTCTACTTCAAAATTGAAGGGGTTCTCCGGGAATTAAGAAAATGAAAATACTTAAATATTACTTTATTATAAATATATTCCCAAATACCTTTTATTAGTTATAATGGCTCGTTTTATCAGGGGAGCGATCATCAGGGATAATAAAATGGTCACCGTCTTATTAGTCCACACAAAACCTGTCCTAATTACACATGAGGACAAGTTAAAGAGCTGCACCATCTTCCTCTCTTAGGCTACTTTCACACTGGCGTTTTGAATTCCGTTTCTGAGATCCGTTTCAGGGATCTCACAAACGGTTCAAAACGGATCAGTTCAGCCCCAATGCATTCTGAATGGATAAGGATCCGTTCAGAATACATCAGTTTGGCTCCGTTATGCCTCCATTCTGCTCTGGATTCGGAGACCAAAGCGCTGCTTTTTGGTGTCCGCCTGGCGATGCGGAGCCAAATGGATCCGTCCTGACTTACAATGTAAGTCAATGGGGATGGATCCGTTTTCACTGACACAATATGGTGCAATTAAAAATGGATCCGTCCCCCATTGACTTTAAATGTACTGTAAGTCAGGACTTAGATCCGTTTTGACTTAGACTTTTTTGACAGAATAATGCAAACGGATCCGTTCTGAACGGATACAAGCATTTGCATTATAGGTGCGGATCCGTCTGTGCAGATACCAGACAGATCCGCACCTAATGCAGGTGTGAAAGTAGCCTTACTTGTCAGGGATTATGATCCCTAATACCATTTAATATGATCTTCAGAAGAATCTCTGTAGGAATGGAGTTCATTAGAGACATGAAGTACAGAGAGGAGGTGGGGTTGCGGCTGATGAGCAGCAGCAGTTGTATGCATTACAACAGCCTGTCCTGTCCATCCTCTCTGTACTTCATGTCTCCTTAATGACCTCCATTCCTACATAGACTGAGCTGAACATTTTATCATCTGTATTCAGGATCATAAACCCTGACAAGCAGAGCAGAGAGGAGGATGAGGCAGCTCTTTCGCTTAATGTTGTGAAGTAACTTGTCCTGCTGTGTGATTAGGACAGGTTTTGTGTGTACTAATAGGACGGCGGCCATTTAATTTCTCCTGATGACTGCTCCCTAGACAAAATGAGCCATAATAACTAATGAAATGTATTTGGGAATATATTTACACTAAAGTAATATTTCAATATATTCATTTTCTTAATTCCCGGAGAACCCCTTTAATGTCTGTTAACCACCTCAGCCCCCCTAGCTTAAACACCCTTAATGACCAGACCACTTTTTACACTTCTGCACTACACTACTTTCACTGTGTATTGCTCGGTCATGCAACTTACCACCCAAATGAATTTTACCTCCTTTTCTTCTCACTAATAGAGCTTTCATTTGGTGGTATTTCATTGCTGCTGACATTTTTACTTTTTTTGTTAAAAAATGACATTTTTCACTTTCAGTTGTAAATTTTTTTTAAAAAAAACACATCCATATATAAATTTTTCGCTAAATTTTATTGATAAAAAAAAAATGGTTTGGGTAAAAGTTATAGCGTTTACAAACTATGGTACAAAAATGTGAATTTCCGCTTTTAGAAGCAGCTCTGACTTTCTGAGCACCTGTCATGTTTCCTGAGGTTCTACAATGCCCAGACAGTAGAAAACCCCCACAAATGACCCCATTTCGGAAAGTAGACACCCTAAGGTATTCGCTGATGGGCATAGTGAGTTTATAGAACTTTTTATTTTTTGTCACAAGTTAGCGGAAAATGATTATTTGTTTTTTCCTTTTTTTTTTCCTTACAAAGTCTCATATTCCACTAACTTGTGACAAAAAATAAAAACTTCCATGAACTCACTATGCCCATCATGAAATACCTTGTGGTGTCTTCTTTCCAAAATGGGGTCACTTGTGGGGTAGTTATACTGCCCTGGCATTTTAGTGGCCCAAATGCGTGCAAAGTAGTTTGAAATCAAAATCTGTAAAAAATGGCCTGTGAAATCCGAAAGGTGCTCTTTGGAATGTGGGCCCCTTTGTCCACCTAGGCTGCAAAAAAGTGTCACACATGTGGTATCGCCGTACTCAAGAGAAGTTGGGGAATGTGTTTTGGGGTGTCATTTTACATATACCCATGCTGGGTGTCCTGGACATAGGAGCTCCGCCCAACATCCATACCCACTTAGCTCAATCGATGTGGATAAATAAATCATTGCCGGGATTTTTTATTTTTTTATATATATACAAAGTGTTTGCCAAAGCATATGAACACCGCCGCCTCCTCAGCTCATATGCCTCGGCAAACGTATCTTTTACTGCAGAGGAGAAATCTCGACTTTTGTGTAATCTGACAGCAGCGCAATGCTTCTGTCAGAATGCACATCAGTGCTGCAGCTAGTCGATCGGTTGGTCCACCTGGAAGGTAAAAAAAACTAAAGAAAAAAGAAAAAACCAGGCCGCAACGCAATAAATTTATTAACTTTATAATAACTTTTGAACAGAACATATAAACTTTAACTTTTTGAACATAACGTTAACTTTTTTGCTTACTGGTGATTTTATTTTATTTTTTTACTTTTATAGGACAAACCTGTCCTTCCCCATGGGACAATATGCAAAGCGCAAATCGCCCAAAGTTGTGGCGAAGTACATTATGCACTTTGTCCCAGGTGAAAGGAGAGGTTTGCAGCAGCTCTGTGTGAATGGGCCCTAATAGCCCTGTGTGCCTGTCCTGTGAGATGCAATCCCTATGCTAAGTGTACCTGTGTGTGGTACTTCCGGAAACACTCTCCAAAGCATAGGGCAGGGTGGTCAGGGCAGTCAGGACAGAAATAGCGGGTGTCACGCCTTATTCCACTCCTGCTACAGAAACAACATCTTTTTCGGGGTGACGGTTGGGTTGAGGTACCGGCAACGACACTGGGGAAATGTCGCTCGTGTAGACGGCTAACTACACTGGTGGATGGGGCCACGGAACCTCCTGGATACAGGAGGTTTTCGATGATCTCTTCCTGAAATTTGAGGAAGGATCCTGTTCTCCCAGCCTTACTGTAGAGAACAAAACTATTATACAGAGCCAATTGAATTAAATATACAGACACCTTCTTATACCAGCGTCTGGTTCTGCGGGAAAGGAGATAAGGAGCCAACATCTGGTCATTGAAGTCCACCCCTCCCATGAGCAAATTATAGTCGTGGACACAGAGGGGCTTTTCAATGACACTGGTTGCTTGTTTAATTTGTATTGTCGTGTCTGCGTGAATGGAGGAGAGCATGTAAACGTCACGCTTGTCTCTCCATTTCACCGCAAGCAGTTCTTCGTTACACAAGGCAGCCCTCTCCCCCCTTGCAAGACGGGTGGTAACGAGCCGTTGGGGGAAGCCCGTGCGACTAGTTTGTGCGGTGCCACAGCAGCCAATCTGTTCTAGGAACAAATGCCTGAAGAGGGGCACACTTGTGTAGAAATTGTCCACATAAAGATGGTACCCCTTGCCAAATAAGGGTGACACCAAGTCCCAGACTGTCTTCCCACTGCTCCCCAGGTAGTCAGGGCAACCGACCGGCTCCAGTGTCTGATCTTTACCCTCATAGATCCGAAATTTGTGGGTATAGCCTGTGGTATAGCCCCTGGTGATTGACAGGGGCGATCAATGGGTTAAATGGGGTGATGGGGGGGTGATCTGGGGGCTAAGTGTTGTGTCTTGTGTACTCACTGTGAACTGTGCTCCTCTGCTGAGACCAACCGACGAAAAGAATCAGCAGAGGAGCACAGCAGCCATTTAACACATTATATTTATAAATATAATGTGTTAACTGGCTTCTGATTAGTTTTTTTTTAAAAATCATCAGCTTGCCAGCCACGATCAGCCACTGACCCCCCTCTAACTTTTGCCGGCCCGCGATGCGCATGCGCAGGCCGGCTGAGCATGTCATCTCGTGTCTCGCGAGATGACGCATATATGTATGACTGTGCCTCAGACTGCCGCCTCCGGACCGCGATCCTGCGTTAGGCGGTTAATGTGGAGTAGTTGGATCTGGCAATGTTTTCCATCACATCCCATATTATTTTTCTGTGTTTCTTTTTTGGTGTTGTAAAGAACACCATGAATTTCATGTGGTTTTTAGGTCGCTTTTTCATTCACTAATTTCTTACATCCTTATAGTCATATAGAGAAGCATTGCACATGAAAACAAGATACATTTGGAAAAAATTCCAAAATGCAGCAAAGAAAAATGCCACAAAAAATGCAGTTTGTAGAACGTTTTATATTTTCCTGAAACGTGTTTTTTTTTAAATCTGTTAAATCACCTTTAGGCGACATGCACACGACCATTGTGTGTTTTGCGGTCCGCAAATCGCGGATCCGGAAAACACGGATGGCGTCCCACAATTTGTGGAACGGCACAGACAGCCTTTTATATAACTGCGTATTCTTGTCCGCAAAGCGCAGACAAGAATAGGACAGTTTTTTTTTTTTTTTTTGCGGGGCCACGGAACGGAGCAACGGATGCGGAACGCACACGGAGTGCTGTCCGCATCTTTTGCGGTCCCATTGAAGTTAATGGGTCCGTATCCGAGCCGCCAAAACTGCGGCTCGGATGCGGACCAAAACAACGGCCGTGTGCATGAGGCCTTATACTGACAGAGATTGTTAACACTTCTGTGACACAGTTACACATGCTGGGAAAAGTATGGTGTTCAGCCCAGACGGTATATTTTCCAATGTGTTTATGTCATGGTCTTACCTTCTTGCTGTTCTCCTTCGTTTGACATGTGCTGGCGGCCATCTTGGTTTCTGGGTTTCTTGTAGCCTCCCACCCTGCGGCTTCTCCTTCCCACTGGGAGGAGCTGGATGCCTAGCTCATATATATAGGAGGTCTGTGGCTTCAGTTCCTTGCTTGGTCCTCCTGTGTTCACATGCTTCCAAGACTGCAGCTGCTTCTGGTTCCTGATCCTGGCTTCGTCTGACTACCCTGCTGGTTCCTGATCCAGGCTTCGTCTGACTACCCTGCTGGTTCCTGATCCTAGCTTCATCTGACTACCCTGCTGGTTCCTGATCCAGGCTTCGTCTGACTACCCTTCTGGTTCCTGACCTCTGGCTTCGCAAGACCCTGCTTCGGTTTAGCCATCCGTTTGGACTTTTGCCTTACAGCTTTATTTTCAATAAAGCCTTCTTATTTCCACTTATCTCCTGTTGTACGTCTGGTTCATGGTTCCATGACATTAGGACCAAGCCATGAATTCTGACGGTACAGGGCCATCCTCGCTACCTACGCTGGTTGCCAGACTTGATCAGCAGGATCACCTGTTGGGTCGGTTCGCTGTGGCGTTGCAAACCCTGCTTGAACGCACGGCTCATTTAGCTTCCGTTGCCGATGGGTCGGTTGTCGCTCCTGGGCCCGCTCCTACTGCCGCTCCGGTTGTTGCGCCAGAGTCTACCCCGACACCTGTTGCTGCGCCTGCGGTGTTTCGGGGTATGACCGGTTCTGCCCCCCTTCCACAGCGCTTTGGGGGAGAGCCAACTCAGTGCCGAGGTTTCCTTAACCAGGTGGGCATTTATTTCGAGTTGCTGCCACATGCCTTTCCTACTGAGAGATCAAAGGTGGGCTTCTTGATCTCGCTGCTCTCGGACAAGGCCTTGGCCTGGGCCAGCCCTTTATGGGAGAACAACAATCCGGTGGTTGCCGAGTTTTCCGGTTTTGTTGCTTCTCTTCGGAAGGTATTCGATGTGCCGGCTCGTGCTGCCTCTGCTGCGAAGCTCCTTATGTCCATCAGACAGGGTTCACGATCCGTAGCTGAATACGCCATTGAGTTTCGTACCCTGGCAGCAGAGGTGGGCTGGAATAATGAGGCTCTGGTCGCTGCTTTCTCTCATGGTCTCTCGGATGCCTTGAAGGATGAGGTTGCAGCTAAGGACCTACCAGTGGAGCTCGAGTCCCTTATTTCTTTCCTGATTTTGATTGACACCAGACTCAGGGAGAGACCTTCCTTTAAGGAGAGCCTGCGGAGGTCTTCTAACAGATTGGCGCCTACGTTTGCTGTCCCACCCGTGCCTCCCTCTCCTCCCACGCCTCCTGGGGATGACTTGTCTGGGGGTGAACCCATGCAGCTGGGGTTTGCTCGCCTGTCCGAGGGGGAGAGGGTACTCCGGAGACGCGAGGGCCGATGCATGTACTGTGGTCTCGGTGGGCATTTTCGGTTGGCATGCCTGAACCGTCCGGGAAACGCTCGCACCTGAGATCCTGTCGGGGGCAGATCTTGGGTGGAGTCTCCTCGTCCCCGGTTTCCCGTGTTGACAAACCACTGATTACTGTTGTCCTCTCCTGGGTCGGGGGCTCGGTGACGACCCAGGCGTTGGTGGACTCTGGTGCTGGTGGTTTGTTCATTGATAGTGTGTTCGCTGCCGCCAATTCCATTCCTCTGCAGCCTCGAGGTTCCCCACTGGCTCTTGAGGCGATAGACGGCAGACCCCTTCTGCCGCCACACGTGACTCAGGAGACCCTTCCAGTGGGGATGGCCATTGGTGCCGTTCACAGAGAGTCGGTCTGTATCCAGGTTATTTCGTCTCCACACTACTCGGTGGTCTTGGGGTACCCCTGGCTCCAGAAGCATAATCCGACTTTCGATTGGAGATCGGCCGAGATCCTCTCGTGGTCACCGCAGTGTGGGGCTAGTTGCATCCATGGGCCTGTCAAGTTGCTGTGTACTTCCTCGGACTCTCTGTTGCCTCCTGAATACGAGGAGTACCGGGATGTATTCGATAAGGTGCGTGCGGTTGCCCTACCTCCGCACCGCCCATACGATTGTGCCATAGAGTTACAATCTGGTGCCGTTCCTCCTCGTGGCAAAGTCTATCCACTGTCGGTAGCGGAGAATGAGGCCATGGAGGAGTACGTGAGGGAGGCGCTTTCACGCGGACACATTCGCAAATCCTCGTCCCCGGCAGGGGCTGGATTTTTCTTTGTGAAAAAGAAGGGCGGTGAGTTGAGGCCTCGCATCGATTACAGGGGTCTCAATCGCATCACGATTAAGAACGCTTACCCGATACCCTTGATTTCCGAGCTGTTCGATCGCCTCAAAGGGGCCACGGTCTTTACCAAACTCGACCTGAGGGCGGCATATAACCTGGTAAGGATCAAGGCGGGCGACGAGTGGAAGACCGCGTTTAACACCAGGACCGGTCATTATGAATCCTTGGTTATGCCCTTTGGGTTGTGCAATGCGCCCGCAGTCTTCCAGGAATTCATCAACGATGTTTTCCGTGACCTGTTGCAGCAGTGTGTGGTGGTCTATTTGGATGACATCTTGGTATATTCTGAATCCATGGAGGCCCACATTCTGGATGTCAGACGAGTGTTGCAACGGTTACGAGAGAACAAGCTGTTCGGTAAGCTTGAGAAATGCGAATTTCACCGATCCCAGGTAACCTTCTTAGGTTACATCATTTCCGCTGAGGGGTTCTCCATGGATCCTGAGAAGGTTTCGGCTGTCTTACAGTGGCCCCAGCCCAGTGGTCTTCGTGCCCTGCAGCGCTTTTTGGGCTTCGCCAATTATTATCGGAAGTTCATCAGGGACTTTTCCATGCTAGCCAAGCCTCTCACGGATCTGACCAGGAAGGGCAGTAATCCCCAGGTCTGGCCGCTCGAGGCCATCCGAGCTTTTGAGGCTCTAAAGTCCGCCTTTGTGTCGGCTCCGATTCTGTCGCATCCCAACCCTGGGTTGCCTTTTGTCCTCGAGGTGGACGCGTCTGAGACGGGAGTAGGCGCCCTCCTGTCTCAGCATAGAACACCAGAGGGTCCTCTGCTTCCTTGTGGGTTTTACTCCCGGAAACTGTCTTCCGCGGAGTGCAACTATCAGATTGGTGACAGGGAGTTATTGGCCATCGTGCAGGCCCTTAAAGAATGGAGGCACTTGCTCAAGGGCTCGGTGGTTCCGGTTCTCATCCTGACGGACCACAAGAATCTGACCTACCTCTCTGAGGCCAAGAGATTGACACCACGTCAGGCCAGATGGGCTCTGTTCTTGTCACGTTTTAATTACGTGGTCTCCTACCTACCCGGTTCCAAGAACATCAGAGCGGATGCCTTATCACGGCAGTACTCCGAGCTGTCCGGGGAGGAGTCGATACCGACTTCGGTCATACCTCCGAATCAGATCCTGGCCGCTATTCGCACCAGCCTGACCTCTCCCCTGGGTGAGCAGATTTTGGCGGCTCAATCTGGTGCTCCCTCTGGGAGACCCAACGGCAGATGTTTTGTGCCTGAGGAGTTGCGCACTCGGTTGTTGCGAACCTACCATAACTCCAAGGCCGCGGGGCATCCTGGAAAGAATCAGCTGTCCTGGGCTGTTTCACGTCTGTTCTGGTGGCCTTCTCTACGTTCCGACATCGCCGCATATGTGCGGCATGCTCCGTTTGTGCCCAGAGTAAGTCCCCTCGGCACCTTCCGTTGGGCCTTTTGCAACCCATAGCCACCGGGGAGCGTCCATGGTCACACCTGGGGATGGATTTCATTGTGGACCTCCCTGCATCCCGAGGCCATACGGTCATTCTCATGATTGTGGATCGGTTTTCCAAAATGTGCCACTGTGTTCCTCTCAAGAAGTTACCCTCTGCACAAGAGTTGGCCTCGATTTTTGCCAGGGAGGTCTTCCGGTTGCACGGTTTGCCCAAGGAGATTGTGTCGGATCGGGGAGTCAGTTTGTGTCCAGGTTCTGGCGCGCCTTTTGCTCCCAGTTGGGGATTCATCTCTCTTTCTCCTCGGCCTACCACCCTCAGTCCAATGGGGCCGCAGAACGATCCAATCAGGCCTTGGAGCAATTCCTTCGTTGCTATGTCTCCGATCACCAAGACAATTGGGTTGACCTCCTGCCTTGGGCTGAGTTTGCCAGGAACACGGCGGTGAACTCTTCCTCTGGGACGTCTCCCTTCATGGCCAATTATGGGTTCCAACCTGCCGTGTTACCGGAGGTATTCTCTCCCCAGGATATTCCGGCTGTGGAGGATCACCTTTCCGTCCTACGTGCTTCTTGGGTACAGATCCAGAGGTCCCTTGAGGTCTCTGCGCAGCGCCAGAGACTCCAGGCTGATCGCAGACGAGCGCCCGCTCCTTCCTACCAGGTCGGAGACCGCGTATGGTTGTCCACCCGCAACCTCAACCTTCGAGTGCCCACTCCCAAGCTGGCGCCTCGCTTTGTCGGTCCCTTCCGAGTGCTTCGCAGGGTAAACCCGGTAGCCTATGCCCTTGCGCTTCCTCCTGGCATGCAGATCTCCAACGTGTTTCATGTCTCCCTGTTGAAGCCACTGGTGTGTAATCGTTTCACTTCCTCGGTTCCTCGGCCTCGTCCGGTCCAAGTGGGCAATCGTGAGGAGTATGAGGTGAGCAATATTCTGGACTCACGCTTGGTCCGCGGTCGGGTGCAGTTTTTGGTCCATTGGCGTGGTTATGGTCCAGAGGAGCGTTCCTGGGTTCCCTCCGCAGATGTCCATGCTCCTGCCTTGCTCCGAGCCTTCCACGCATGCTTCCCTCAGAAACCGTTCTTTACTCCGCGGAGGAGGGGCCCTTGAGGGGGAGGTACTGTCATGGTCTTACCTTCTTGCTGTTCTCCTTCGTTTGACATGTGCTGGCGGCCATCTTGGTTTCTGGGTTTCTTGTAGCCTCCCACCCTGTGGCTTCTCCTTCCCACTGGGAGGAGCTGGATGCCTAGCTCATATATATAGGATGTCTGTGGCTTCAGTTCCTTGCTTGGTCCTCCTGTGTTCACATGCTTCCAAGACTGCAGCTGCTTCTGGTTCCTGATCCTGGCTTCGTCTGACTACCCTGCTGGTTCCTGATCCAGGCTTCGTCTGACTACCCTGCTGGTTCCTGATCCTGGCTTCGTCTGACTACCCTGCTGGTTCCTGATCCAGGCTTCGTCTGACTACCCTTCTGGTTCCTGACCTCTGGCTTCGCAAGACCCTGCTTCGGTTTAGCCATCCGTTTGGACTTTTGCCTTACAGCTTTATTTTCAATAAAGCCTTCTTATTTCCACTTATCTCCTGTTGTACGTCTGGTTCATGGTTCCATGACAGTTTATGCAACTTTTCTACCCCCCTGAGCTCTAAATATTTATTGCTTTTCTTCTAATTGTAAATGCTAAAACTCTGGATGGCTGCTCAGTCCATAATAATTTATACAATTCGATTAGAACTCAATAGTAGCTGTATGCACCTCTATGTGGTGAGCTCCCCCTAGTGGCGATTGTGTTGGTAAAGCAAGTCATTGCTGGGTCTACCTTCCACCACATGCCCCACAGCTGTTGCATGATCTCCTTTCATGTAAGGTACGACCCTGTTAACGAAGATGTTAAGTATGACTAGTTGGCTGCTTATGAATGTACTAAAAATGTACAGAATGTACTGAGGTATTTCCAATTCACGTGACCCTTAGACAGTTTGTTTGTGAACTTGACGATTAAAACATAAAGCAAATCTGTCACGTTGAACCTGCTTTTTCTATCCGTGGCCAGCATGTTATAGTGCAGATTGTTAGCAGAGCGTTATTGTCACGGTCATATTGTTGTTTGACCGTGAGGCGGTTGCCGTGCAGACTCGTTGCTGGGGTCAACGCATAGTTTGTGGTTTGCACGTACACTTCCCCTTTAACTGGAGGTCGATCCAAGCAAAAGGGACCACCAGAGGACCAGGTAGCAGGTATATCAGATGCTGTTAACAAAACAGCGTCTGATATACCTTTCAAGGGTTAAAAGAAATTGCATCTACAGCCTGCCAGCGAATGATCGCCGCTGGTAGGCTGTAGATCCACTGGTTTACCGTCCGATCCTGTGAACGCGCGCTCCTGTGTGAGCGTGTTCACAGGAAATCTCGCCTCTCCTATACTTTTTTCTAATGTTTCTATATTGTTTGTTTATTTCCACTAACCGTATAGGGTGGTTTCTGTCACCCCACCTGGGATTTTGTGTTTGTTATTTTTGGTACTTATATCAGTACCTGACTTGACCGTTCGTATTTAACTTCAGCTCGGTATTATACTTCTCTTTGATTCTGATTACGCTCTGAATGTACTCTCCTGGTTTTGACCCGGTCCGTCCAACTCCGTTTTATTCAGGTTTTGCATCTCTTTATCAGTGTTCCGGTCTGTCACTTTGTTTATTATGTTCTCCTCGCCTTTTCCCCTTGGATCTCAGCACCAGTGGGCCGTCACCTAGGACAAATCATGCAGTTAGGCAGGGACAATGGAGTTAGGGCTCACTATCCCCTGTTGTGACAGTCTTGCTATGTGCCTGCATTGCTGAGATTTTTTTTTCTCTATAACATGCAAATGAGCCTCTAGTTGCAATGAGGTGGTGTCTTGTATCTCATTGCACCCAGAAGCTCCCCCACCTCTTTGACTGACAGGACCAGTTAGTGAAGACGTAATCACACCTGAGCCCAAAGTCTTGTGCCTGTGCGTTAGCTTTAGTGTTCGGCGCAGGTACAGTACAGTACAGAAGTGCCTTGGCTGATAGATTCTGTACTACGCCTGTGCCAAACATTGAAGCCAACATGTAGGTATGAGACTTCGGGGCCATGCATATGTTTATGTTTTCACTGCCTCGCCCTGTCAGTCAGGTCAGTGGTGGGGGCGCGTCATGGAAGAAAGTGAGCAGAGCAACAAATGCAGTGTCTGTCTTTGTTGCACCTAGGGGCTCATTTGTATATTATTAAATTATGAATTTCTCAGATCACCTCTCATGTCTGCTGATTTTATTGAGATATATTTGCTGACAGATTCTCTTTAACAGGGACATCTTCCTGCCCCATTTATAAACACAAATTGTAGTGTTGGAAGAAACAGCATCTTGTTATGAACAAGACTTGCTGCTGTACTGCTGCTGCTCACTTTTTTTGGGAGCAGCAGCAGTACAGTGTGGATGTGGAAGGGTTAGGTCTAAGGTATGTAGGGGTAATAGTGTCATGAGGCAGCAAAAATAGTGCGAACAGTAGCAGCACAGCATGAGACAGACAAGGAAATAGATGTTTGTGCCGCTGTAGGGATAATAATAGTAGTTGTAGTGGCAGATGGGTAGGGCATACGGTAGTGGCAGTAGGGGGAGTAGTAGCTGCGGTGGTGGCAGCAGCTCTACAGAACATGATTGTAGGCAGGCAGACAGCGGCTGTGGCATTTTGAGGCCGTTGGTAAGTAGTCACCATCAACAATGGCAGATCTATTCATCAGTCTCAACCAGAGGTGTGTGAAAATCCTCATAGATTCATGTCTCCTTTATTTTGACAAATGTGATGTTTTGCCAGAGGACAAGTTTATTTGTTTGGGTGTGACAACACCACCTACAAATATAGAGCGAAGAAGGACAGGCACTTATTTTCTTGACGATATAAAGAAACTTTTATACAAAGCAGTGTCACTGATGATGCTATTATGCTTTGAATAAAAGTTTCTTCATATCGTCAAGAAAGTGAGTGCTGTTCCTTCTTTATTGGACACTTGCAAACCGCAGTGCCGACCCATTTCTCTGCTACCAACACCACCTACCACACTGAAAACCCTTTGAGATGACACTGATGGCTAGACAAGAGATCACAAAGAGTAGACTGGGCCAGTTCTGGCCACTGTTTCAGTCTTCCTACCCTGAAATACATGGGGTCAGGGAACACGGTATGCGCTGGAGAGAGGCCACAGTCTAGGTATGACTGAACCTGCTTGTTCAGGCAGTACATCTCAGTAATTCTCTTACCACCTGGATTGCGGTGTAGTAATGAATGCGGTAATCTGCTTGCGAGCGCTCAACCCAGAATGGGGAGCGCTTGTGCTGGTAGCTACTTGCCACTCACCAGGGCAGTGTGGAGGTGCCTTCATTGTTTCAGGAACAGTCTTGAGTTTCTTTAGTAGTGTCTGAATTTTCACTCTGTTCTGAGGGGCTCCTTATCTCTGATCTCTGACTTTATAAACAATCAATATAGCTCAATTCTTATCTTAGAAATTGGCTTAAAGGGAACCTGTCACCGGGATTTTATGTATAGAGCTTAGGCCATGGGTTGCTAGATGGCCGCTAGCACATCCGCAATACCCAGTCCCCATAGCTCTGTGTGCTTTTATTGTGTAAAAAAACCGATTTTATACATATGCAAATTAACCTGAGAAGAGTCCTGTCCCTGAGATTAGTCCGGGACAGGACTCATCTCAGGTTAATTTGCATATGTATCGAGTATTGCGGATGTGCTAGTGACCATCTAGCAATCCATGTCCTCAGCTCTATACACAAAATCCCGGTGACAGGTTCCCTTTAAGAAAGTGTTTATGACCTTTTAGTAATTTAGAAATAAGGGAGGTCATTTATTAAGACAGCTAAGAAGCTGGCTTACATTTAGAAGCGGCGCTGGTTCAGTGGCCAACATTACCAATAATAACATTATATAAAGGCCAAATAATAATGCACCACCATGACCATGGTGGAGCAGTCATTAATAATTTCATTTAGACCCCCACTCAGTGACTTCCAGGTGATGTCTCCTCTGACTGGATTTGTTCTCTTTCTTTTCTTTTTTTCTTAGCCCTGCACAGATCACTCTGATGTCTCCTCCGTTTCTTATATTTTGACACACAGAACACACTTATTTAGTAATAATGCCTCCTTTTATGACCATATTTAGTAATGATCTCTATTTAGGCCACAGTCCCACTCAGTAGTAATTTTCATTTAGGCCCCTGTTTAATGCCCCCCCTGTAGTACCATATGTACATATAATGCTCCCCAGTAGTGTGCTGTTCATATAATGCCCCCCTGTTGTACCCCCTGTATACGGTAAAATAATGCCCTCCATCTTTACACATAATTTCTCCCAGTTCTATCCTCTTTACATATAATATTCCCCAGTAGTGGCCTGTTTATGTATAATGCCCTCCCAGTAGTGGCCTCTTTACATGATGCCCCACCTGGCCTCTTCACAGTTAACACCCTCTGTACATATTATGCCCCAACCCCTCCCCATAGTGCTCTCAATAGTGTCCACAAACAAAAAAAGTTAAATATAAAATACCTCACTCATGCTGCAGACCTGGCTGCCTACGTCATGGCGCAGGGAGTCGCGAATTTCATCATCCGTAAGGCACTAGGCATGATGACGTTGTCACACCACCCGTGATCCAACACAGGAGG
Source organism: Bufo gargarizans (assembly GCF_014858855.1). NCBI lineage: Eukaryota > Metazoa > Chordata > Amphibia > Anura > Bufonidae > Bufo > Bufo gargarizans. The sequence goes on from NC_058080.1 coordinate 271,229,948, forward strand.
TTGCAATGAAGTCATTGTGACCATCTTGCACCGTACCACTACCTCATAGGCTGAAAAACACTAGGTTGATCGGCCTAGCGCAGGAGCCAATGGTTCCAGTCCTCGCTGTTTAACCCCAGCGGCCCAGTACCAAATGATCCACAGCCCCATACTGGTCTGTGGCCCGGTGGTTGGGATCTCTGCTGTAGATGGTTCCAGTGCCACTCGCTACCCCAGGCCTTCTCCACCTTTGGATGATGATTGACAGGTTCCTTTTCTTTCAGCATGGGAAAGCAACCAGTCACTCATTGTCTGTATGGAGCTTGGTGGTTATAAGGTTACGTGACCAGCAAAGTCAGTGCAGAATGGATGAAATGTACAAGAAACTTATGACTATGCACAGATACTAAATTTGATGAAACAGGATCTGGGTGTGACTACATACCATGCTTTTTCATCTCAAACAGTTTGTCAACTTGAGCGTATATTATAAGCTCACCTGCAAAGTGGCTACCTCAAGACCTAAATGCATGGCCAGTAACACTCAACAACCAGTTAATTTTTTTGTGAACCACACCAACTTGGTGTCACGCTTTGGTACCCCACTCTTAAGGGTATGTAAACTTATGATCAGGGAAATATGTGTTCTTTTGGTTATCATTATAATTACTAAAGTACAGCCACAATGCTGACCAATATACCTAAATGAACATTGATGTTTTGTAGGATCTCATATTTTCAAAAAAATGGTACTCATCATGACGCCATTGCGTAGACTCTCTGATATCCTTGGTCATACTGCGGCAAACCAGAGTCGCCTGTATTTGGGCATGGAGATGCAACTGGCACCTGGAAGAGCCTGAAATTTATAGTGGCACTGCCCAGCATGGCCCACTGTATGCCGAACACATACCTGAAGGTGCAGCACCTAGAGTTCATAGCCTATGAGCACCTATGGATCCAAACCAATAAATTCCCCTGGGGTGAAGCGTTTTTTCCACAACCCTCATATTAATCCTTCTGAGCATTGGACACCTTGTTATCTGCACCAGTGTGTTGTATGAGTCCACATAATATGCAGGGATCATGCAATCCTATTTAATACCGTACATGCACCCCAACCTTCTTCAGCCTCTGTAGAAGGAATCTAAATAAAGTTTATGGTTTGACTTCCGAAAAAATGGTACTCTTACAAATTCTGCCTGAGGTATCTAAACTTATAAGCACAAAGGTTTGGATAATATTGCTATTTTTTCATACTGCTAGTAGACTTGGCTTTGAGCATGTTTGTCATCATTATAAATCAAATAGCTATTAGTGTTGTTTAATTTATATATTGAAAATCTGCCACAGTGGTACATTAATAAGATAATTCAACACCTCAGACAAGCCCCCCCAATCGCCTAAAATAAAAAAAATCTAGTCATACGCAATGTACTTACTTCTCCAGTGCCCTCTGTGTTCCACCAAGATGGTCCTTCTGCCACTGCTTGTTTACAAATTGCAGATGTGACATGGCGGTATATGGCACATGACCACTGCAGCAGAGGACTGATTGGCTGCAGCGGTCACGATCCGTATAGCGACACATGACTTCTTCAGTTTGTAAGGGGTGAGTACAACATGATTTTTTTTTTTTTTATATTAGACAATTTTGGGGCTTATCCGATATTTAGCAATGTGATGTACGTTATTTTGATGAGAAGGATGCATTGCGGTTGGAGCTGCGTTTTAATATAATACTTTCTTGTAACAGTCACTACAGAAAATCACACAGAAGAAAAATGAAAGGAAAGGAAGTGGAAAGCCTCAGTAATGATCCCACAGGGAAAATGGAGGAAACCCATTTTACCTAAAGGTAAATGAATGGTCTTTATCTTTCCTTTCATCTTCTAAATGTTCACTAGATAGCTGTGGATAAAGCTTATTCTGCTCAGTACTCCCTCTATTCTAACAAGGTACTGCTGGAAGGAGCTAAGAGGGAGACCATTTCCTGCCTCCATGCACATTACAGTACTGTTGACCAAATCCACCGTTTTTCTGTAGATACTTTAGGATATATTTGCATCTGCTGATTTTGTGGCCACTCCTATCTGTTCCAATCTTATTTTGGTTTTAGATTTGTTTGGAAAGAACTTCTCTTCTAAACTAACGTTTCTGTGTTTTTCCTAGTGAAATATGCCCTACTCAAATAAATGGCATCAAAGCACAATGCAGGGACAGTGCACATATACAAGGCATGTGGGGCAGATATATCATAGCCTGGTGGCGTACACTAGACTATGATCAGACGCGCTGCCGAATGCTACGCCTGATTTATGACGAGGCGTATGCCTCATCATAAATTAGTTGCAGCATCCGGAAATCTAGGCCAGCCCCAGACAGGCGTAGATTTCACTGTTCTTCTATGCCAGAAAACTGGTCTAGAAATTGTTAAATCTAGCGGGACTGCTGGCCCTTCCCAATCCCAGCCCTTTTCAGAAAAGTGGCGAGCCCGGAGAAGAAATACAGCTCAAGTGCTGTTGAAAAAGCTGAAAATGTGCAGTTTGCGACATTTTCACGTCTCTAAAAGTAGCATTTAAATAGTATTCAAATGACGAATCTCCCCAATTGAGGTCTACTGTCCATGTACCTTGACATGCACATGCCATAGGTTGAAAACCTAGATTTTCAATCCTGTAACTGCTGTATAAGCCCATTTACTAAATACATACCCATATATAGTATGACCATATAGTATAAACTCATACATAGATGACAATATTAACAACATAAAAGTCAGATAATGAAAATAATTCAAATGTATCATTACTAGCTTCCAAATCTACATACCATATGTCTTGATAACCGATGTTGATGTGTTCACACAGGTTGCAATGAAGCTACTACACCTGCAGGCAGGTATCATGCTACTTTTACCAAAGAAAATATTCGGCACCCTTGGGTAAGGGTGAAGGAAAACGGATGGTACATCCATTCATTGGGACTATAGCACAAACTTTCTATAAAATTTACACCATGGAATCATTTTTCTGCTAAACTGATGTGTACTGCAAATACTATGGCAAGGTTTTCTATAACCAAATGGCCCAAGATATGTCTAATGAATTCAACTTATCCTCACTTGGATGGACGATGAGAATGTGTATATAGAAAATATTATATTTTGATAACTTTCAATAATATTTTGACCAATATGTTATTTGTATGTGTGACTAGTAGTATTTAGAAAGTTCTGTACTGTACTGCGGAAGTGGAAGACAAACCATCGGCTAACATTATTCTTGGACAGAAAGATTTGGTTCAGACATGTGTGAGCCTGCAAATACTGTTGGCTTGCATTGGTAGACATGTTTTCATGCTTTTAATGCTACAGTATGTACAGTTGCAAAAAAAAGTATCTGAATCCTTTGTAATTATATGGATTTCTGCACAAATTGGTCATAACATGTGATATGATCTTTATCTAAGTCACCATGTTTTTATTGAACACACCATGTAAACATTCACAGTGCAGGTGGAAAAAGTATGTGAACCCTTGGATTTCATAACTGGTTGAACCTCCTTTGGCAGCAATAACTTCAACCAAACCTTTCCTGTAGTTGCAGATCAGACGTGCACAACGGTCAGGAGTAATTCTTGACCATTCCTCTTTACAGTTCAGCAATATTCTTGGGATGTCTGGTGTGAATCGCTTTCTTGAGGTCATGCCACAGCATCTCAATCGGGTTGAGGTCAGGACTCTGACTGGGCCACTCCAGAAGGCATATTTTCTTCTGTTTAAGCCATTCTGTTGTTGATTTACTTCTATGCTTTGGGTCGTTGTCCTGTTGCAACACCCATCTTCTGTTGAGCTTCAGCTGGTGGACAGATGGCCTTACGTTCTCCTGCAAAATGTTTTGATAAACTTGGGAATTCATTTTTCCTTTGATGATAGCAATCCGTCCAGGCCCTGACGCAGCAAAGCAGTCCCAAACCATGATGCCCCCACCACCATACTTCACAGTTGGGATGCTGTTTTGATGTTGGTGTGCTGTGCCTCTTTTTCTATACACATAGTGTAGTGTGTTTCTTCCAAACAACTCAACTTTGGTTTCATCTGTCCACAGAATATTTTGCCAGTACTGCTGTGGAACATCCAGGTGCTCTTGTGCAAACTGTAAACGTGCAGCAATGTTTTTTTTGGACAGCAGTGGCTTCCTCTGCGGTATCCTCCTATGAAATCCATTCTTGTTTAATGTTTTACATATCGTAGATTCGCTAACAGGGATGTTAGCATATGCCAGAGACTTTTGTAAGTCTTTAGCTGACACTCTAGGATTCTTCTTCACCTCAATGAGCAGTCTGCGCTGTGCTTTTGCAGTCATCTTTACAGGACAGCCACTCCTAGGGAGAGTAGCAGCAGTGCTGAACTTTATCCATTTATAGACTATTTGTCTTACCGTGGACTGATGAACAGCAAGGCTTTTGGGGACACTTTTATAACCCTTTCCAGCTTTATGCAAGTCAACAATTCTTAATTGTAGGTCTTCTGAGAGCTCTTTTGTGCGAGGCATCATTCACATCAGGCAATTCTTCTTTTGAAAAGCAAACCCAGAACTGGTGTGTGTTTTTTATAGGGCAGGGCAGCTGTAACCAACACCTCCAATCTCATCTCATTGATTGGACTCCAGTTGGCTGACACCTCACTCCAATTAGCTATTGGAGATGTCATTAGTCTAGGGGTTCACATACTTTTTCCACCTGCGCTGTAAATGTTTACATGGTGTGTTCAATAAAAACATGGTAACATTTAATTATTTGTGTGTTATTAGTTTAAGCAGACTGTGATTGTCTATTGTTGTGACTTAGATGAAGATCAGATCACATTTTATGACCAATTTGTGCAGAAATCCATATCAGTCCAAAGGGTTCACATACTTTTTCTTGCAACTGTAGTATCAGCAGACACAAGTGAAGATACCACGTTTCTCTACCCCTGTGTTCAAGATTAAAGAGGGTCATTTACTAATCTGAAATGCTCTTAATGTAGGTGTATTTCAGGCGCAGATGTCAGCGCAACGGCTACATAGTTAATACAGTTGAAAAAAGACATAAGTCCATCAAGTTCAACCAAAGGATAGGTGGGGACGTGAATCCCAGAAGGAAGTGAGACTCAGAAGTGAGACTCAGATTTCTACACATTTTCATAAGCATTAATGTCATTTACTTTTAAGAATTCATCTAAAGCCTTTTTAAAATTGTCCACTGTTCCTGCTCTGACCACGTCCTGAGGAAGTCTATTCCACAGATTCACAGTTCTTACAGTAAAGAAGCCTTGACGCTTCTAGAGACTGATTTTTTTCTTCTCCAGTTGGAGGCAGTACCCCCTTGTCTTTAGTTAGTTGCGCTGCTATCTGCAACATTTCCCCGCTCACGCCAAGTCTAAAATTTTGGCAGTGGTGTGGGCAGTGAAGGGGGCGGCCGCCAGGCCTGTCCCATTAATAATTTTCTACACCTGTTTTAAGCGTAGAAAATTGTCTAAATGTAAGACAGCTCAGAAGCTCAGAAGCCTGCGCCTCTTCATAACTTCGGCGCATCCACAACTAGCTATGGGCCTTTATTAAGACCGGCATCTAAAATGTCGGTCTTAATAAATGTGCGCCCAAAGTCATTACTAATGTATAGTAATAGCAGCCAGCATGGTTGATTAGGGTAATTTAAAGTATTGGCAGCCCCTACAGTATGTCCCAAACAAAGCAGCAAAGTACTGTTTTATTAGTAGTTAAAATATCAGGGTTGAATATAACTCTCACTGCCCAACAATTCTATGTACAGTGACCCCCTGACTAGAGTTTGGTTTTAAAGTTGTTTACCAGTACTAACCTTGTTGATGGCCTATCCTTAGGATAGGTCATCAATATCAGATGAGCACTGATTAAACTCCTGGCGCTCCCTCCTATCAGCTGTTTACACGTGCTCTGGTGCTGAAACCAGGCACCGGAACTACACAGCTCTGTACCCTTTGTAGTGGCTATGCCTGATTACTGCAGCGCTGCTCCCAGTGTACTGAGCTGTGTAGTTTTGGTGCCTGGTAAAGGCGTCAGAGCTTGTGTAAACAGCTGATCATTGGGACTGTTAAGTTGGATCCCTATTGATCTGATATTGATGGCCTATCCTTAGGGATAGATTATCAATAAGTTAGTCCTGGAAAAAACCCTTTAATGATGCAATTTTGATGTCATTCCTATCAGTGGTGTACAACTGGCAATAGAAGTACATTTTTTTTTTTACTATTTAGTGAAAAATGGAGTTCAAGGGGTTGTCCGGGCTTTTACTATTGATGACCTATCCTCATAGGATAGGATAGATGGGGGTCTGACACCTGGCACCCCCACCGATCAGCTGTATGAGGAGACGTGCACGTGCCATTTCCCTTCTCTCTTCCTGTCTACTGCTGCTGTCTATGGTCTTTGCCATAGACAGCAGAGGTGAACACTTCGCGCACCATCTTCTCATACAGCTGATCGGCGGGGTTGCCGGGTGTCAGACCCTGCCGATCTGATGTTGATGACCTATCCTGAGGATAGGTCATCAATAGTAAAAGCCTGGACAACCCCTTTCACTTGTAAGTGGAATCCATACTAATAATGTTGTAGGCTGCAAAATTATAATCATTATATCAATGTTTAGTTATCGTTGCTTCTATATATGAAGTATTGTATTCATCACAAGTTGATATAAAAGCATACGTACGCCTATTTGATAATTTGTAGATACTATTTTATTTTATTTATTTCTGTATAGTAGGCATGTGGTGACATTCAGTATATTTTTTTGTATCTTATTGGCTGTATATTATAATATATCATGGGAAGTATATTAAATGTTTATACATATGGCAGACATGGTATAGGCTGTTGATTTGAATTTATTCAGAAAAAAGGTATTTCACCATATTTTTTGTGTTGTCAGTACACAAATGCTGTGTGGAGGCTCAAGCACCTATTTTATACAGTGTGATCACTAGTTATGTGTTCTTGCATAGCAAGACTTCATAATGTTATCTCACATATATATTCTTATTCTTATTATAGCCAAATTTGCCACCCTAACTCCTCCCACAGTTTTTACACTACATAGACAAAAATTTACCAAAACGTGCAGATTGTGCCCGATCGGATTGCTATTACTTTGTGGAGCGATCCCACCCCCGGGGCCCCCGTGGCGGGCCCCGGAAGCCCCCTTTTTTCCCATAGACTTTGACAGGGTAAATTTTCAAATCGCTCCCACTCGCCAGGCTTTGAGGCTAAAGTCACCAAACTTGGGTCACTTAGTCATGGGCTCAACCCGAAAATTTTTGGCACATTTCGGGGACCCCAAAATGTAGGCGGGGCCACACAGAACCAATCAAAATCTCCCCATTGACTATAATGAGACCTTCAAATCGCTACTCCTCCCACATTTTTAGGAGTACAAATTCCAAACTTTGCAGACTTGGTCGGCACCCACCCGAGTACCTTGCTTGTGCTTTGTTACCCGATCCCACCCTCCGGGCCCCTGGGACAGGGCCCCCAAAATCCAAGTTTTTCCCATTGACTTTGACAGGGAAAATTTTCAAATCGCTCCCAGTCGCACAGATTTTAAACTAAAGTCACCAAACTTGGGTCACTTAGTCATGGGGTCAACGCGCAATTTGTTAGCACATTTCGGAGACCCGAAAATTTGGGCGGGGCCACACAGAACCAATCAAATTCTCCCCATTGACTACAATGAGACGTTCAAATTGCTACTCCTCCCACAGATTTAGGAGTATAAATACCGAACTTTGCACTCTTGGTCGGCACATACCCGAGTATCTTGCTTGTGCTTTGTTAACCGATCCCACCCTCCGGGCCCCTGGGGCGGGCCCCCGAAAACCTCTTTTTTTCTCCCATAGAGTTTTATTGGAAAAATGCAAATGTTTGTCACTCATACAGCTTCGGAGTGAAACTCACCAAACTTGGGTCACTCAGTCATGGGGTCAACCTGGAAATTTCTGTCACATTTTGGGGACATTAAAAAGTGGGCGGAGCTACAAACAACCAATCAGATTTTCCCTATTGACTTCAATAAGAAACCTTTAAATTGCTGTCATTCTCACAGTATTTAAGCCAGAATACCCAAACTTGGCACCGTAGGTCATTGGGTGACTGGATTCAAAAAATAATGAAAAAGTGGGCGGAGTCTACAACGGCCAATCAAATTTCAGCCATTTGTTTAAATGGGAAAAATTCAAACTGCCGCTGCTCTTAGACTGTTAATGGCAGGTTTCCCAAACGTGGTACAGTTGGACAATTTAGGATTAGGATTAAAATTTTGAAAAGTGGGCGGGGCCAAAAACAACCAATCAGATTTCTTTCATTGATTTCAATATGGAAAAAAAAAATTTCAGAAAATTGAAAAATGCTGCCATGATTGATGTCAGGGGCTTCAAATCGCTGAAATCAGGTGATAGATTACTTTGGATTCAAAAATTTAAAAAGTGGGCAGAGCCAACAACAACAAATCAGATTTTCCCTATTGACTTCAATGAGAAACCTTTAAATTGCTGTCATTCTCACAGTATTTAAGCCAGAATACCCAAACTTGGCACCGTAGGTCATTGGGTGACTGGATTCAAAAAATAATGAAAAAGTGGGCGGAGTCTACAACGGCCAATCAAATTTCAGCCATTTGTTTAAATGGGAAAAATTCAAACTGCCGCTGCTCTTAGACTGTTAATGGCAGGTTTCCCAAACTTGGTACAGTTGGACAATTTAGGATTAGGATTAAAATTTTGAAAAGTGGGCGGGGCCAAAAACAACCAATCAGATTTCTTTCATTGATTTCAATATGGAAAAAAAAAAATTCAGAAAATTGAAAAATGCTGCCATGATTGATGTCAGGGGCTTCAAATCGCTGAGATCAGGTCATAGATTACTTTGGATTCAAAAAATTTAAAAGTGGGCGGAGCCAACAACAACAAATCAGATTTTCCCTATTGTCTTCAATGAGAAAATTTTAAATTGCTGCCATTTCAACATTGTTAATGGCAGGGTTGTTAAACTTAATATATTCGGTTAATAGGTGACTAGAATTCAAATGTTTTAAAGTGGGCGGGGTCTACAACGGCCAATCAAATTTCAGCTATATGTTTTAATGGGAAAATTTAAAACTGCCGCTGCTCTTAGACTGTTAATGGCAGGATCCCCAAACTTGGTACAGTTGGACAATTTAGGATTAGGATTAAAATTCAGAAAAGTGGGCGGGGCCAAAAACAACCAATCAGATTTTCCCTATTGACTTCAATAAGAAACCTTTAAACAGCTGTCATTCTCACAGCACCCAAACTCGGCAAGGTGGGTCAGTGTGAGACAAAGGTCAAAATTTATAAAAGTGGGCGGAGTCTACACTCCACCCAGTTACTCCGCCCACTCCAGTTGTAAGCTACTGGTGGAGGCAAGAACACATCACACAATTTCCCCAGAAATTGTACCTTTTCTAGTTATGGAATGCTATCCTGTTGAATGAATATTACTGGACCTGATGGACTGTACTGCTCTAGAAATGAACCATGAATTTATTTTCCTTAGTGTTTTATATTCTTCTATAACAAATAAGACTGAATCTGTGTGAAACAATACAGAATATCTGATAATCCATCGCCTATTAAATCCTATTACTGTCAAAGAAACACATATGACATAATGGGACTTTGAGTATCAGAAGTCAATTGACAGAGCTGCAGTCGATTGCACTATGTAATGCTAAACCATAATAATCTTCTGATCCTCAGCTTGTTTCCTTTCTGCACGGTATCAACTTCTCTGCTGCAGCCAATGACTGGCTTCAGCGGTGACCTGTCCACAAGGTGTTGTACCCTTATAACAGTGAATTTCCTGGTACTTTTAAAGTATTTGCATGGATGTTTACTGCACAGGTTATTGGTATGAATTTGCAATATTGTTTGACCAACTTTAAAGGGGTTGTTCAGGAATAAATAACTTTTCACAGGTGCCTGCAGCCTGCCTCTGCTATGGAAAGAATCATGGGCATGGTCACCAGCCAGCGACTGGCTTTAATGGTGACGTTTCTTTTATAGACAGTCATTGGATGCTGAGGAGCAGGTGATCATGCCCATGCTGGGGAGGAAGTAAACAAGCCGTGGACGGGAAGATGGACATGTGGGAGCCAGCATGCAGGACTGAAGTAGCAGGAAGCAAGTGCTTATGAGCAGAGACAGGCTGCGGGCACCTTTAAAAACGTACTTATTCTCAGATAACGACTTTAATCAGTTATTTTAACTGAAACAGTAGGTGGTTATGTCTCCAGGTCTTTCATTTCATATAAATGTCAAATAATAAGAAATAGAAGAATGGTTTCTATACTTGTAGCTTATGTACTTTATAGGATTATTTAGAGCAGGCATGCTCAAGCTGCGGCCCTCCAGCTGTTGTAAAACTACAACTCTCACAATGCCCGGCTGTGGGCTGATAGCTGCAGGCTGTTCAGGCATGCTGGGAGTTGTAGTTTTGCAACAGCTGAAGGGCCGCAGGTTGAGCATGCCTGATTTAGAGTAATTGGTGATGCAAATATGCTAATGACTAAGCTTTCATTTAATTTTGTTAGGATGCATTACCTAAAAATGACCTGTAGATGGTACTATCAGCTTTGGCCAACCCTTAGCTATGATTCAAGAGGAATTATGGAGATAGGAACTAGATCAAAGTTCTCTACCTTACACAAAGATATGATATGGAAACTTTTATAAAAATGTTTTTAAACAACAGAAAGATCTCTATCACAGTGCCCTCATAAATGTGCCAAACTCCATTGATAACTGCATGCTGAAGAGCTCAGATGGCTATTAAAGGAATTCCTCCCCAAGCTTCCATTTATGTATTACCTCCTCAACTTTGCTAATCTTTTAGCAGTATGTTGTACCTAGTGAAAAACATAATTACCTGCTCCTCTGTTTCAGTACCCTGGCTCCATTCCGTGATCTTCCCTTTCTGGTCTGTAAACTTTGAGACGGGGTCATGTTTGCCTCTGCAGCCAATGTCTGGCCTCAGCAGAGATGTGTCACCAAGTGGCATGTGACCTAAGAGGGATGTCCTGTTTAGGGGTATGCCACCACTGAGGCAAATCATTGGCAGCAGCGGTGCATGTTCCAGCATCTGGAGGTTTACAGGCAGGAGAGGGGAAGATGGCAGAATGCAGCCAGGGTATTGGAATAGAGCGGCAGAAGTAGATGAGTATGAGTTTTTTACTAGGTACAATAAGCTCCTGGAGCTACTTAAAATCTACCATAAGGCCAGATAACTTTAGTCACACAACATTAGGACATCTAGGAATAATAGAATTTGATTGATATAACATGTATGCAGTTGTAAAAGAAATAGGTGTGCAGGCATAGATGTATACATCTATTTAGCTTATTATATTTTTTTTTTTAGCTTATGTCTAGATCTGTTTGCCTTTCTCAGCTGTTTTGGTTGTCTAAAACACAAGTGCTTCAAGATTAAAGGTGGCCATACACATTAGACCAATGTCAGCTAAAACTGACCACCTAATGTGTAGGGCTGTGTTCCAACTCTCCCCTAGTGGAAGCTCTGAGGAAAGTACAGTAGGCTTGGACATGTTGGATTTCAACGTCTGATTGTTTGATCCCAATTGCGGAATATGGCCATCTGAGTTGTTTGGAAGCAGCTTATTTCCCTCTGCCAAGTGGGAGGGGAATGCTATCTAATGTTTTCGACACCTTTAGACTTTTAGCAGACATTATTCTGTTATCTGTTCATAATTCCTTTGTCAGCACCCAATCGTTACATGGGAATCCTTTGACAGTCTCAAAACTTGTGGCTGCCAGTCAGTCCTTTGACCTGTACTGTTGGGGAAGCCAAAATTCAATTTAAATCTGTTTGGACTTTCAGCTGTCTGGTCCATTTGTATACTTCAAGTAGTGAAAAGGGGGCACCTCCAAAAAAGGTTGGTTTACTTAGGCGAGATAGGACTAAGCCCCGACCACCAGGTTACTGGGAAACAGAGGCGTAACGGCAAGAGGACGCAAACCCTTTAAATACGAATGCTATGACTATGCTTTTGAGAAATATTTTAAAATTGTTACAAGAGGTCACAGATAGGTCATCAATATAAAACCCATGCACAACCTCTTTAACTATTGAGCCTTCGTCACATTTAAGCATATGTATGGTTTTCTATGTTTAGCCATAATTTCATGAATAATGGAGTTCTGTAATCCATATTACATGTATTAGAAAAAGCTATTAATGAAATGTACTGTATAAAGGTATATTCTTGACACTGTCACTTCTATAGTTATTGTTGTATCATCATAAACTATTTTTGTAGAAGAAACTAAAATATTTCAATAAATGTTTTATTAATAAAAGTATGCTGTATTTACTTTGTATCTAATCATTTTTGTGTACTGTACTTTTGTGCATAGTAGAAAGCTTGGAATATATTGCCACCTGGTGGTAAGCCTGATAATATACATAAAAAAATGACTTCTCAATTTAAGTTTGTGCTACAGAAATTATACTAATGATGTGTAAAGTTTTATTCGTTTCATGCCATGTCCAAAACACATATGTACATAGACACAATGTCATCTAACTATAAATGTATAAAACAGTAATATCTATCGATATTACAATAAATGTGCGCCCAAAGTCATTACTAATGTCTGTGCAGAAATCGTGCTCCGTTTATGAGTGTGATTTCCCGTTATGGACACTGCATGTTTCACAGGAGCACACAGCATTATGCTGATTTTATAATGCTGTGTGTCTCTGTATGACCTGTATCTGCTGAATTATACTGACATAATGCTGTCAGTATAATTCTGTAGAAGTAGAATGCCAACATGTATGGAAAATCCAAATCCGATTAATTTCCAGGCTGAATACTTGTAATTATGCTCCAACTTTAGGTGAAAGATGTTTTTTTTGCCAGGGTTAAACACAAGATGTGAATAGTACTATATCATACTATGTAAATGGGTGCCAGACATTACATCAGAGCCAGGCTACAGGGAGAAAGCAGGGCCAAACATCCAAAGGCAAATACAGTCAACAACAGCAGTAAGACAGTGAATATAACTATGAGACATGGGATAAGACAACAACCTCTTTAAAAGTAAGTAGCCTGGGAACATTGGAACTTTCTTTTTTAAATGATTACTTTGGGTGTCTGTGATAGATATTACAAACGCATTATGATATCTGATAGTATGATAACATTGCACAGTATTGTTAAAAGGGTTTTTCCATGCTATAAAGTGATAGCGTATCACTAGGATGTGCCATTACCCTGAAAGTAAGGAGGCTGCAGCAGAGGTTTTAACCCCTTCAGCAACAGTGATGTACTTGTACATCATAGTGACTGAGGGATTTTATGGAGAGGACTGCTGCGCTGAAACTGCTCCATACACGACAGGTGCTGGCTGTACAATACAGCAGGCACCTGACCGCATCTGTGCGATTAGGCAGAGGAATGCGGCTCCCTCTGCTTCAAAACGGAGCCCGCGCAGTGAAATTGCAGGGCTTGGATTGGTTGCCATGACAGCCTGAGGCCTGCTGAAGGTTCCCAGGCCTGTCATGGTAATCTGCATGCTAAGCTGTGCACAAGGCGTAGTTCAGCAGATAGAGCAGCAGAGTCATAGATCTCTAGTATGATTAATGGAGCAAGGTATCAAAAGATCCCTAAGAGTGCTAAGTTTAAAAAAATATAAATTTATTCAAATCTAGATTTTACATATAAAAATATATAAACAATATATAAAAATAAACATAGCAGGTATCTCCGCATCCGAAAATGTCTGAACTATTTAATATATAAATATATTTTTCTGGCGCTGTGTACGATGTAACAGAAAAAAAAAGTGATTTACCATTGTTTGGTTACCTTATCCTCACCCACAAAAATTGAATAACAGCGATCAAAAAGTTGTATGTACCCCGAACATGGAACCAATAAAAACAACATTTCATCCCGTAAAAAACTCATACAGCTCTGAGGTTGGAAATATAAAAAAATTATGGCTGTCAAAAAATGGTGATGCAAAAAAAAGTATTTGGTATTGCCGAAATTGTATTGATCTACAGAATGACGTGTCATTTTTAGCGCATAGGGAACGCTGTAATGCACTATGCAAGCATTGGGGACCCCTTCTTCTCATTATTAGTGGAGGTTGAACCTGATCGATCATAAAGTGGTGGCATACATTCACGGGAATACATTCATTATCATTAGTGGTAACAGTGAATGTAAACTCTTCCTACATTTGAATTTATAATACATATGCTGCTATGATTGAAAATAGTGGCATTATGTATGATGACTAGGAGAGATTTACTAAGCTAAATGTGCCGCAATTGTGGCTCAGTTTGTGCCCAAAATATCTTAACTAGCTCCCGTTGACTATAAATGTCCGGGTGGTGGATCTCTATCTCTGAATGGACGTTTCTGAACGTCCATTCAGAGATGGCAGCTGCACGCTAATCGTGCAGCTGCAGAACGGGTTGCCAGCTGTCAGGGCAACCCAGAGAGAAGGCAGGGACAGTTCCCAGGTGTCCCTGCCATCTAGATCGCTGTATACACATCGCTCACCGAGCGCTGTGTATGCAGAGCAGGAAGCGCTATGTGACCGCCGGGGCAGTGCAGGAGCTGTCGGGTCTTCTACAGACCTCGATGAGCCCTGCACTGAGGCTGTACAGCGCTGTATTAGTAACATAGTACATAAGGCTGAAGAAAGACATTTGTCCATCCAGTTCGGCCTGTTAACCTGCAAGTTGATCCAGAGGAAGGCAACTTTCTCCACTTTAGGGGAATAAAAAATTCCTTCCCAACTCCAATCAGGCAATCAGAATAACTCCCTGGATCAACGACCCCTCTCTAGTAGCTATAGCCTGTAATATAATATATTGTGCTGTACAGCCTCTCTGGGGGGTGTATTTCCCCTGTAACTGAGGCTACTATGTCAGCCCCAGTTACAGGAGAAATCAGTAGTGAAAAAAATAACATTTTAAATGTCCCCCAGAGGTCTTGGTCTAGTGTTTAATAAAAAAAGGTTTCACATGTAAAAAATAAATTCCCCAATTAAGTAATTTAAAAAAAATAGAAAAAATAGAAAAAATTAAATAAAATAGAGATATTTGATATTGCCACGTCCGTGACGGCCAGCTCTATAAATATATCACATGATCCACCCCATCCGATAAACACCATTAAGAAAATATGTAAAAAAAAGGCATTTTTGCCACCTTACATCACAAAAGGTGCCACTTCAAGTGATCAAAAAGGCATATGTCCCACAAAATGAGTCCCTACATACCGTCACCTCATCACGCAAAACATGAGTCCCTACATAAGAAAATCACAAAAAAAAAAAACATGGACACATTAAAAGATAATTTTTGGGGTTTCAAAAATGCTATTATTGTGTTAAAGTGAAATAAATAAAAAAAATATACATATTAGGTATCGCCACGTCCGTAACAACCAGCTCTATAAAAATATCATGACCTAACCCCTCGGGTGAACACCATAAAAAATAAAAAAAAATAAAAACTGTGCCAAAAAAGCCATTTTTTTTTCACCTAACATGATATAAAGTGCAACACCAAGCGATCAAAAAGGCGTATGCCCCCAAAATAGTACCAATCAAACTGTCACCTTATCCCACAAAAAATGAGACTATAACTAAGATAATAAGTCAAAAAATAAAAAAAGCTATGGCCCTCAGACTATGGAGACACTAAAACTTCATTTTTTGGGTTTCAAATATGCTATTATTGTGTAAAACTTAAATAAGAAAAAGTATACATTTTAGGTATCGCCACGTCCGTAACGATCTGCTCTATTAAAATGTCACATGACTTAACCCCGCAGGTGAAAGCTGTAAAAATAAATAAAAACTGTGCTAAAACAACCAATTTTTTGGTCACCTTGCCCCATAAAGTGTTATAATGAATGATCAAAAATCATATGTACCCAAAAATGGTACCAATAAAAACGTCAACTCTTCCTGCAAAAAACTAGCCCCTGCACAAGACGATCGGCAAAATAAAAGGCGTTCAGAAAAAGGAGACAAACATATATATTTTTAAATGCTTTATTATGTAAAACTGAAGCAAACAAAGAAAGAAAGTAGACATATTTGATATAATTGCATCCGTAATAACCTGCTCTATAAAAATAGCACATGATCTACCCTGTCAGATGAATGTTGCAAATTATTTTTAAAGAAAAACAGTGACAAAACAGCCATTTTTTTGTTACCTTGCCTCACAAAAAACGTTATATATAGAGCAATTAAAAATCATATGTACCCCAAAATAGTTCCAATAAAACTGGCACCTTATCCCCTAGTTTCTAAAATTGGGTCACGTTTTGGGAGTTTCTACTGTAAGGGTGCATCAGGGGGGCTTCAAATGGGGCATGGCATCTAAATACCAGTTCAGCAAAATCTGCCTTCCAAAAACCATATGGTGCTCCTTTTCTTCTGCACCCTGCCGTGTGCCCTTACATCCGTTTACAACCACCTGTGGGGTGTTTCTGTATACTGCAGAATCAGGGTAATAAATATTGAGTTTTGTTTGGCTGTTAACCCTCGATGTGTTAAAGAAAAAAATGAATTAAAATGGAAAATCTGCCAAAAAAGTGAAATTAAAAAATGTGATCTTCATTTTCCTTTAATTCTTGTTGAACACCTAAAGGGTTAACAAAGTTTGTAAAATCAGTTTTAAGTAACTTGAGGGGTGTGATTTCTACAATATTGTCATTTATGGGAGGTATCCACTATGTAAGCCCCACAAAGTGACTTCAGACCTGAACTGGTCCTTAAAAAGTGGGTTTTGGCATTTTTCTTAAATTTTTTTTGAATTGCTTCTAAAATTCTAAGCCTTCTAAAGTCCTAAAAAAATAAAAGGACATTTACAAAATGATGCCGACATAAAGTAGACATATGGGGAATTTAAGTAGGGATGAGCGAACTCGAACTGTATAGTTCGGGTTCGTACCGAATTTTGGGGTGTCCGTGACACGGACCCGAACCCGGACATTTTCGTAAAAGTCCGGGTTCGGGTTCGGTGTTCGTCGCTTTCTTCGCGCTTTTGTGACGCTTTCTTGGCGCTTTTTGAAAGGCTGCAAAGCAGCCAATCAACAAGCGTCATACTACTTGCCCCAAGAGGCCATCACAGCCATGCCTACTATTGGCATGGCTGTGATTGGCCAGAGCACCATGTGACCCAGCCTCTATTTAAGCTGGAGTCACATAGCGCCGCCCGTCACTCTGCTCTGATTAGCGTAGGGAGAGGTTGCGGCTGCGACAGTAGGGCGAGATTAGGCAGATTAACTCCTCCAAAGGACTTGATTAACTGATCGATCTGCAGCTGTGGATCATTGAGCTGCTGATCCTCAATTGCTCACTGTTTTTAGGCTGCACAGACCGTTTGTCAGTCTCATTTTTCTGGGGTGATCGGCGGCCATTTTGTGTCTTGTGGTGCGCCAGCACAAGCTGCGACCAAGTGCATTTAACCCTCAATGGTGTGGTTGTTTTTTGGCTAAAGCCTACATCAGGGTGAAGCTGTCACACCAAGTGCATTTAACCAGCAATAGTCTGTTCATTTTTTGGCCATATACAAAATCAGGGGCAAGCTGCGCCTGTCACCAAGTGCATTTAACCCTCAATGGTGTGGTTGTTTTTTGGCTAAAGCCTACATCAGGGTGAAGCTGTCACACCAAGTGCATTTAACCAGCAATAGTCTGTTCATTTTTTGGCCATATACAAAATCAGGGGCAAGCTGCGCCTGTCACCAAGTGCATTTAACCCTCAATGGTGTGGTTGTTTTTTGGCTAAAGCCTACATCAGGGTGAAGCTGTCACACCAAGTGCATTTAACCAGCAATAGTCTGTTCATTTTTTGGCCATATACAAAATCAGGGGCAAGCTGCGCCTGTCACCAAGTGCATTTAACCCTCAATGGTGTGGTTGTTTTTTGGCTAAAGCCTACATCAGGGTGAAGCTGTCACACCAAGTGCATTTAACCAGCAATAGTCTGTTCATTTTTTGGCCATATACAAAATCAGGGGCAAGCTGCGCCTGTCACCAAGTGCATTTAACCCTCAATGGTGTGGTTGTTTTTTGGCTAAAGCCTACATCAGGGTGAAGCTGTCACACCAAGTGCATTTAACCAGCAATAGTCTGTTCATTTTTTGGCCATATCCCAGTCTAATTCTGTCACTAAATCCATACCGGTCACCCAGCGCCTAAATACTAGGCCTCAAATTTATATCCAGCTAAATCTGTCCCTAGTGCTGTAGCTGGGCGAGTTATTTAGTGTCCGTTCAAGCACATTTCTTGTTCTGGGTTGAAATACAATTCCCAATTTAGCAATTTCATAATTTAGTGGTTCCTGCTATATCAGAGCTATTTGAAATCTATCCCAAAAAGGGTATATAATATTGAAGGTGCACATTGGGTCATTCAGAATAACTTCACACACACCCGCTACTGTGTATTTCCAAGTCTAATTCTGTCACTAAACCCATACCTGTCACCCAGCGCCTAAATACTAGGCCTCAAATTTAAATCCCTCTAAATCTCTCGTTACCCACCGCTGTACTGTTGTTGCTGGGCAAGATATTTAGTGTCCGTCAAAGCACATTTTTTGTTCTGGGTTGAAGTACAATTCCCAATTTAGCAATTTCATAATTTAGTGGTTTCTGCTATATCAGAGCTATTTGAAATCTATCCCTAAAAGGGTATATAATATTGAAGGTGCACATAGGGTCATTCAGAATAACTTCACACACACGCTTCTGTGCATTTCCAAGTCTAATTCTGTCACTAAATCCATACCGGTGACCCAGCGCCTAAATACTAGGCCTCAAATTTAAATCCCTCTAAATCTCTCGTTACCCACCACTGTACTGTTGTTGCTGGGCAAGATATTTAGTGTCCGTCAAAGCACATTTTTTGTTCTGGGTTGAAGTACAATTCCCAATTTAGCAATTTCATAATTTAGTGGTTTCTGCTATATCAGAGCTATTTGAAATCTATCCCTAAAAGGGTATATAATATTGAAGGTGCACATAGGGTCATTCAGAATAACTTCACACACACGCTTCTGTGCATTTCCAAGTCTAATTCTGTCACTAAATCCATACCGGTGACCCAGCGCCTAAATACTAGGCCTCAAATTTAAATCCCTCTAAATCTCTCGTTACCCACCGCTGTACTGTTGTTGCTGGGCAAGATATTTAGTGTCCGTCAAAGCACATTTTTTGTTCTGGGTTGAAGTACAATTCCCAATTTAGCAATTTCATAATTTAGTGGTTTCTGCTATATCAGAGCTATTTGAAATCTATCCCTAAAAGGGTATATAATATTGAAGGTGCACATAGGGTCATTCAGAATAACTTCACACACACGCTTCTGTGCATTTCCAAGTCTAATTCTGTCACTAAATCCATACCGGTGACCCAGCGCCTAAATACTAGGCCTCAAATTTAAATCCCTCTAAATCTCTCGTTACCCACCGCTGTACTGTTGTTGCTGGGCAAGATATTTAGTGTCCGTCAAAGCACATTTTTTGTTCTGGGTTGAAGTACAATTCCCAATTTAGCAATTTCATAATTTAGTGGTTCCTGCTATATCAGAGCTATTTGAAATCTATCCCAAAAAGGGTATATAATATTGAAGGTGCACATTGGGTCATTCAGAATAACTTCACACACACCCGCTACTGTGTATTTCCAAGTCTAATTCTGTCACTAAACCCATACCTGTCACCCAGCGCCTAAATACTAGGCCTCAAATTTAAATCCCTCTAAATCTCTCGTTACCCACCGCTGTACTGTTGTTGCTGGGCAAGATATTTAGTGTCCGTCAAAGCACATTTTTTGTTCTGGGTTGAAGTACAATTCCCAATTTAGCAATTTCATAATTTAGTGGTTTCTGCTATATCAGAGCTATTTGAAATCTATCCCTAAAAGGGTATATAATATTGAAGGTGCACATAGGGTCATTCAGAATAACTTCACACACACGCTTCTGTGCATTTCCAAGTCTAATTCTGTCACTAAATCCATACCGGTGACCCAGCGCCTAAATACTAGGCCTCAAATTTAAATCCCTCTAAATCTCTCGTTACCCACCGCTGTACTGTTGTTGCTGGGCAAGATATTTAGTGTCCGTCAAAGCACATTTTTTGTTCTGGGTTGAAGTACAATTCCCAATTTAGCAATTTCATAATTTAGTGGTTTCTGCTATATCAGAGCTATTTGAAATCTATCCCTAAAAGGGTATATAATATTGAAGGTGCACATAGGGTCATTCAGAATAACTTCACACACACGCTTCTGTGCATTTCCAAGTCTAATTCTGTCACTAAATCCATACCGGTGACCCAGCGCCTAAATACTAGGCCTCAAATTTAAATCCCTCTAAATCTCTCGTTACCCACCACTGTACTGTTGTTGCTGGGCAAGATATTTAGTGTCCGTCAAAGCACATTTTTTGTTCTGGGTTGAAGTACAATTCCCAATTTAGCAATTTCATAATTTAGTGGTTCCTGCTATATCAGAGCTATTTGAAATCTATCCCAAAAAGGGTATATAATATTGAAGGTGCACATTGGGTCATTCAGAATAACTTCACACACACCCGCTACTGTGTATTTCCAAGTCTAATTCTGTCACTAAACCCATACCTGTCACCCAGCGCCTAAATACTAGGCCTCAAATTTAAATCCCTCTAAATCTCTCGTTACCCACCGCTGTACTGTTGTTGCTGGGCAAGATATTTAGTGTCCGTCAAAGCACATTTTTTGTTCTGGGTTGAAGTACAATTCCCAATTTAGCAATTTCATAATTTAGTGGTTTCTGCTATATCAGAGCTATTTGAAATCTATCCCTAAAAGGGTATATAATATTGAAGGTGCACATAGGGTCATTCAGAATAACTTCACACACACGCTTCTTTGCATTTCCAAGTCTAATTCTGTCACTAAATCCATACCGGTGACCCAGCGCCTAAATACTAGGCCTCAAATTTAAATCCCTCTAAATCTCTCGTTACCCACCGCTGTACTGTTGTTGCTGGGCAAGATATTTAGTGTCCGTCAAAGCACATTTTTTGTTCTGGGTTGAAGTACAATTCCCAATTTAGCAATTTCATAATTTAGTGGTTCCTGCTATATCAGAGCTATTTGAAATCTATCCCAAAAAGGGTATATAATATTGAAGGTGCACATTGGGTCATTCAGAATAACTTCACACACACCCGCTACTGTGTATTTCCAAGTCTAATTCTGTCACTAAACCCATACCTGTCACCCAGCGCCTAAATACTAGGCCTCAAATTTAAATCCCTCTAAATCTCTCGTTACCGCTGTACTGTTGTAGCTGGGAAAGTTATTTAGTGCCCGTCAAAGCACATTTTTTGTTCTGGGTTGAAGTACAATTCCCAATTTAGCAATTTCATAATTTAGTGGTTCCTGCTATATCAGAGCTATTTGAAATCTATCCCAAAAAGGGTATATAATATTCAAGGTGCACATTGGGTCATTCAGAATAACTTCACACACACGCTTCTGTGCATTTCCAAGTCTAATTCTGTCACTAAATCCATACCGGTCACCCAGCGCCTAAATACTAGGCCTCAAATTTATATCCCGCTGAATTTGAATACAATACATTGGGCCAAATAATATATTTGTTGTTGTGGTGAACCATAACAATGAGAAAAACATCTAGTAAGGGACGCGGACGTGGACATGGTCGTGGTGGTGTTAGTGGACCCTCTGGTGCTGGGAGAGGACGTGGCCGTTCTGCCACATCCACACGTCCTAGTGTACCAACTACCTCAGGTCCCAGTAGCCGCCAGAATTTACAGCGATATATGGTGGGGCCCAATGCCGTTCTAAGGATGGTAAGGCCTGAGCAGGTACAGGCATTAGTCAATTGGGTGGCCGACAGTGGATCCAGCACGTTCACATTATCTCCCACCCAGTCTTCTGCAGAAAGCGCACAGATGGCGCCTGAAAACCAACCCCATCAGTCTGTCACATCACCCCCATGCATACCAGGGAAACTGTCTCAGCCTCAAGTTATGCAGCAGTCTCTTATGCTGTTTGAAGACTCCGCTGGCAGGGTTTCCCAAGGGCATCCACCTAGCCCTTCCCCAGCGGTGAAAGACATAGAATGCACTGACGCACAACCACTTATGTTTCCTGATGATGAGGACATGGGAATACCACCTCAGCATGTCTCTGATGATGACGAAACACAGGTGCCAACTGCTGCGTCTTTCTGCAGTGTGCAGACTGAACAGGAGGTCAGGGATCAAGACTGGGTGGAAGACGATGCAGGGGACGATGAGGTCCTAGACCCCACATGGAATGAAGGTCGTGCCACTGACTTTCACAGTTCGGAGGAAGAGGCAGTGGTGAGACCGAGCCAACAGCGTAGCAAAAGAGGGAGCAGTGGGCAAAAGCAGAACACCCGCCGCCAAGAGACTCCGCCTGCTACTGACCGCCGCCATCTGGGACCGAGCACCCCAAAGGCAGCTTCAAGGAGTTCCCTGGCATGGCACTTCTTCAAACAATGTGCTGACGACAAGACCCGAGTGGTTTGCACGCTGTGCCATCAGAGCCTGAAGCGAGGCATTAACGTTCTGAACCTGAGCACAACCTGCATGACCAGGCACCTGCATGCAAAGCATGAACTGCAGTGGAGTAAACACCTTAAAACCAAGGAAGTCACTCAGGCTCCCCCTGCTACCTCTTCTGCTGCTGCCGCCTCGGCCTATTCTGCTGCTGCCGCCTCGGCCTCTTCCTCCGCCTCTGGAGGAACGTTGGCACCTGCCGCCCAGCAAACAGGGGATGTACCACCAACACCACCACCACCACCTCCGTCACCAAGCGTCTCAACCATGTCACACGCCAGCGTTCAGCTCTCCATCTCACAAACATTTGATAGAAAGCGTAAATTCCCACCTAGCCACCCTCGATCCCTGGCCCTGAATGCCAGCATTTCTAAACTACTGGCCTATGAAATGCTGTCATTTAGGCTGGTGGACACAGACAGCTTCAAACAGCTCATGTCGCTTGCTGTCCCACAGTATGTTGTTCCCAGCCGGCACTACTTCTCCAAGAGAGCCGTGCCTTCCCTGCACAACCAAGTATCCGATAAAATCAAGTGTGCACTGCGCAACGCCATCTGTAGCAAGGTCCACCTAACCACAGATACGTGGACCAGTAAGCACGGCCAGGGACGCTATATCTCCCTAACTGCACACTGGGTAAATGTAGTGGCAGCTGGGCCCCAGGCGGAGAGCTGTTTGGCGCACGTCCTGCCGCCGCCAAGGATCGCAGGGCAACATTCTTTGCCTCCTGTTGCCACCTCCTCCTTCTCGGCTTCCTCCTCCTCTTCTTCCACCTGCTCATCCAGTCAGCCACACACCTTCACCACCAACTTCAGCACAGCCCGGGGTAAACGTCAGCAGGCCATTCTGAAACTCATATGTTTGGGGGACAGGCCCCACACCGCACAGGAGTTGTGGCGGGGTATTGAACAACAGACCGACGAGTGGTTGCTGCCGGTGAGCCTCAAGCCCGGCCTGGTGGTGTGTGATAATGGGCGAAATCTCGTTGCAGCTCTGGGACTAGCCAATTTGACGCACATCCCTTGCTTGGCGCATGTGCTGAATTTGGTGGTGCAGAAGTTCATTCACAACTACCCCGACATGTCAGAGCTGCTGCATAAAGTGCGGGCCGTCTGTTCGCGCTTCCGGCGTTCACATCCTGCCGCTGCTCGCCTGTCTGCGCTACAGCGTAACTTCGGCCTTCCCGCTCACCGCCTCATATGCGACGTGCCCACCAGGTGGAACTCCACCTTGCACATGCTGGACAGACTGTGCGAGCAGCAGCAGGCCATAGTGGAGTTTCAGCTGCAGCACGCACGGGTCAGTCGCACTACAGAACAGCACCACTTCACCACCAATGACTGGGCCTCCATGCGAGACCTGTGTGCCCTGTTGCGCTGTTTCGAGTACTCCACCAACATGGCCAGTGGCGATGACACCGTTATCAGCGTTACAATACCACTTCTATGTCTCCTTGAGAAAACACTTAGGGCGATGATGGAACAGGAGGTGGCCCAGGAGGAGGAGGAGGAGGATGAGGAAGAGGGGTCATTTTTAGCACTTTCAGGCCAGTCTCTTCGAAGTGACTCAGAGGGAGGTTTTTTGCAACAGCAGAGGCCAGGTACAAATGTGGCCAGCCAGGGCCCACTACTGGAGGACGAGGAGGACGAGGATGAGGAGGAGGTGGAGGAGGATGAGGATGAAGCATGGTCACAGCGGGGTGGCACCCAACGCAGCTCGGGTCCATCACTGGTGCGTGGCTGGGGGGAAAGGCAGGACGATGACGATACGCCTCCCACAGAGGACAGCTTGTCCTTACCCCTGGGCAGCCTGGCACACATGAGCGACTACATGCTGCAGTGCCTGCGCAACGACAGCAGAGTTGCCCACATTTTAACCTGTGCGGACTACTGGGTTGCCACCCTGCTGGATCCACGCTACAAAGACAATGTGCCCACCTTACTTCCTGCACTGGAGCGTGATAGGAAGATGCGCGAGTACAAGCGCACGTTGGTAGACGCGCTACTGAGAGCATTCCCAAATGTCACAGGGGAACAAGTGGAAGCCCAAGGCCAAGGCAGAGGAGGAGCAAGAGGTCGCCAAGGCAGCTGTGTCACGGCCAGCTCCTCTGAGGGCAGGGTTAGCATGGCAGAGATGTGGAAAACTTTTGTCAACACGCCACAGCTAACTGCACCACCACCTGATACGCAACGTGTTAGCAGGAGGCAACATTTCACTAACATGGTGGAACAGTACGTGTGCACACCCCTCCACGTACTGACTGATGGTTCGGCCCCATTCAACTTCTGGGTCTCTAAATTGTCCACGTGGCCAGAGCTAGCCTTTTATGCCTTGGAGGTGCTGGCCTGCCCGGCAGCCAGCGTTTTGTCTGAACGTGTATTCAGCACGGCAGGGGGCGTCATTACAGACAAACGCAGCCGCCTGTCTACAGCCAATGTGGACAAGCTGACGTTCATAAAAATGAACCAGGCATGGATCCCACAGGACCTGTCCGTCCCTTGTCCAGATTAGACATTAACTACCTCCCCATAACCATATATTATTGGACTCCAGGGCACTTCCTCATTCAATCCTATTTTTATTTTCATTTTACCATTATATTGCGATGCTACCCAAAGTTGAATGAACCTCTCCTCTGCCTGTGTGCTAGGCCTAAATATATGCCAATGGACTGTTGCAGTGGTGGCTGACATGAAGCCTGATTCTCTGCTATGACATGCAGACTAATTCTCTGCTGACATGAAGCCAGATTGTCTGTTACGGGACCTCTCTCCTCTGCCTGGGTGCTGGGCCTAAATTTATGACAATGGACTGTTGCAGTGGTGGCTGACGTGAAGCCTGATTCTCTGCTATGACATGCAGACTGATTCTCTGCTGACATGAAGCCAGATCGTCTGTTACGGGACCTCTCTGCTCTGCCTGTGTGCTAGGCCTAAATATATGCCAATGGACTGTTGCAGTGGTGGGTGACGTGAAGCCTCATTCTCTGCTATGACATGCAGACTAATTCTCTGCTGACATGAAGACAGATTCTCTGTTACGGGACCTCTCTCCTCTGCCTGTGTGTGTGCTGGGCCTAAATATATGCCAATGGACTGTTGCAGTGGTGGCTGACGTGAAGCCTCATTCTCTGCTATGACATGCAGACTGATTCTCTGCTGACATGAAGCCAGATTCTCTGTTACGGGACCTCTCTCCTCTGCCTGTGTGTGTGCTGGGCCTAAATATATGCCAATGGACTGTTGCAGTGGTGGCTGACGTGAAGCCTCATTCTCTGCTATGACATGCAGACTAATTCTCTGCTGACATGAAGACAGATTCTCTGTTACGGGACCTCCCTCCTCTGCCTGGGTGCTGGGCCTAAATATATGCCAATGGACTGTTGCAGTGGTGGCTGACGTGAAGCCTCATTCTCTGCTATGACATGCAGACTGATTCTCTGCTGACATGAAGACAGATTCTCTGTTACGGGACCTCTCTCCTCTGCCTGTGTGCTAGGCCTAAATATATGCCAATGGACTGTTGCAGTGGTGGGTGACGTGAAGCCTCATTCTCTGCTATGACATGCAGACTGATTCTCTGCTGTCATGAAGCCAGATTGTCTGTTACGGGACCTCTCTGCTCTGCCTGTGTGCTAGGCCTAAATATATGCCAATGGACTGTTGCAGTGGTGGGTGACGTGAAGCCTCATTCTCTGCTATGACATGCAGACTAATTCTCTGCTGACATGAAGACAGATTCTCTGTTACGGGACCTCTCTCCTCTGCCTGTGTGTGTGCTGGGCCTAAATATATGCCAATGGACTGTTGCAGTGGTGGCTGACGTGAAGCCTCATTCTCTGCTATGACATGCAGACTGATTCTCTGCTGACATGAAGCCAGATTCTCTGTTACGGGACCTCTCTCCTCTGCCTGTGTGCTAGGCCTAAATATATGCCAATGGACTGTTGCAGTGGTGGCTGACGTGAAGCCTCATTCTCTGCTATGACATGCAGACTAATTCTCTGCTGACATGAAGACAGATTCTCTGTTACGGGACCTCTCTCCTCTGCCTGGGTGCCGGGGCCTAAATATCTGAGAATGGACTGTTCCAGTGGTGGGTGACGGGAAGCCAGATTCTCTGCTATGGAACCTCTCTCCAATTGATTTTGGTTAATTTTTATTTATTTAATTTTTATTTTAATTAATTTCCCTATCCACATTTGTTTGCAGGGGATTTACCTACATGTTGCTGCCTTTTGCAGCCCTCTAGCCCTTTCCTGGGCTGTTTTACAGCCGTTTTAGTGCCGAAAAGTTCGGGTCCCCATTGACTTCAATGGGGTTCGGGTTCGGGACGAAGTTCGGATCGGGTTCGGATCCCGAACCCGAACATTTCCGGGATGTTCGGCCGAACTTCTCGAACCCGAACATCCAGGTGTTCGCTCAACTCTAAATTTAAGTAATAAATATTTTATAGAGGAATCACTTTCAAAAGCAGGGAAATTGAAATTTTGAAAATTGCTAATTTTTCTAACTTTTTGGTAAATTTGGGATTTTTTCATAAATAAAGGTGAAATATATTGACTCAAATTTAGGACTATCATGAAGTACAATGTGTCTCGAGAAAACAGTCTCTGAATGGCTTGGCTAAGTAAAAACGTTCTAAAGCTATTACCAAATAAAGTGACATATGTCAGATTTGCAAACTTAGGCCTGGTCAGGAAGGGGCAAATGGCCCGGATGTGAAGTGGTTAAAGGGGTTAACCCATTACTAATGTAAAAAATTAAAATCAGACATCATATAGTACATGACAACCTCTTTCTAACAAAGCTAGAACCAGTCCTGTACCTCACATGGATCTAGAGATCTCCCCATTCAATGCTCTGCTAGATTGATATCAAGCTGGCAGCTCAAAGGGCGTGTCTTCTCTGCTGCAGCTAAGGGGGCGTGTCCATGCTCTCCCTATCCCAGCTCAAAGGGAGTATCTTCTCTGCTGCAGCTAAGGGGGTGTGTCCATGCTCTCCCTAACCCAGCTCAGGAAGCAGGTGAAGGATGAAACTGAGCATGTGCGGCCATCTAAGTGAGCAGGTCAAAGAAATAAGAAAAAAAGCAAACAGCAGGTGGCGCTACACAGACACATTTTATTGATTACCTCAGTGGCTGTACAAAAATTTCAATTACATGCGATTACAAAATAATTCTGATCCAGGTGCTGGTTTGAAAACTGTAGAATATTTTCAGAATATTTTCTTTAAAGATGAAAATGGAAGTGCAGATTACATTCAGAAACCACAATGAAGACAGAAGGTACAGTAAAAGTTAGGAAAAAAAGTGGAAATGCAAACAAAATGGATACATAGAATACATTGAAAGTTGGAAGGATATTTGTGTGGATGGATGGATGGATGGATAGATAGATAGATAGATCAATCCCACCCCATGTGCTTGAAAAAAACTCCAGGTAGAAACATTGCATTTTTATGTATACAGAGGAATAAATATGCAACTTTTTTCACATCCCTGGAGTGCAGTGATCCTTCTACATGATATATATGCTCCAAAATATTACAATAACTGCCATTTAAAAAAAAATACTCTCTTGTCCCTGCACCCATACTTTCCTGCAGTGATGTTTACCCAATCTGGCCTCTTTTGGCTAGACCTGGTGCTGTTGCCAAAATGTGCATCTAGTGAAAATGCAAAAAAAAGGAAAAATGCACTAGTATACGCTAGTGTGCTGTTGAGGGTGTGACTTAACACAAGGTTTTATTTCACAGCAATGTTTTTTGTTCATACATAGTTTTGCGGTATTTTATACATTATTAAAAAATAAAATTTTTGCTATAATTTTTAAAATGATGCCAAAAATGATGCAAAAATCATGTGTAAACAGGTCTTATTGAATGAGCTCCCATACACCTATTTCAGTGCTTCCCTCTGTACTTGGCTGCTCTAGCCCTAGCATACAATTTGTATGGTTTGTACTTTTGTTTATCTGGTGTAATATTTGTACAGTACAGCGGCTATTGGTTTCTTCAAGATGACAATACAACTGACTGTGGTATTAGTATATATTGTATTGATTGTTATATACCTTTTTTACATACTACTCCGCGCACATTTTTTTAAAGGGGTAGAGGGTGAGGTGTTTTATGCTGGGAGCAGCACTGCACCAGGTTTATTTAGTTATTTTTATAGTTTTTTTTAACAACTCTTTATTTATAATAGCATGAATAGTACATCGAAGAACATTCAAGATAATCAATGGTCATGGTTAAAGACTCGACAGTGAGAATCTATGACATTGGCTTGACATATTGTACATAGACTATGCCTCATATATAAAGAGCGCTAAGTGGTTCAGGGCAACCTGAGATTAAAATAAAAAGTGAAATGAAATTAAAGTAAAATCAAAGCATGCAAGTGTTTTCCATTTTAGGGGACGTCGAAGAGAGCGAGTGCCGGAGATGCCACAATGCGCCATGGGGACCATAGGTCCTAAAATTTGTCATGCGAAAGGGTTGCCCAACTACAGATTTCCTCCATTCTATAGATTTCTTGTAACTTCTCCACCCACTTTCCTTTGGAAGGGGTGGCATCACTGAGCCAATGCCTGGGTATTAACAATTTAGCTGCCATTTTGAGTATGGTAGCTAAGTGAGCCTTTTTGACAGGGCAAGATTGATCTGGCAAGTTGAGTAAAGCTAAGGTAGGTGTTAGAGATATGGAATTGCAGAAAATCTGGTTGATGGCTTGGTTTACACTGTTCCAAAAAGGGGAGATGTGCGGGCATTCCCACCAAATATGTAGAGTTGAGCCAAGAGCGCCATGGCATCTCCAACACTCCGCAGGTAGCGAGGGATTAATTCTATGCAGAAGTTCTGAGGTCCGATACCACCTCGTCACGAGTTTGTATGAATTCTTCTGTATTCGGATGTATCTAGAGATGACCTGTGAATTTTGAAGAATTTACTTGATCTCACTTTCTGAAATAGAGACCTAATTCCTTCTCCCTTTGTAAAAGATATGTGGGCTTAGAGGGTGAAGATCCCTCTAGAATATTGTAATATTTTAAGCTAGCATAGATTAGAATTTCTGGTGCATGTGCTGCTGTCTAGTGATCCAAAATTGTTGAGACCTGTGCCTATTAGTAAATTTTGCATATTTTGCGTGGATGAACTTAATACTAAGGATGGCATATATAACTCCAGTCTTAGTATATCTGCCCCACTCTTTTTACCCAGAAGAGAACATGATCAAATGTTTTACGCATTATAATTGCAATGCCTCCAAGGAGGATGTTTCTAAGGATATTGAATGTTAATAATCACACAGGGTTTTCCGCCCTGATTCACTCTTGTGGGTTGGAAACTATTAAAGTATAATTGCTTTAATTTGGCGTTTGAGAAAATGTTATAGACTTGCATTCTTTTCCAACGCGGCAAATAGGGTTGTGCTCATGGAATTTCAGATCTTTAACAGTCTAATCATCTGGAAAATTTTATAATACAGCACAAAATCTGCCACAAAAAGCTGTGTGTGACACCACCACCAGGTGTGTATGCCTGGATTTTCATATTGGTGGCTTGTCTTCAGGAGAGGCCATTACAGTCTGATCTTTGGAGAAGATGAGACCTGCACACTAGGGGTCGGCGATATAAACGATATATGACATTATCATCATAAATTCGGGCAACAATATAGATTTTAGTTATATCGCGATAGATAACCACGGAGCGGTAGTGAATTAAATAAGCTTCTCACTCACCGCTCCGTGGCCTCCCGACTCTGTACTGCGCTGCAGGGCCTTGCGTTCACACATCGTCAGCGCGCTGGCTAATGTGTGTGTGACCTCAGGTCTCTCGCAGTGCATGCTGGGAAGAAGACGCGGTCCGTCCCCTGCGGACTCCATCAGCCAGCCGTGCACCCTGAAGGAAATGTAGGTATATCAGCAGGGGCCCGAATCTACCGGGGGGTGGATGGCTATGGCATGGGGCTGATGGCGCTGGCTGTGGGACATCATGATGGTGGTAATGGCATAGGGCTGATGGTGCTGGCTGGGGGACATGATGATGGTGGCACTAGCATGGGGTTGATGGCGCTGGCTGTGGTACATGAAGGTGACAATGGCATGGGGCTCATGACGCTGGCTGGGGGACATGGATGATGGCATGGGGCTGATGGCGTTTTGTAATTTGTATACACACAGAAGAAAATAATATATCGCTATATATCGTTATATCACACATGCTTCAAATTATATTGCGATATAGATTTTAGGCCATATCACCCAGCCCTACTGTACACCCTTCAGTGGTGGGTGCTCATAGAAGACAAAGAGCAAGATTTTTCTACCTAGGCCACACACCCCTTTATAAAAGTCGTTATCCACCCGAAATGTTGGGACTTTTTTCATGGCCTCTTATATTGATGTATATTCTGGATGGAAACTATTTACAAAATGATGTGAAATTGCACATTATGTATTAAAGCAATAAATACAGCAGCTGACAGATCTCATACTGCGATGTTGGAGTAAGGCCTCATGCACATGGCCATTGTTTGGGTCCGCATCCGAACTGCCATTTTTGCGGCTCGGATGCGGACCCATTTACATCAATGGAGCCGCAAAAGATGCGGACAGCACTCCGTGTGCTGACCGTATCCGTTGCTCCGTTCCATGGTCCCTCTAAAAAAATATAACATGTCCTATTTTTGTCCACTCTTTGCAGACAAGAATAGGCATTTATATTGAAGACTGTCCATGCCGTTCCGCAAATTGCGGAATGCGCACGGACGCCATTCGTGTTTTGTGGATCCGCGATTTGCTGACCGCTAAACACACCGCGGTTGTGTGCATGAGGCCTAAATGTGATGTGTGTCCTTGAAAGCCATTAGTATTTGTAAAATTTAAAACTAGTAAAATCCTCTATAATGGCAGTCAAGTTGTCATGTCTGGACCTCCCCTCTAACAACTGGTGTTGTCTGGAGCTCCCTTTTATAACAGCAGTCAGGCTGTGAAATCTGGACCATCCCCTATAACAGCAGTCTGGTTGTGTAGTCGCAACATCCCCTCTATAACAACAGTCCAGTTGTGTAGTCTGGACCTCCGCCTATAACAGCAGTCTGGTTTTCAGGACCTTCCACTATAGCAGCAATCCAGCTGTGTAATCTGGACCACCCCCTGTTATAGCAGTCTGGTAGTTGTAGTCTCACCCTCCTCCCTATAAAAGCAGTCTGGTTGTATATTCTTAACTAATCCCTATAACAGCATTCTGGATGTGTAGTCTGGACATCCCCTCTATAACAGCATTCTGGATGTGTAGTCTGGACATCCCCTCTATAACAGCATTCTGGATGTGTAGTATGGACTTCACCATATAACAGCAGTCTGGTTGTGTAGTCTGAACCTCCCCTCTATAACAGCTTTCTGGATGTGTTGTATGTAGTGATGGACGTACATCGGCCGGGACGATTTCCGAACGCGATCAGATGTTCGTGAACCGCAAGTTTGCGGCGGGCCCCATTCACTTTTATGGAAGGCGAACCTGAAAAACCTTCAGGTCATATTTTCAGCCACCAAATACTTACTAGAATTGCACAAATCATCCCACAACATGGACAGTTACATACCAGAGGGGGATCAATAGCAAAAATTCCCACAAAAATATGTATTTTAATCAGGGGCCATTTTTATGTGTCTTAAAGGGAAACTCTCAAAAATGTGCCCTGCTGGAGGCTAGAAATTTTTTATTTTAGGCCATGGGAGTACAGGCCCCAAATATTAGGCATTCACTGGACAGAAAACATCAAGTCATTATGTGGCTGGAGGTATATTATACGGTCATTGGATATCAATTTTACTGCAGGCCAGTGGACTACAGGCCCCAAAAATTATTAATTCACCGTACAGAAAAGAACAATTGATAATTAGTGATGTCCCGAACTATTCGCCGGCGAATAGTTCCCGGCGAACATAGCTTGTTCGCGTTCACCGCTGCGGGCGAACATATGTGATGTTCGGTCTGCCCCCTATACATCATCATTGAGTAAACTTTGACCCTGTACCTCACAGTCAGCAGACACATTCCAGCCAATCAGCAGCAGACCCTCCCTCCCAGACCCTCCCACCTCCTGGACAGCATCCATTTTAGATTCATTCGGAATCTGCTTTCACAGAGAGAGGAGGGAGAGTGTAGCTGCTGCTGATTCAATAGGGAAAGCGTTAGCTAGGGCATTGTTCTGTGTCCACAGACTCATCTGCTGTAAGGACAGCATCCAGACAGCACCCCAAAAAGCCCTTTTCAGGGCTGGTACATCAGTCTGCTTTTTTATATATATACAGGTCCTTCTCAAAAAATTAGCATACTGTGATAAAGTTCATTATTTTCTGTAATGTACTGATAAACATTAGACTTTCATATATTTTAGATTCATTACACACCAACTGAAGTAGTTCAAGCCTTTTATTGTTTTAATATTGATGATTTTGGCATACAGCTCATGAAAACACAAAATTCCTATCTAAAAAAATTAGCATATCATGTAAAGGTTCTCTAAACAAGCTATTAACCTAATCATCTGAATCAACGAATTAACTCTAAACACCTGCAAAAGATTCCTGAGGCTTTTAAAAACTCCCAGCCTGGTTCATTACTCAAAACCGCAATCATGGGTAAGACTGCCGACCTGACTGCTGTCCAGAAGGCCATCATTGACACCCTCAAGCAAGAGGGTAAGACACAGAAAGAAATTTCTGAACGAATAGGCTGTTCCCAGAGTGCTGTATCAAGGCACCTCAGTGGGAAGTCTGTGGGAAGGAAAAAGTGTGGCAGAAAACGCTGCACAACGAGAAGAGGTGACCGGACCCTGAGGAAGATTGTGGAGAAGGACCGATTCCAGACCGTGGGGGACCTGCGGAAGCAGTGGACTGAGTCTGGAGTAGAAACATCCAGAGCCACCGTGCATGGAAATGGGCTACAGGTGCCGCATTCCCCAGGTCAAGCCACTTTTGAACCAGAAACAGCGGCAGAAGCGCCTGACCTGGGCTACAGAGAAGCAGCACTGGACTGTTGCATGTCATTTGGAAATCAAGGTGCCAGAGTCTGGAGGAAGTCTGGGGAGAGGGAAATGCCAAAATGCCTGAAGTCCAGTGTCAAGTACCCACAGTCAGTGATGGTCTGGGGTGCCATGTTAGCTGCTGGTGTTGGTCCACTGTGTTTTATCAAGGGCAGGGTCAATGCAGCTAGCTATCAGGAGATTTTGGAGCACTTCATGCTTCCATCTGCTGAAAAGCTTTATGGAGATGAAGATTTCATTTTTCAGCATGACCTGGCACCTGCTCACAGTGCCAAAACCACTGGTAAATGGTTTACTGACCATGGTATTACTGTGCTCAATTGGCCTGCCAACTCTCCTAACCTGAACCCCATAGAGAATCTGCGGGATATTGGGAAGAGAATGTTGAGAGACGCAAGACCCAACACTCTGGATGAGCTTAAGGCCGCTATCGAAGCATCCTGGGCCTCCATAACACCTCAGCAGTGCCACAGGCTGATTGCCTCCATGCCACGCCGCATTGAAGCAGTCATTTCTGCAAAAGGATTCCCGACCAAGTATTGAGTGCATAACTGAACATAATTATTTGAAGGTTGACTTTTTTTGTATTAAAAACACTTTTCTTTTATTGGTCGGATGAAATATGCTAATTTTTTGAGATAGGAAATTTGTGTTTTCATGAGCTGTATGACAAAATCATCAATATTAAAACAATAAAAGGCTTGAACTACTTCAGTTGGTGTGTAATGAATCTAAAATATATGAAAGTCTAATGTTTATCAGTACATTACAGAAAATAATGAACTTTATCACAATATGCTAATTTTTTGAGAAGGACCTGTATATATATATATATATATATATATATATAGCAGAAAAGGAGATTTGGCGGCACCAGTCTGTTGGCTCAGGTGCTATGTCCAAAGGAATGAGCTTTCCACCTTCTAATATATGCAGAGAATCGGACAGCACTCCAAGACTTGAAAAAAGTAGAAATCTTTATTCACCCATGTGAAAAATAATTGCAACGTTTCAGCTCACAATCGAGCCTTTCTCAAGCTTGAAGCTTGAGAAAGGCTCGATTGTGAGCTGAAACGTTGCAATTATTTTTCACATGGGTGAATAAAGATTTCTACTTTTTTCAAGTCTTGGAGTGCTGTCCGATTCTCTGCATATATATATATATATATATATATATATATACAGTTGCAAGAAAAAGTATGTGAACCCTTTGGAATTATATAGATTTCTGCACAAATTGGTCATAAAATGTGATCTGATCTTCATCTAAGTCACAACAATAGACAATCACAGTCTGCTTAAACTAATAACACACAAAGAATTAAATGTTACCATATTTTTATTGAACACACCACGTGAACATTCACAGTGCAGGTGGAAAAAGTATGTGAACCCTTTGATTTAATAACTGGTTGAACCTCTTTTGTCAGCAATAACTTCAACCAAATGTTTCCTGTAGTTGCTGATCAGACGTGCACAACGGTCAGGAGTAATTCTTGACCATTCCTCTTTACAGAACTGTTTCAGTTCAGCAATATTCTTGGGATGCCTGGTGTGAATCGCTTTCTTGAGGTCATGCCACAGCATCTAAATCGGGTTGAGGACAGGACTCTGACTGGGCCACTTCAGACGGCATATTTTCTTCTGTTTAAGCCATTCTGTTGTTGATTTACTTCTATGCTTTGGGTCGTTGTCCTGTTGCAACACCTATCTTCTGTTGAGCTTCAGCTGGTGGACAGATGGCCTTACGTTCTTCTGCAAAATGTCTTGATAAACTTGGGAATTCATTTTTCCTTTAATGATAGCAATCCGTCCAGGCCCTGACGCAGCAAAGCAGCCCCAAACCATGATGCCCCCACCACCATACTTCACAGTTGGGATGAGGTTTTGATGTTGGTGTACTGTGCCTCTTTTTCTCCACACATAGTGTTGTGTGTTTCTTCCAAACAACTCAACTTTGGTTTCATCTGTCCACAGAATATTTTGCCAGTACTGCTGTGGAACATCCAGGTGCTCTTGTGCAAACTGTAAACGTGCAGCAATGTTTTTTTTTTCGTACAGCAGTGGCTTCCTCTGTGGTATCCTCCCATGAAATCCATTCTTGTTTAGTGTTTTACGTATCGTAGATTAGCTAACAGGAATGTTAGCATATGCCAAAGACTTTTATAAGTCTTTAGCTGACACTCTAGGATTCTTCTTTATCTCATTGAGCAGTCTGCGATCTGCTCTTGCAGTAATCTTTAAAGGACGGCCACTCCTAGGGAGAGTAGCAGCAGTGCTGAACTTTCTCCATTTATAGACAATTTGTCTTACCTTGTACTGATGAACAGCAAGGCTTTTGAAGATACTTTTATAACCCTTTCCAGCTTTATGCAAGTCAACAATTCTTAATCGTAGGTCTTCTGAGAGCTCTTTTGTGCGAGGCATCATTCACCTCAGGCAATGCTTCTTGTGAAAAGCAAACCCAGAACTGGTGTGTGTTTTTTTATAAGGCAGGGCAGCTGTAACCAACACCTCCAATCTAATCTCATTGATTGGACTCCAGTTGGCTGACACCAATTAGCTCTTGGAGATGTCATTAGTCTAGGGGTTCACATACTTTTTCCACCTGCACTGTGAATGTTTACATGGTATGTTCAATAAAAACATGGTAACATTAATTATTTGTGTGTTATTAGTTTAAGCAGACTGTGATAGTCTATTGTTGTGACTTAGATGAAGATCAGATCACATTTTGGGACCAATTTGTGCAGAAATCCATATCATTCCACAGGGTTCACATACTTTTTCTTGCAACTGTATTGCAGTTGCCTGGCTGCCTGTGTGTGAGAGGCTGCAGGCTCAGTCATAGACAGCACTGTGTGCACAGTGCACACCATTCATACAGGGTGTGACAGAAAATACCTTGCAGATAAAAAAAAATATATATTTAATATTTTTCTGTGATCTAATCACATTTGCAAACCCGTGTGTGTCAGGCCCCCACACATACTGTATTGTGTCCACTGGCTAGTGGCTGGTTCAGCCTGCACTCATACCGTTACAGAGTGTCATTCGCCCAAATACCTTTCAGAAAAAAAAATTATATTTAAAATTTTACTGTGATCTAATCACATTAGCAAGCCCGTGTGTGTCAGGCCCCCACACATACTGTATTGTGTCCACTGGCTAGTGGCTGGTTCGGCTTTCACTCATACCGTTACAGAGTATCATTCGCCCAAATACCTTTCAGAAAAAAACATTTCTATTTAAACATTAACTGTGATCTAATCACATTTGCAAGCCCGTGTGTGTAAGCCAGGCCCACACAGACTGTACTCTGCCCACTGCCCACCACTTATATAGAGTGGCACAGTACCTTGCTCGCATAGTAACACTTATCTAATAAAAAATTACAGGCAGAGGCAGGCCACGCCGCAGGGGCCGTCGTGTTCGTGGTGCTGTGATATCCACTGGCCCTGGAATAATGCCCAGTGTTCAGAGGCCACGTACCCTGAACCCAAAAAATTCTGAGAAAATAGTTGACTGGCTTACACAGGAAACCCAATCTTTAACAGCTTCCGCTAAGAACCTTGACGCACCATCCTCCTCCAGCTTATCTTTGGTCACCACTCTCCCGCCCGCCACCACCACCACCACTACCACCACAGCCGCTTCACTTGATCCCTCAGAGGAGTTATTTACACATCAGTTGGATGAAATTAGTGATGCGCAACCATTATTGCCAGGGGATGTAGATAACAGGGATATGTCTCAGTCAGGCAGCATTACACACATGGACGTACAGTGTGATGATGATGTTGTACCCGCTGCTGCTTCCTTTGCTGAGGTGTCAGATACAAGTGAAGCGGTTGATGATGACGATGTGTCCGTGGTTGCCACGTGGGTGTCTGCTCGAAGAGAAGAAGAAGAGGGGGAAAGTTCAGAAGGGGAGACAGAGAGAAGGAGGAGACGAGTTGGAAGCAGGGGGAGGTCGTCGCAAGGAGCTAGTGGCACAGTCAGACAGCACGTATCGGCACTCGGGGTCAGCCAGACAGCACGCCAATCAACGCATGCTGTTGCCACCGCCAGAATGCCGTCATTGCAAAGCTCAGCAGTGTGGCATTTTTTTTGTGTGTCTGCCTCTGACAACAGCAATGCCATTTGCAACCTGTGCCAAAAGAAACTGAGTCGTGGGAAATCCAACACCCACCTAGGTACAACTGCTTTGCGAAGGCACATGGTCGCACATCACAAATGCCTATGGGATCAACACATGATGAGTAGAAGCAGCACACAAGCTCAAAGCCACCATCCTCCTCCTGGTCCAGCATCTTCAGCCACGTCAACCACTGCTGTCCTCCTTGCCCCCTCTCAACCACCCGCCACTCCGCCTCTCACCTTGAGCAGTTCCATCTCATCTGCGCACAGTCAGGTGTCTGTTAAGGAAATGTTTGAGCGTAAGAAGCCAATGTCACAGAGTCACCCCCTTGCCCGGCGTCTGACAGCTGGCTTGACGGAACTCTTAGCCCGCCAGCTTTTACCATACCAGCTGGTGGAGTCTGAGGCCTTCAAAAAAATTGTCGCTATTGGGACACCACAGTGGAAGGTACCCGGACAATTTTTTTTTTCTAATAAGGCAATCCCAAACCTCTACTCGGTGATTGAAATGGAAGTCATGGCATCTCTGGCATACAGTGTTGGGGCAAGGGTCCATCTGACCACTGATACCTGGTCTGCAAAGCACGGTCAGGGCAGGTATATCACCTACACTGCGCATTGGGTCAACCTGCTGACGGCTGCCATGGAATGCGTGGCTCTGCAGTGGAGTTGGTGACACCGCCACGACTTGCAGGCAGGCTTACTGCCACCTCCTCCTACTCCATCCTCTTCCATAACCTCCTCGGCTGAGTCCTCTTCTGCTGCGGCGTCTGGCTGCACATCAACTGAACCCCCCCAGCTCCCCAGGGGCTATTCCACATCCCGGATACGACAGTGTCACGCTGTCTTGGGGTTGACTTGCCTGAAAGCAGAGAGCCACACCGGACCAGCACTCCTGTCCACCCTGAACGCACAGGTGGATCAGTGGCTGACCCCGCACCAAATGGAGATCGGCAAAGTGGTGTGTGACAATGGAAGCAATTTGTTGGCGGCATTGAATTTGGCCAAATTGTCACTTGTGCCGTGCATGGCACATGTGTTGAATCTCATCGTACAATGCTTTGTGTCTAAGTACCCAGGCTTACATGACGTCCTCAAGCAGGCCAGGAAGGTGTGTGGCCATTTCAGGCGTTCCTACACAGCCATGGCGCACTTTGCAGACATTCAGCGCTGAAACAACATGCCAGTGAGGCACTTGATTTGCGACAGCCCGACACGTTGGAATTCAAC
This sequence comes from Bufo gargarizans, assembly GCF_014858855.1. Taxonomy (NCBI): domain Eukaryota; kingdom Metazoa; phylum Chordata; class Amphibia; order Anura; family Bufonidae; genus Bufo; species Bufo gargarizans. The sequence continues at coordinate 271,269,047 of NC_058080.1, forward strand.
ACTCCTAATGTTCAACCGCCTGCTCCAACAAGAAAAAAGCTGTCAACGAGTATTTGTATGACCGGGGTGCTAGGACAGCCTCTGCGGAGCTGGGAATTTTTTTGCCACGTTATTGGACGCTCATGCACAATGCCTGTAGGCTCATGCATCCTTTTGAGGAGGTGACAAACCTAGTCAGTCGCACCGAAGGCACCATCAGTGACCTCGTCCCATTTGTTTTCTTCCTGGAGCGTGCCCTGCGAAGAGTGCTGGATCAGGCTGTAGATGAGCGGGAAGAGGAAGAGGAAGAGTTGTGGTCACCATCACCACTAGAAACAGCCTTGTCATCATCGCTTGCCGGACCTGCGGCAACGCTGCAAGAGGAGTATGAGGAAGAGGAGTCAGAGGAGGAATGTGGCTTTGAGGAGGAGGAAGACCAACCACAGCAGGCATCCCAGGGTGCTCGTTGTTGTCACCTATCTGGGACCCGTTGTCTTGTACGTGGCTGTGGGGAAGAACAGACTGTCAATGACATCAGTGAGGAGGAGGAACGGGAAATGATTAGCTCGGCATCCAACCTTGTGCAAATGGGGTCTTTCATGCTATCATGTCTGTTGAGGGACCCTCGTATAAAAAGGATGAAGGAGAACGACCTGTACTGGGTGGCCACGCTACTAGACCCCCGGTATAAGCAGAAAGTGGCGGAAATGTTACCAAATTACCGGAAGTCAGAAAGGATGCAGCAGTTCAAAACCAAACTAAAAAATATGCTTTACACAGCTTATAAGGGGGATGTCACAGCACAACGGGAATCTAACTGGGGAAGAGGTCAAAGTAATCCTCCTCCTACCACAACGACGGCGGCAAGGACAGGACGCTTTACAGATGTGTTGTTGATAGAGGACATGCAGAGCTTTTTCAGTTCTACACATCGCCACAACCCTTCGAGATCCAGCCTTAGAGAACGACTCGACCGACAGGTGGCAGACTACCTCGCCTTAACTGCAGATATCGACACTGTGAGGAGCGATGAACCCCTTGACTACTGGGTGTGCAGGCTTGACTTGTGGCCTGAGCTATCCCAGTTTGCGATAGAACTTCTGGCCTGCCCCGCTTCAAGTGTCCTGTCAGAAAGGACCTTTAGTGCATTAGGAGGCATTGTCACTGACAAAAGAAGTTGCCTCGGTCAAAAAAGTGTTGATTACCTCACCTTCATTAAGATGAATGAGGCATGGATCCCGAAGGGACTGACAGTAGGGGATACGTTTAACTAACAAAAGGCCTGATGACATGCCTTGGCCTCAAAATGGTCCCCACGCTGCTGTATTTAATGTCTGCATACCGGATGACTTTCGTGAATTCTCCGCCACCAACTAGGGTTCAAGCCGCAATGTTTTAGTCACCTTTCTGCCTTGAAAACATCAATTTTTCCGGCTGCTGCTACAACAGCGGCTGCAACAATAACATTGTTTTTCAGGCATGTGTACATGCCTAATTTTTCTGGCCTCTGGTGCTGCACTGTGGCTGCAAAAACAAAACAAAAAAAAGGCACATACAAGTGTCAATTCCCCTTCGTGATTGTTACCTTGTTGTGGTGAAGGGGCTTGCGTATCACAATGAAGCGATCATCACCTCTATGAGTGTGTTGGCAATGTTGCCACACCCCAGATGATAAGGTCGTTGCTTCATTATGATCAGACCAAAAGCGATCGGGACGGCTGGATGTTTTTTCATAGAATTTTTTTATTTTTATTTTTTTAAGTTGTATGGGTGGGTTTTTAATACATAAAATAAAAAAATCATTAAGTCTCTTAATAGTTTATTAGAAATAATGCAGACAATTTAAAAAATCCCCAACAATTCCAATACAAATCAAGTACAAAGCTCAGAACTAAATTATTCCAGGATGTCGTAATGGTTCGTTAATTCGACAATGGTTAATCAATTCGTAACAGGGATTAAACTGATAGGAATAGGACTAGTTAAGACACCACTCATATAGGGTGTCACAGCACATTGCTCCGTGCACGCGCAGTGCCCCAACTTGGGAGTAAGAGGACCGACCAAGCTGCTTTTTCCATCTCCCGGTTCCTAAAATCAATTCAGTTTGGTGTATCAGAGTTTGGTCTGTCACTGTAATGGCAGTCGAAGATACCCGGCCTAAAAATTTTTTTTCGCAAAAGGCAATCCCACCCTGATATGGGACGTAACAGGGATTAAACTGATAAGAATATTACTACAGAAAATAGCACTCATATCGGGTGTGACAGTAAATTGCACGGCGCAGACGCAGTGACCGTGGCGTGGATTCAAACAAAGGGGAGGAAGCCAGCAATTTTTTAACCATCTCCCCTGTTCGAAAAAGCTATTTAATAAATGGACCCCAGATTGGGGACGTAACAGGGATTAAACTGATGAGAAGAGAGAACTACAGGAAATTCCACTCATATCGGGTGTGACAGTAAATTGCACGGCGCAGACGCAGTGACTGTGGCGTGGATTCAAACAAAGGGGAGGGAGCCAGCAATTTTTTAACCATCTCCCCGTTCGAAAAATCTATTTAATAAATGGATCCCAGATTGGGGACGTAACAGGGATTAAACTGATGATAAGAGAGAACTATAGAAAATAGCACTCATATCGGGTGGGACAGTAAATTGCACGGCGCAGACGCAGTGACTGTGGTGTGCATTCCAAAAAAGGGGAGGGAGCCAGCAATTTTTTAACCATCTCCCCGTTCGAAAAATCTATTTAATAAATGGACCCCAGATTGGGGACGTAACAGGGATTAAACTGATGAGAAGAGAGAACTATAGAAAATACCACTCATATCGGGTGGGACAGTAAATTGCACGGCGCAGACGCAGTGACCGTGTATTCAAACAAAGGGGAGGGAGCCAGCGTTTTTTTTAACCATCTCCCCATTCGAAAAATCTATTCAATTCACCTTTCCGGGACCCTTGGTGTTGTACGTGGCTGGGTGGAGGAAGAAACCTTCAATGACATTAACGGGACATGGCTAGCTTGGTATCCAACCTTGTGCAAATGGGAAGTTTGCGGTTGGGCAAATGGACTGTTTGCGGTGGTTTGCGGTGCATTAAAAGGGGAGTTTGGTCTGTCAATGTCTGTGAAGCGGGCGTAACCCTTACACTACCTGATCGATACAACATCATACCTGATCGTATATACACACTGGATGTTTTAAACCACGTTGTTAAAAAAAAAAATGGATTGTTAGGTGATTTATGCCCTTTATAGATTAAAATCCAACTCTGCGTTAACTATGTAATTTTCCATGGGAGTTTTGCCATGGATCCCCCTCCGGCATGCCACAGTCCAGGTGTTAGTCCCCTTGAAACAACTTTTCCATCACTATTGTGGCCAGAAAGAGTCCCTGTGGGTTTTAAAATTCGCCTGCCCATTGAAGTCATGGGCGGTTCGCCCGCTTTGCCCGTTCGCGAACATTTGCGAAAATTCGCTGCTCGCGAACGGAAAATTTTATGTTCGCAACATCTCTATTGATAATCTGGCTGGAGGTACATTAGGCGATCACCATATACAATTTTACTGTTAGCCAGCTAGATTACAGGCCCCAAAAATTATGCATTCACCGTACACAAAAGATCAAGTCATTATGTGGCTGGAGGTACATTAGGCTTTCACCGTATAAAATTGTTACTGTTGGTCAGTTAGATTACAGGTCTCAAAAATTATGCATTCACCGTACAGAAAAGATCAAGTCATTATGTGGCTGGAGGTATATTAGACTGTCATTGTATATCAATTTTACTGCAGGCCAGTGGAGTATAGGCCCCAAACATCAGGCATTCACCGGACAGAAAATATCAAGTGATTATGTGGCTGGAGGTATATTAGACGGTCATTCGATATCAATTTTACTGCAGGCCAGTACAAATACATGTCAAATACATATGTTTAAAATAACTAAAAATATTAAATTGGAATAAAAACATGGCTAACGAAATCCCCCTCTTGAAAAAAAAAAAACAATAGTAATAGGTGAAAATCAATTAAATGTGGTCGTCACAGGTGTTGTATTCCTCCAAGATCCATGCCTCATTCATTTTTAGTAGAGGTGGGACAAATCAAATTTTTTCGAATCCGAAACCGAATCCAAAAAGGTTCTCGAACCTTTCGAATCTCGAAACCTACGAATCCTGTACATAACAAACATATTTCACATGAAAACTTACAATTACTTGGCTTGGCCCTTGGGGATCTCGGACACCACTTCAACACGTTGCTGGGGGGCTCGCTGGAGCTGATGTTGTGTTTTATCCTAATGAGAAAGATTTTATAATAAGGATTTGAAGGGGCAGAGGGATAGCAGAGCAGAGAGAGGCTGGTGCTGCTACCAGGGATTCATACCATGGGGGAGTAATAAAGCCCACCATAATGCCCCCCCCCAGTAGAAATAATTATCCTTATAATGTGGCAGTGCAAAAAAATGACCCCCTTGTAATGCCCCCAGTTGAGCTAATGTCCCTATAGTGCCCCCATAATGTGCCATCGCCCAGGAGAATGTCGTCCTCGGTCTCCTCCCCCCATCCACAGACAACATCAGGGATCCCAGACTTTAATGATTATTTGCTGGAAGCAGGTATATCCAACCCCTTAATCAGTTTTTTGGGGGGCAACATATATAACACACCTGTTGATATTAGTTGTTCTAATAGTGTTTGTCCTATTGTATAGCTGCGATATCTCAGCAGAACCGCACACAACTACTGCACAATACAAATGCACTATATAGAAATTATATTATAGGTATATCACACCCCTGCCTCAATCAGTTTTTTTGGAGGGCAACTGATATATCACACCAGTTGCAATTAGTTGTTCCAATAGCGTTTGTCCCTCTATCTAGCTGCAGTATCACAGCAGAACCGCACACAACTGCTGCACAATACAAATGCACTATATGGAAAGTATATTATAGGTTTATCACACCCCTGCCTAAATCAGTTTTTTTGGGGGGCAACTGGTGTATCACACTAGTTGCAATTAGTTGTTCCAATAGCATTTGTCCCTCTGTATAACTGCTGTATTGCAGCAGAACCGCACACAACTGCTGCACAATACAAATGCACTATATAGAAATTATATTATAGGTATATCACACCCCTGCCTCAGTTAGTTTTTTGGGGGGCAACTGGTGTATCACACTAGATGCAATTAGTTGTTCCAATAGCGTTTGTCCCTCTGTATAGCTGCGGTATCACTGCAGAACCGCAAACAACTGCTGAACAATACAAATGCACTATATAGAAATTATATTATACAGTATATCTGCTTTTAAGTGTAATGCTTATGACCACAAATAGGATCGCTTTTGAGGGCTGTTTAGGCCCTTAACATTCAAGGGACTATATTAAGAACCATGAGATATTTTCAGAAAGCTTAAATTGTTAGTCTGAACTCCAAGGGAAAATGCTTTGGAGGGAAAATGTCATGAGGCAGCCAGGCCTCCGTCCCCCATGCCATTGTCATTGAGGATCAACTTTACGGGGAAGCCCCACTTGTATGGGATTTTGTGCTCCCTCAGAGCAAATAGTGACAGGGGCCAGCAGATGCTTCTGGCACAGTGTTGCAGCCGATAAATCTGTGTAAAGTCTCACTGACTGTTATGGCACTGGCAACTCTGGGAGTTAGCGGGCAGCTGACAGGACAGCCTCTTTGGTCTTGTAAAAATGGATCCTGGCTAGAATGTCTCTGGGGGCTGTTTCTCATAGGTGCCTTGGTTTAAGGATCCTATGGGCCCGACCAATAATCAAATCATGGGTGGAGAAGAAGGGTGGAAGCTTCTGCATAAGGGATTTTAGTTCATGAGGTCAGCGGACCCTATGTCCTCCGGTCATTTATTTTAGCTTTGATGAGGTCAAGCTCACTAGACATTTCCTCCTGATTATCAATTAGTTGATTGGAGGAGGCAGCAAACTCTCCCATTTTAGACTCCACATGTGAGAGTCTGGAATCCAGGCCCATGATAAAGGATTGAAGTTGGGTCAATAGTGAGGAGAAATCTCTGTGCAGAGCTGTGCTGAACGCTATCAGCATATTTTTCAGAAAGGTGCCTGAAAGCAGGGTGATCAGAGGTGGGGGATTCCTGCAATACAGTTGTGATAGGGTAAGTGGCAGGGGACCTCTTCTGAGGCTGCAGCCTGAAGTCTGGGCCGTTGTTTTACAGGGCTCCTTACTGCCGGGGAAGATGGCGACCGTACTCCCACGTGGTCCTGAAGAGGAGAAGCTCTCGCTGTACCACAGCTCTCTCAGCCCCCAGCTGCGTGCCCGGAGCCAGAAGGTGAGTGACGGGGACTGTTTTCACCCTGAGGATCCACATGTTGTCTTGGTGAGGAGGGTGCATGTGGCGCTCCAGAACATGGTGAGGAGGTTGCAGGCTCAGCCGGCACAGTCAGCGCAGCGTCCGCACCATTTTCAAAGTAAAATTCGAGCCTGCCTTGCTTGGCATGAGCTCTTTTTCCTCTTGGCATCTTGGAAGTGTTTGTGTGGGGAACCTGGCACAATTAGCAGAGGTGATGCTGCTTAAGAGAGGGGGAACTAGCCTTAAATTTGTCGGTTTGTGCCGGAGCTATGAGTTCATGCGGCCATCTCGTTCGGCTGCCAAGCCATGCCCCCCGTCATCAACATTATTAATCTCAAAAACTGATTTCCTTTATAGGAAAGTATTGATGACTGGTGGATTTTAATAGATCACATACAGGTCCTTCTAAAAAAATTTGCATATTGTGATGAAGTTCATTATTTTCTGTAATGTACTGATAAACATTAGACTTTCATATATTTTAGATTCATTACACGCCAACTGAAGTAGTTCAAGCCGTTTATTGTTTTAATATTGATGATTTTGGCATACAGCTCATGAAAACCCAAAATTCCTATCTAAAAAAATTAGCATATCATGAAAAGGTTCTCTAAACAAGCTATTAACCTAATCATCTGAATCAACTAATTAACTCTAAACACCTGCAAAAGATTCCTGAGGCTTTTAAAAATTCCCAGCCTGGTTCATTACTCAAAACCGCAATCATGGGTAAGACTGCCGACCTGACTGCTGTCCAGAAGGCCATCATTGACACCCTCAAGCAAGAGGGTAAGACACAGAAAGAAATTTCTGAACGAATAGGCTGTTCCCAGAGTGCTGTATCAAGGCACCTCAGTGGGAAGTCTGTGGGAAGGAAAAAGTGTGGCAGAAAACGCTGCACAACGAGAAGAGGTGACTGGACCCTGAGGAAGATTGTGGAGAAGGACCGATTCCAGACCTTGGGGGACCTGCGGAAGCAGTGGACTGAGTCTGGAGTAGAAACATCCAGAGCCACCGTGTACAGGCGTGTGCAGGAAATGGGCTACAGGTGCCGCATTCCCCAGGTCAAGCCACTTTTGAACCAGAAACAGCGGCAGAAGTGCCTGACCTGGGCTACAGAGAAGCAGCACTGGACTGTTGCTCAGTGGTCCAAAGTACTTTTTTTGGATGAAAGCAAATTGTGCATGTCATTCGGAAATCAAGGTGCCAGAGTCTGGAGGAAGACTGGGGAGAGGGAAATGCCAAAATGCCTGAAGTCCAGTGTCAAGTACCCACAGTCAGTGATGGTCTGGGGTGCCATGTCAGCTGCTGGTGTTGGTCCACTGTGTTTTATCAAGGGCAGGGTCAATGCAGCTAGCTATCAGGAGATTTTGGAGCACTTCATGCTTCCATCTGCTGAAAAGCTTTATGGAGATGAAGATTTCATTTTTCAGCACGACCTGGCACCTGCTCACAGTGCCAAAACCACTGGTAAATGGTTTACTGACCATGGTATTACTGTGCTCAATTGGCCTGCCAACTCTCCTGACCTGAACCCCATAGAGAATCTGTGGGATATTGAGAAAAGAAAGTTGAGAGACGCAAGACCCATCACTCTGGATGAGCTTAAGGCCGCTATCGAAGCATCCTGGGCCTCCATGAGGTAGCAGTGCCACAGGCTGATTGTCTCCATGCCACGCCGCATTGATGCAGTCATTTCTGCAAAAGGATTCCCGACCAAGTATTGAGTGCATAACTGAACATAATTATTTGAAGGTTGACTTTTTTGTATTAAAAACACTTTTCTTTTATTGGTCGGATGAAAAATGCTAATTTTTTGAGATAGGAAATTTGGGTTTTCATGAGCTGTATGCCAAAATCATCAATATTAAAACAATAAAAGGCTTGAACTACTTCAGTTGTGTGTAATGAATCTAAAATATATGAAAGTCTAATGTTTATCAGTACATTACAGAAAATAATGAACTTTATCACAATATGCTAATTTTTTTAGAAGGACCTGTATATACATAATATAATTGCAACATAGTAGTGCCTTCTGGATCCATATGCAGAATACTACATGTTGGGCTGTATTGCTCAGGTACTGATGGGGCACTAAGCAATGCTAATGACAGTGAAATATAAGCTTTTGGTCCATCCTTGAAAGTTAGAATACTTTAATAATATACTGTGGATGTGAACTCGCTTCAGCTTTGAATCTAAGAACTGAGTGGTTTTTATTAGCTTGTTAAACAAGCTCTGACATAACATCTGTTCCGTGCACGCTTTCCTCCTCCCTAATTCACGCTCCGGAGTATGAATCATCCCCACTGTCACTGAATATCTGTCTGGGCCATTTGTTGATGAGGATGAGTAATAAAGTATGTCAATATGTAAAAGGTACAAGGTGGGGAGGGAACGTTTACTTGGCAAAGGAGTGTACATGACATTGTCTCCTGTAAGGAGATCTGGTAGTAGACAAAACAGTAATGCTGAACTGTCTAATCTACCACAGACGAAGTTATAAATGTGTCATATGAAATTCAAATATGCTGACTAGTTGCTTTATATCTTAACATTTCTCCTGAGGGCTAATATTCAAATTGTGGTTCCATGGTGCTCCTCGAGGTTCTGGTAAATACTGATCCAGTACAACAGAGAATGTCACCATTCACATCAGTCCTTTCCTTTATGAAGGCTCACAAACCATGTTGTTTAATCAAGCACACGCTTTGACCAGTTTCATAGGAAATCAAGTAACCCATCAGTATCTATTTGGAGTGTGTAAATCTATAAAAAATGGGAAAGAACTTACAACTGTCTAATTTTGGCTGTTGAACCCATTCATAACCACAATTCATGTTGATTAGAGTTCTTACAAAGGGGGGCTCTGCTGTCCTGTAACAATGTTTTCTGTGGCTTACTTTAAATATGCTCCAATGTAATGTTTACTAAGTTCCTATCAGGGGTGTAACTACCAGACCACGTGACTGCTATGGGGCCCAGGGCAAGAGGGGGCCCAGTCTTAGTTGGGATCTTCCCCTCTTCTAGGGTCTCTGCTGCACCGTATTTTTAGCCCTATAAGACGCACCTAGGTTTTAGAGTAGAACAATAAGAAAAAATATTTTTCATCACACCTCAGGTCAGACCAGCAATCAGACCCCCAATGTTAATCAGACCTCAGATCAGACCCCCAATGCCTCAGATCAACCCCCCAACCTTTAGCCATCTATCAACCCCCATGTCAGCCATAAGCCCCTTATGTCAGCCATCAGCCCTTATGTCAGCCATCATCCCCCCATGTCAGCCATAAGCCCCTTATGTCAGCCATCAGTCCCCCATGTCAGCCATCAGCCCCCTATGTCAGCCATAAGCCCCCAATGTCAGCCATAAGCCCCCAATGTCAGCCATCAGTCCCTCATGTCAGCCATCAGTCCCCCATTTTAGCCATCAGCCCCTTATGTCAGCCATTAGCCATATGTGAGCCATCAGCCCTTATGTCAGCCCCCAGGGCAAAAAACAAACAAAAAAAAAACACTTAGCCCTCCTGCTTCTGGTCAACAATGCAATACTCTTCAACCTGCTGTCTGCTGTGTATCGCAGCGCACAGTGTGAGGTCACAGAGCGACCTTACGCTGTGCGCAACCCTGCACAGCCGATAGCCAAGCCGAGGACCAGGAAGCAATGAGTACAGATTATTCACCGCTTCCTGGTCCTCCTGTACTAATGAAGCGCTTCCATAATGGAAGCATTTCATTAGTACCGCATTAAAGACTGCCCTGAGCGCCGCAACCCAGGACCGGGCCCTGGAAGATTGTTTGCCAGACCGCGGCGCTCAGGGCAGTCTTTACCGCGGTACTAATGAAGTGCTTCCCCCGGCGGTTGGGGACCGCTGCTCTAAAGGAACAACTTTTAGCAAATGAGGCAGTGGAAAAATGGCCCAAGGGTCATTGAAAGGGGTTTAGGCAGAAACCCTTCTGTCCTGTGTGGGGGGGCTGGTATGATCCTTGCTATGGGGCCCTTACTTCTGTATGTATGCCACTAGGTCTTATACTAAGTAACCTCTACTCAATCAAAAGTATTTGCAAGGCTATGATCATAGGGTATTACAGGCAGCATGTTTCCTATTGACTCCTGCATCAGTGAGAGCAGTCATTCTAGTGTCTCCTTGGGGGTTGTGGTCTTTACTAGAGATGAGCAAATTGACTTCGGATGAAACATCCAAAGTCGTTTCGCATAAAACTTTGTTTCAATACTATACGGAGCGAATGCTCCGTACAGTATTAGTATTAGAATTGGAGCCAAAATTTCCGAAGTTATTATGCAAAGTCTCAGGAGCCAGTACATTCTAATACTATACGGAGCGCTCGCTCCATACAGTATTGAAACAAAGTTTTATGCGAATCGACTTTGGATGTTTCATCTGAAGTCGATTCACTCATCCCTAGTCTTTACCTTTTCATCAGTTATGGCTGAGGACATAAGAGGCAGCACCTGGTAGCAGGTCCTAAGGTGGAGAGGGCAGGACCGGTTCTGTTGCCGCAGTTTGGTGGTTCTGCTCCAGTTTTTCAGTGGAGCTGTGGGGGTTGGACAATACCCATTCAGACTCAAGGAGTTGTTTAGGCTGTAATTGGATGGCATATGTGTTCACCAGGGACTCCAGAGAAGGAAGGCTGGTGAAGACTAGTGAGGGCCAAGATGGAGGATGCAGGCTAAGGTTTCTCTTTGCACTGTGAGTGCAATCTGGCCTGTGCAGATTCTGGTGTGAGGGTGCAGAATGGAGACTGTAAAAGGAGGTGTAGGTGCCTTCTGGCCCAAAGGTAAAACACATGCTATAGTAGCACAAAGACCAGAGAACCTATGGAGATAATGCAATGAGCCACTTTACTGTAGGATGCGGAGGTAGACCGCACACTATAGTAGCACTGATAATAGATAATTATTCTTATTTAAAGTACAGGAGAGTACCCTGTAAAGATGTGAGCGTGATTTTTTTTATCCTGTCTAATTTTTAGATGCACCACATTTATCACAGTGGCTGATGCTAGATGATAAATTTGGCACATTTTTAGACCTTTATGAAACTTTATGAAAGAATTTTGTGGCAACATTTTTGCGCACATTGGTGCACTTATACCATGTCCATTTCTGATAAGTGATACTCAAGTCATGCCCCTTGGCGGACAAGCAGTGTCTAAAACACTTAGGGGGTAAATTATCATTGGAGATCGTTTTCATGTCACTTTTAAGTCTGGTTTTGCATTGTGTGATTGCACCAAATTTATGAAATGGCACACAGCAATAATATATTTGAAGTGAGTGTAATGTGGTTTACACCTTTAGATGTAAAAGTAGACCAATGGGTTGATTGGTTTGGGTTGTGACTTTTTTGCATCTTTTGCAAAAGTCGCACAGAGTAAATAAGACGTAAGCCAGGTCTAATCTCACTTTTAGCTTTTAAGCATAGATCACTGTTAAAAGTGGCAAGGATCACTTGCCACTTTTTTACTGATGTACATCAATATTGCTAATATATAAATTACAATAAAGAAAAAAGACCTCTCGTATTCCATACAGCTTCGTTTCAGTGTTGACTGTCCCACCAGAGAATCCTACGGTGGGTCCAAGTCCTGACAAAAATGGAGCCCTAATAAAACAGGGCCCTTAAGGGGAATCTGTCACATCATGTTCGCCAATCCAACAGCATTGCCACACAGACAGCTCCCAAGTGTCTGGCTGTACGAGGTGTATTGTTCTAAGTCCCCAGAGCAAATTAGACTTAAGTAGAGGAGGGCTGCTTTAGCTGCTCATATATTGGGATTGGTAGCAGCTAGAGATATGGGTATCACGGCATTACATCGGCATGTGTAGCTGTTAGAAATTGGAATGGCGGAGAATGCAGATTTCACTTATTTCACTCCTGACTTGAATTCTAACAGCTGTATCTTCAGATGTAATGGATATAATGGTGTAAGGCCTCATGCACACGACCGTTGTTGTGTTCCGTTCTGCAAAATGGGGTTCCGTTGTTCCGTGGTCCATTTCTGTTTTTGTTTCCGTGTGTCTTCCTTTATTTTTGGAGGACCACCAGACATAAAGGAAAGTAAAAAAAAGTCTAAGTCAGGTTTGCCATGCAAATGATAGGAAAAGAACGGACGCATGGACGCGGATGACAATCTTGTGTGCCTCCGTATTTTTTTGCGATCCCATTGACTTGCATGGGGCCGCAAACCGTGTTCCGCGAAAATAATAGGACAGATTATATTTTTTGGACAGACTGGAACCACGGATCATGGACGCGGATGAAAGTTAATGGGTGCGCAGAAAATCGTAAAAAACGGAACAACGGACACAGAATAAAACAACGGTCGTGTGCATGAGGCCTAAGTCTGATATTGTCTGAAAGCTGGAAATGGGCACTTAGAACACCAAACCCGCCCAGCTCTGCAGCTGTTTGGAATGTGTTTGCAATCTTCTGTGAGGCAATGCTGTTAGTTATATAGGTGAAAATGAGGTGACATACACAGAAGTGGACCTTCAGAATAATTTTCTCTGGTGCGCCCAAGGGACTTTAGTCCAAAGCTGCACATATCCACTGCTTCAGGTCCCCTGTGGACCACAAGTGTGACATCCCATCTGTTGTCGCATGCATCACTGCAACTATTCAAAAGGCTTCACTGGCGATGTGTCCCAAAGCAGCATATGAGTGCTAAGGCCAGTGAATGGCAAGGAAGCAGCAGGGCAGGACCAGTGGTATTGTAACTGAGCTGCTTGGAAGAGGTGCCATTTTTAATTATTTTAAACAAATTCCAGCCCTCAATTAATTTTGAGTTAAGGGTTGAACAACCCCTTCAAAGTGGTAGTCCAAGATTAGAAAGAAGGATCTTTGGGGCACATTTATCAAACTGGAGTAAAGTGGAACTGGTCAGTTAGACAAATGACCCCCTTTATTTATTAATTTTTTCCAAAAAGGCTTTGGTATTACAGTTTACCCCCATTTGCTTAAATGGGAATAAACTTTAATAATAGATACAACCGATGGACAGATGTGCCTGTGTTTTTGGAAAAAGAAATCAGATCCTCCTTTCTTATCCTAGACAAGTATCTTGATACCACCTAACTACAACACTTCTTATGGCAGACACCCCCTTGCTGAATGTTAAAAATAATAATCTACCAGAGAGAAGCCGCAACGAGACCTGGTTTGCTTTAATCAACTCCCCATGGAGAAATTTATCAGGATATCTTGTGGTTCATACAAAATTCTACCTGGAAGAGAAAGGATAATTACAAAAGAACACCCCTATGATGGAAGTAAAGTGATTCATTCGTTCTAGTAAAGCCAAATAAAAAAGTCACTATGAATCACAATATATAAGTTTGGTCTAATTATTATTAACATGAGGGAAAAACCTTGAGAACATATAATACCATTACTATTCATACCTAGAACATCTACATATCAGTGGATATTGGATACGGTTATTTTTTATGACTTGTCAATCCTTTCATAGTGTGTATGTTAGTTGATAAAGTCTTGCTATAACACCAGATTACAGCAGTGAGTACACAGAGACACCCTTCATTCTTCCTGGCCAGATCAGATTGCTCATGATTTTAATAACCACTGATCTTCCGCTGTACCCACCCTAGGCATATATATAAATTGTTTTCGTAGTTGTTCAGGAATTTGCTGCCAACAGCAAAAAGTGTGACAAGAGTTCAACTGGCCTCAACGACACAAGATGTTTTATAAGAAAAAAGTTAGTGCACCTAAACTTTCATAATGAAGATACAAGTACTGTGTGGTTGACACTGGAGATTCAATTTGATCAAGAAAATATGTATGCTTATCAATCGAATTTTAACATTTCCTTTGGTGCAAAGATTGATACACTAAACCAACTTATACCACCTCATTTTTTAATTCAACTTAAACCACTTTTTTTTGCATTCCAAAATATTTGAAATAATGCAAAACTATCGGAACACAATATAATGTATACAGTAATGGGACATATAAGAAAGCAGTCGGCACTACTGCCAATCCTACAGAAAGATGTGATCAAAAGGCAGCTGCAAATTTCTGTCAGAGAATAGTGGTCAGCATTGAGGCAGGAAGTTCCATATGATCACTGTCTGGAGGCTTATATTTAATTTCCTGTCTTTTGGGAAAGGATAGCTGCATCAGAGCAGATAAGTGGATGTTATAAATGACACAGAAGTCTTTGGGGTCATGAGGACACCATGGTTTCTATTCATGGGACTCTGTGACTGGCACTCATGTGACACTGTATAGTTGGCACTCATGGGAAACTATGGCTAAGAGAAAAGTCTAGATGGCTCTAATGTGCTCCATCGTGGTGGCACAGGTGGTTAGTACTTATGGGACAAAATGATATGCTCTGAGATCAGTGAATTGATTCTAAACAAATCAGATTTAACCTTAACTTCCCAAAACTTCAGATTTAATCAAATCTGAAACTTTTGCCATTCGATTAGGAGGAATCACTCAAACATCCAACATTTTACAGATCAGAAGACAGCATAGCAAGGAAGATGAAGACAGAGAATCACATAACCTTGGATGGTGCTCTGGTCAGTGGGCTTGCAAATAACTCATTGCAGTCAGCCTCAGCCAATTGGGAGAGATGACACTGACGTGTCATAGACACTATATAAGATCCTAAGCAGGAAGGCCAATCTGAGATTGTACATTGATGTCACAGGACATCTGACAGAGAGAGAGAAAGAGAGCACAAAGAAAGCTTATTCAGACACAAAATACAGCTAGTTTAGGGGTCATACAGGGATAATTTTAGAGATGATAATAGGTAGTTGGATTAAATTGATAGAGAGAGACGTTTTAGGGACAGGGCAGGGTCAATGTAGTGTCACCATTTCCATCCAGTGAAGCTCTGCTTGCTTTGCACATCAATATTTAAAGCTATCGTACTCAATTTTTTAATGTGTTTAGCCAGTTATCAGCTCAATTTACATGAAAAAAAGACAGAAATCATCAGCAATATTATTCATGGTGCTGATAGTGTACTAGATGATGTATTTCTGTGTCATAGTTGCATTGGACTCTATCCAATAGAAGTTTCTTTTTTAACATATTGCAAAATTTCATGAGAAAACTTTTGTTCATCACAGACAGGATGTGAAAGCAAAGCATCATGAAAATAATTGTATTTCATTATTTTATAAGTCAGGTATCATAGGTGAAATATGCATGAGACATCGAATCTATACACATATACAATATTCATTATAGATTTAAACTGCAAATGGTGTTCAAAAGTGACCATGCCCTTCATCAATTCTACAACTTTTTCCTACCATTACAGGGAGCTCCTGCAGAAACCTACAGTAACTAACATGAGAATGACATTCCATTGGTTGTCAGAGCATCACATTGCCAGACGACCTTCCCTGTGATCTTCACCTGCAGAAAGCCCCAGCTATTTAAAGACAAAAGTTGCTAGGTTGAAACAAACGTAACCAAAATGTCAGCCCAATACATCTTTGATCTTTAACGTCACCAACCTTTTAACAGGTTATGACTTTAGAAGCTCTTCAATGAGCCTTAACAGTTAAGAAATAAATTAAGAACATTCTAAGGATTATGTGTCGGCTGATCGGTTTTGTGCATAAAATAGTCTTACACAATAAATGGACAACCCAAGAAATGGACAAGTTCTTTGTTTACTAGGACACCAGTCTAGCCCATGTTGTAATGGAAAACGTTTACAGCCACAAACTCTCAAGCAGTTTTTTTCCAGACTTTCCTCTTATCACGGACTGTTGTGGTTAGCTTACTTCACCTTGCTGTAAAGCTTCAGTTCAAGGGCTCATGCACAACCATATATTGGATCCATATAACCTCCGAGCTGTCAAGAGAAATACAGTACTTATAGAAGTCAATGGCCCCTTACAGTCCTTTGTGCTGTTTTTTGTGTATAGCACAAGGCAATTTTCGTCTGTCCGCTCCTCAGCATATTTGCCTGGTTGCGACTGGATCTCCCCTAGCCCCTATTATAGTGAAAGGGACCTGATGGAATCTGACGCAGCAAGGACGGATCTGGACAGGCTGTTCCCGGCCGGAACAGCTTGTCGGATCTGTTTCACACAAGTGTGAAACAAGCCTAAGTGAAGTTATTATTCAACATGGATGGCAGTAATTAAGCCTGGTCTAATTAAAACTAATTTTTAACTACATTTTGGAAGGAAAACAAGTGTTTATACTTGTGTTATACATGTGTTTATACATGTTATATATGTGTATATAGAGCGTCACCTATTTAGTAGAGTAAAAACCTCAGTGCTTTGTGGCAAGAGATAGGGGTGCACCTAGCCTTTCTGCTGCCTTAGGTAAAAATTGAAATGCTCCCCTCCATGCCAAATTATCAACCTAACCCATTCTCCCAGCCCTACTTTTAAAGACATACCTGGAAAACATTACAAAAAGCACATTCAGTGATGTCTCCTCTGATGTAAATATTCTCTTTCCTCATCTTCTCCTTTCAGATCAGAATAATGATTTATTTCAACCACGTCTTTAACAAAAAGACATCTTCATTTCCTACTTTGCCATCATCCTCACATCTTCTTAACATCCCATCCTGCCACCTCCAATACTGTGCTAACTGTGCTCCCAATACTATACCTGAGAAACAGATAATCACCCTGAAAATACTAGTACCACACAAATAGCCCCCCTTCAATAATTATACCCCCATATCAGACCCCAGTTTCAGACCTCTTTTAGACCTCCATGTCAGCCCCCCATATCAGAACTCAGATCACATCCCCATTAGATCTCCATGTCAAACCCCACATATCAGACCTGAGATCATACCCCCTTTAGAGCTTCATGTGAGACCCCCATATCAGACCTGATATCAGACCCACTTTGGAACTCCATGTGAGACCCTCATACCAGACCTCAGATCAGGACTCTATGTCAGACCCCCCCATATTAGACTCTTTTTTAGTAGTCCATGTGAGATCCCCATATCAGACATTAGATCAGAACCTCTTTAGACCTCCATGTCAGACCCCCACATCAGACCTCAGATCAAGGCTCCATGTCGGACCCCCCCATATCAGACCTCAGATCAGACCCCCATTACCATTAAACCTCCATGTCAGACCCCCCAAGTATCAGACCTCAGATCAAGACTCTGTCAGACCCCCCCAAATCAGACCTCAGATCAGACCCCCATTAGAGCTCCCCCACAGTATCAGACATCAGATCAGACCCCACCCCATATTACACATCAGATTAGACCTTGTATTCTCAGTATATATGTGCTTTTCTAAAGTATTTCTGGGACCCCCGGCAATAGTGATCATGAAGAAAACACATCACTGATTTAGCATTGCATTCCCTTAAAACTTTTTCTGACACAATGGTTGTCCCTGCCACCTGATGTCAGGGACCTATAGAACAATTCAATACACTTGAATGGAGTCATGCTGCATAGCGAGTGGCCAGAAGCAAAAAACAGTGAAGTGGAGAAGACTGTCAATCTAGCGTGTATGTAGCATGTATCCTACCTGTGCATGGCATGAGTCCTGTGTATAAGTGGCATGTGGAAAACATGGTGCAAGATGTGAATGAATTCTGTGCAGTATGTTTCAGGGTATGGCAAGCATGCAGCATGTTCGTGTGTGTTTATATGTATTTTTATCTAGCTTTGTGGTCATTGAAGGCATAAGGACTGTGAGGGTTAGCTCTCTTTCTAAAGTCACGCTTACAGACTTCTTCTCAGACCAAGTATTTTTCATATCATAACTGTGCTTGCCCGTCTGGGCTCTACCTAAACGCATTAACTAAAGCCCTGACAAAAGCACATGTTACAATTCATACCTGGCATCAGGCGCGGCTTTCCCAGCCAAACAGTTCTCCAGCCTCCAGGCTGTACAAATGCGAGTCCCTTTGGGGGATTATGGCCCAGCAGTCCTCCCGACTCTGGCCTTGTGACCATTGTACAGCATGCGTCCCCCAAATACAGGCTGTCACTTAGCCTCGTGGTCCCTCAGCCTACCCGGCTGAGACCACTAAACCTCTGCAGGTCTCTGGTCCCAGGTAACACACTCTCTCAGACTAACACCCTGGGAAGTGCTTTCTCCCAGCCTGATTATCGCAGACCTCACCTCCGATCCTCTCTGGACCAAGGAAACACCCGTCCTGAAAGGGTGTGGATTGGAAGATCCCACTACCAGTCCTATCCGCCAATCCAACTAAAATCCAGCCCAGAACATACCATAAACAACATTGTCTCAGCAACATACAGTACAGACCAAAAGTTTGGACACACCTTCTCATTCAAAGAGTTTTCTTTATTTTCATGACTATGAAAATTGTAGATTTACACTGAAGGCATCAAAACTCTGAATTAACACATGTGGAATTATATACATAACAAAAAAGTGTGAAACAACTGAAAATATGTAATATTCTAGGTTCTTCAAAGTAGCTACCTTTTGCTTTGATTACTGCTTTGCACAAACTTGGCATTCCCTTGATGAGCTTCAAGAGGTAGTCACCTGAAATGGTCTTCCAACAGTCTTGAAGGAGTTCCCAGAGATTCTTAGCACTTGTTGGCCCTTTTGCCTTCACTCTGCGGTCCAGCTCACCCCAAACCATCTCAATTGGGTTCAGGTCCGGTGACTGTGGAGGCCAGGTCATCTGGCGCAGCACCCCATCACTCTCCTTCATGGTCAAATAGCCCTTACACAGCCTGGAGGTGTGTTTGGGGTCATTGTCCTGTTGAAAAATAAATGATGGTCCAACTAAACGCAAACCGGATGGAATAACATGCCGCTGCAAGATGCTGTGGTAGCCATGCTGGTTCAGTATGCCTTCAATTTTGAATAAATCCCCAACAGTGTCACCAGCAAAGCACCCCCACACCATCACACCTCCTCCTCCATGCTTCACGGTGGGAACCAGGCATGTAGAGTCCATCCGTTCACCTTTTCTGCGTCGCACAAAGACGCGGTGGTTGGAAGCAAAGATCTCAAATTTGGACTCATCAGACCAAAGCACAGATTTCCACTGGTCTAATGTCCATTCCTTGTGTACTTTAGCCCAAACAAGTCTCTTCTGCTTGTTGCCTGTCCTTAGCAGTGGTTTCCTAGCAGATATTCTACCATGAAGACCTGATTCACACAGTCTCCTCTTGACAGTTGTTCTAGAGATGTGTCTGCTGCTAGAACTCTGTGTGGCATTGACCTGGTCTCTAATCTGAGCTGCTGTTAACCTGCGATTTCTGAGGCTGGTGACTCGGAAGAACTTATCCTCTGCAGCAGAGGTGACTCTTAGTCTTCCTTTCCTGGAGCGGTCCGCATGTGAGCCAGTTTCTTTGTAGCGCTTGATGGTTTTTGTGACTGCACTTGGGGACACTTTCAAAGTTTTCCCAATTTTTCGGACTGACTGACCTTCATTTCTTAAAGTAATGATGGCCACTCGTTTTTCTTTACTTAGCTGCTTTTTTCTTGCCATAATACAAATTCTAACAGTCTATTCAGTAGGACTATCAGCTGTGTATCCACCTGACTTCTCCACAACGCAACTGATGGTCCCAACCCCATTTATAAGGCAAGAAATCCCACTTATTAAACCTGACAGGGCACACCGTTGAAGTGAAAACCATTTCAGATGACTACCTCTTGAAGCTCATCAAGAGAATGCCAAGAGTGTGCAAAGCAGTAATCAAAGCAAAAGGTGGCTACTTTGAAGAACCTAGAATATGACATATTTTCAGTTGTTTCACACGTTTTTGTTATGTATATAATTCCACATGTGTTAATTCATTGATATGATGCCTTCAGTGTGAATCTACAATTTTCATAGTCATGAAAATAAATAAAACTATTTGAATGAGAAGGTGTGTCCAAACTTTTGGTCTGTACTGTACATGCTGCTGAGCCTACTGCACTCTGGATTTTAGCCATCCCACCCAGCTGAGGTATCTTAGCCCCTTTTCCACATATCTGGGC
The DNA here is from genome assembly GCF_014858855.1 of Bufo gargarizans. Taxonomy (NCBI): domain Eukaryota; kingdom Metazoa; phylum Chordata; class Amphibia; order Anura; family Bufonidae; genus Bufo; species Bufo gargarizans. Next base: position 271,289,361 of record NC_058080.1, read on the forward strand.
CACTTTTTCCTTCTTTTCAGCAAGAGTTTCTTCGGGTTTGGGGGAAGATTCAGTCTTCTGCATCTCCAGTGGCTTTTCTCACTTCAGCAGCCGCTCCTTTAGTCGTAAGTTTAGTCTCTGCAGCACCTGGGGACTTCATGTCCTCCAACACACCAGCCTTAGCTTCTTCGGCCTTTGTCTTTTTTGCGTTTCCATTCTTTTTGTTAGCCTTCTCATTCTTCTTGCGCATGGTATCATATACTTGCCCTCTTAATTCCTCTTCCTCACTGAGGTAGGAGGCACCGGGGACTTCACCAGACTCCTAGTCTTCTGGTATTTTCTCCATAGGCTCCCCCCAGGATATTGTTCTCCTTTCGGGCAGGATTCAGGAGAGCCAGCCCATTGTAGTAGACAGGAACTGCATACTGGTTGGCCACCTCCTCATATTTATTCCCCAGAAAGCTGCTGGCTTCTTGGAAGGGCTTATAGGCGGATGGGACATCTTTCAGGTCCAGTCTATACTCTACCATGAGTCTTTTGGCTTCCTCAGCCCTATAAGCCTCAGCAACTTGGTCAGCAGAGACCTCTTCCACCTTTTCTGCTTTGGCTGGTAACGCAAAGTCACTGTTTCCAGACCTATTCTTAACAGGTCTTGGTTTGTATTTTTTAAAACTTTTGGACGTTCTTCACGATGTCATCCTTTGAGCTTATAATATCTTCTAATTCTGCTCTAAGGTGTTTTTCCAGTCCTTCACCTTTACTTCGCTCCCTAAGTGCTTCCTTAAGGGCCCCTGCCAGAGAGATAGCCTTATTCTCCTTCTCTTGAACATTGGCAGACACGGGAGAACCCACGTTCTCTTTTGGCAACCCTGTGGGAGTTCCACTCAGGGACTCTTGAAGCCATTTGTCGATGTCTACTGTAGTCCTTTGTGTTTTTCTGGAGTCTTTACTCTTCTGGACATCAGGCAGTAGACCATTCAATTCACTTATCTCTTTCTGGGTCCCCTCCTTTGACCCCTCTGAAGCCTTCTTCAGTTGCTCTGTGGAGACTAGTCCCTTCTCTATCGTATCTAGGGACCGTGTGGAGAGAGAGAAATCATCCTACTGACTGCAGCTGTACTGACATGTCATCTATCACTGCCTGAGTATGGGTCTCAGACACTAGGCTGACGTCTTCCCACTTAATTCTCGTCTCAGCAGGTATAACTGTCGTCTGTTCGCTACTAGTAACCACCTTAGTTTCACAGTACCTTGACATGGTAGCTTCACTCTCTCAGTTGCTATTGGTCACAACACATACTAATAGAGGTGGTGCAATGTCTTTTTAGCACTGCCTATCTGCACTCAGGAGCTTGTAAATTATTTATAATGGACTGAGTGTGCCTTGTAAAAAAAAAAAAAAAAAACTTTTATTCAGATACTTAAAAAAAATTATCACTCGGGTAAGGTAATAGATTGGAGCGCAAGACAGGGTTCAATAGGCTGTTCACTTTTCTTGTGGTTGAGGCGAGGGTCAGGGTCAGGTAAAGCTGGCGGTTTCTCACGAATCAATTATAGCCTGTAGCTGCTTTCCCTACAATTCCTAATCTCAGGTAGGGGGAGTCTTGCGTGGCTGTATGTCAGAGCACTCACCCTGAGCGACCTCCAGCCTCAGGATTCCTCGGACCTGGTCTGCATTTCCCTGTTTATGCTAAATTGCTATTGCTGGATTGCTTTTGCCTCTATGCGTTTTGCAATGTGTGTAGTCTCAGCAAGTAGATTAAGGCAGTGACAATGTTGTAGCGAAATTGCCTTCCTTATAAAGGTGTATAACCTCCCCTTTCCTGTGCATCAGCATGAGTGGGCGGGCGGGAGTAATTTCTCTCCCTGCGATCTCGCTCTCCGCTCCTGCCGCAGAGCGGATGTGACGCTCAGGAAGACTTTGCATCCACTTTCTGCAATAAAGATCAGCAATGACAGAGTGTCTTCCCTGCAACCTGTCTTCTCACAATTAAGATTCCAGATCATTGAGCAGGTGCTGCCACCCCGGTTTGCAAACCCTGGAACCCAGAGGTCTTAATAGGGAGTATGAACTGAGTGCATTTCTGTAGACAATTGACAATAAATGTTAACATATTCTAATATATGTTTTTGTGTTCCTTTAGTTGCAGAAAAAATGACAAGATTGGAGGTCCTTAACCCATGTGTAGCCTGTATGAGATTTAATTCTCAGGGTAATTATTTGATATTAGTGGATGTCGTTTTATGCATCTCATGCTGCGGGCTTACCTCTTTATTCCTTTTCCCTACAGCCCATTCATTTTTGATATTGAGCATCTATATAAAGCTTCAAGATAAATTTAGATGTCTACTAGTACTATGATTATGTTGCCACAATGTTTGTAATTGTTGCGTTTGATGTTTTGTATACATATGTTTCCTTGGTGATGTGATGTCAGCACGTTTGACATCGGTGATGGCGCACTATTTAAATGTGTTTCTTGTCTATGTACATTATGCTTGAAAAAGGCTCGAGTTTGAGCCGAAACATGTGTCGCTTGGCGCTTTGTCTCCTTCATGCATGAATAAATTAGCACTACTTTGAACAAGAAGTGAAGTGCCCGTCTTTCCTTTGGCATTTAAAGTGGGTCTTCCTACCCTGGACGCGAGCACCACGACCTCAGAGAGGAGTGCCGACTGTTTGAACCTTCGTTGCATCTAGTTGATTTACGGTGCGAGCACCACCATATGAAGATTTTTACATACCATGTCATTCGCATACAGCGAGGAGAGAGCGCGAGAGATCGTGTCTGAAGTCACCACCAGCACAGAATTCCTGTGTCGCCGCCTGCTGAATCACGCAGCAAGGACTGGGAGAGGGAATCGATGAAGCTGGTAGCGTGGGAGCTACATGCAGCCACGCTAGCGGAGTATTGCAGACATCACAGAATCCCGCGTGGTTTAAGGGTAAATTTAAGACCAACTTTTTTCTGTGACGATCTACAGTATTGTACTCAGTTCGCAAATATACTGAACAAATGTTCTTATGATTTGATGATACTTACCATTGAACACTTGAATGCATCGATCGCTGACACCAAGGGTCAGATTTTATCAATTGAGCAACAATTGAGGGACGCTTTAACATCTGAGGATCTTGTGACTTTGAAACACAAAATTGAAAAAAATTGCAGTGATTTGAAAAAGGACATTGAAGCCACCAAACGAAAGAAATACACAAGGGATCTGGAGGACTATCAGAACAATAAGATATATAAATGGCAAGATTCATTGGGTACGGCTATTCCCTTAACAAGGCGCTTTACACGCCGAACAGGCTCTCAGTCGTCAGGATCTGGGAGCGATCATATCACCAACACACGCCCTTCAGCGTCTTTTTTAGGACAAAGACGCCGCAAAGCAAAAACACAAGGCGAGCAGGACGTCACTACAGGGGAGGTACAAGTACCAATGGCAACAAGGCCTCAGGTATAAATGAGACTTTGTTGTATAATATATCGTCCAAAAAGTTTTACTCCCATTCAGATACAATTGTTGCAGAAAGGTTTATCCTTTAGCCCAACTGAATCTTTTGATAGCTTTCAGTTCGATATGGATTGTCAACGGTTTTTCAGGAGTGTGCGTTTGAAGGCTCATTTTGCAACCAAGGATATGTCAGCTTCTGTATCTAATTTATCTGAACACAATGGTTTGACATTAAACCAATTTGGTTTGAGTCTAAAAAGCAATTTTCAGCCTCCAAAAATACACCATCCGGCAGAAACTTACATATCCTTGGTACAGAGAGATGTCAATGTTATCTTGTCGAAGATACAGCATGAGGGTTTAGCTTCAGCGCACAATTTTTCCAAGGAGGAAAGACAAGCACTACGTACTATATTAGATTATAAATCTGTTATTTTTAAGTGACACATATTGCCCTTTAAATAGGGATCCAGTTTTTGATATCAAACGTAAACTGACAGAAATTGTCCACACATACAAAGAGGCAGGTCTACTTGACGATAAGTTGTGTCAATTTCTTATCAATCAGCATCCTGTCACGCCTGTCTTATATACATTGCCAAAAATTCACAAGTCCATGACAGCCCCCCCTGGACGACCCATTGTGGCCTCGAATGATTCTATTCTATCCGCACCTGCTGTGCTAATTGAGAAGGTATTAACTCCATTGACAAAAAAAAAACCTCATCATTTTTATTAGACACCAATCATTTTTTGTCTCATATTAAAAACTTACATCTAGAGTCAGGAGATTTTCTTGTGACATATGATGTATGCAGCCTTGTATACATCGATTGAGCATGAAAAAGGTCTTACTGCTGTTGAATGGATCCTGGAATCATCCAATTATACTTCACAAGAAAAACAATTTTTTCTACAACTACTGGAATTAGTCTTGAAAGAAAATAATTTTTTGTTCCAGGATACCTTCTTCCAGCAGAAACGCGGTACCGCGATGGGCTCGCACGCCGCACCGCCATACGTAAATAGTTATATGGCCTGGTTTGAAGAAACCTTCATATACAAAAGTCCATTATACACACAATCTTGTATTTTTTGGCATCGCTTTATAGACAACATCTTTTGCGTATGGCGGGGCGGCGGCGAGTCCCTTGAGCAATTCACTCAGTATCTGAACACTATATGGCCTGAGTTATGTTTCACAGTTCAAAGTGATTTGCATAAGATTAATTTTTTAGACACCTGGGTAATAAAAGGCCCTGATAATTGTATACAGACTGATTTATACATAAAAAAAAACTGATAAGAATAGCCTGCTGCATTATTCTAGCAATCACTCACCTTCTGTCAAGAAGTCCTTATCTTTCTCTCAGTTTAAGCGGGTTGGAAGAATTGTGTCCGAGGAATTAGTGAGGGAGATCAGACTTACTGAAATGGCGGATAAATTTTCCTCTAGAGGTTATCCCGGATCCTTATTGGATTCTGAAATAAAGAAAATTAGGAATTGCAGCAGTAATGTTGAGACAACAAAATCCCGCAGTGATAATAGGCGGCTACCGTTCATTGTCAAATACCATCCATGGATCAACAAATTCCGCCATGTTGTAAACAAACATTGGGGGATTATGCGCACAACTTGCCCAGATGTTGTTGAATTTCCTGATATACCCATGATCTGTTACAAAAGAACGAAGAATATCAGCGATACCATTGTTAAAGCAGACATAGGTAGCACCACGAACATGCCACGTCAACTTTTTCTCTCTACACCTAAAAAGGTCACCTTTCCCTGTTTACAGTGTGTTCATTGTTCTGCTGTGATCAAGGGTGAATCCTTTTCCCATCCACACACGGGTAAGAAATTCCCTGTCAAGGGCTTTTTTACCTGTGATAGCAACTATGTAGTCTATCTGTTAAAGTGCCCTTGTGGCCTTTTGTACATTGGTGAGACATCTACCAGAATGAAGGATAGGTTTAGTAACCATAAGTCCACCATACGGAAGAAAAATTTGCTGTTGCCGGTGTTCTCACAATGTCTCACAATTAAGATTCCAGATCATTGAGCAGGTGCTGCCACCCCGGAGAGGGGGCAACAGATTGCTAATGCTCAAAAAACTGGAACGTTTTTGGATTCACACTTTGCAAACCCTGGAACCCAGAGGTCTTAATAGGGAGTATGAACTGAGTGCATTTCTGTAGACAATTGACAATAAATGTTAACATATTCTAATACATGTTTTTGTGTTCCTCCAGTCGCAGAAAAAATTACAAGATTGGAGGTCCTTAACCCATATGTAGCCTGTATGAGATTTAATTCTCAGGGTAATTATTTGATATGTAGTTTTATGCATCTCATGCTGCGGGCTTACCTCTTTATTTATATTCCTTACAGCCCATTCATTTTTGATATTGAGCATCTATATAAAGCTTCAAGATAAATTTAGATGTCTACTAGTACTATGATTATGTTGCCACAATGTTTGTAATTGTTGCGTTTGATGTTTTGTATACATATGTTTCCTTGGTGATGTGACGTCAGCACGTTTGACATCGGTGATGGCGCACTATTTAAATGTGTTTCTTGTCTATGTACATTATGCTTTAAAAAGGCTTGAGTTCGAGCCGAAACACGTGTCGCTTGGCGCTTTGTCTCCTTCATGCATGAATAAATTAGCACTACTTTGAACAAGAAGTGAAGTGTCGGTCTTTCCTTTGGCATTTGAAAATCCAGAGGTCTCTTGTTGCATCAAATGCTCACAATCATGATCTTCTGTTTCAATAAACTCTGCAAGTAATAAACTTGTACCTCCCTCCCCATTTCTGGATCTGTGGTTGGGAACAATGTAGCAGGATTCAGAGTTGTGCATCTCTTAAAGGTAATGCTATCTGGCATGAGGAGGGAACATTGTAACCTCAGTTGGCTGTACTTGACTGAGTATGCCTTGAATGTCATGTGGTGTTTGTACCATTAGAGGGTAGTCAAAGGCAATGTCAGATGCTTTTTCCACCTTTAGCTGGACAGCCACCACAGCTCTTACACATGAAGGAGCTTCCCTGGACACAGGATCCAATCTGGCAGAGAAATATGGAACTGGTCTGTGCCTATCACCATGTTTTTGAGTAAGTACTACTGTACTGTGTCCCTGGAGCTCTGAACAAAACAGGTTAAATGGCTGGTCATAATTTGGAATACCAAGAGCAGATGCAGACAGTACTGCCAATTTTAGAGTGAAAAAGGAGTCAATTGCCTGATCTGTCAGACAAAAGGGATCTGACAACAGGCAATCGTGAAAAGGCTGCAGTAGCATAGGCCTTATCCAGGGTTTGCAATATGAAACCAGACCCTAAAACATCCTGAGAGGTTTTGGCCCCTGAGGAAGCTTTATGTCCTTCACAGTTTGTTTCCTTTCTTCAGTAAGGTGCCTTGCACCTTCTGAGAGACAATGCCCCAAAAATGTTACTCTTGCTTGGCAATACTGCAGTTTTTCTCTGGAGACTTTACATCCACTTTCTGCAATAAAGATCAGCAATGACAGAGTGTCTTCCCTGCAACCTTTCCAAGTTCCTGCGCAAAAAAAAAAGTTAATCATCAACATAGTGCAACAATAGAAAAAACTGTCAAGATAGGGAGGCTCAACACTTGGATGGACGGATAGCGGTGGGTTCACTGCTCACTGGGTCACCCACCCAGTTGGAAGTGAAAATGTAGAAAAGGAAAACAGCAGGCACACCACCTTCTGGAAAAATGTGGAACATTCTAAAGCACTGTATTTGACTATTTATTCAACACTTCAATAGTGCAAGATATCACACAATGTGTAAAAACACCCAATATGCATAAAAACACTCAATAAAAATACATTCAAATAAATTCAAATAAAATACATAAAATAAAACCCCTAAATAAAACGTCACTAAATGACCAAGCAGGTAATGTTCAGAGGTGGCACTCTCGATTAGTGCAGAGTCTGGTGTATACAATGTCCACCTGTAGCAAAAATAAATGCACTCCACTTTTCTCATAAGCTGCCCATTAGCGTCTGCATAGATAGTTGCCAAACTTAATCAAATTGTCTCTATGAGACTATTACCACTCCCTAGTATTGATTGCGTTGGTGTATCAGCAAAATCGCTGGATGGTATACTTGCACAGAGCGGTGAAAGGTGTAATCACCAAGACGCTGGACGCTGAATGAGTTTGGTTTGGAGCGCACAGCTCCGTTGCTTGGAGGGAGTGTTTTAGGTCAGGTGATCCTGATAAGCGTGTCAGGTGGTCAGGTCAACTGATGCAGACGCACAATCATGTGATACACAGGTCCTTATACCATAGCAGCAATTGGTATTGCAAATGTCCAGGTCCTATGTTGCAGTATGTTGCAGTAGATATCTGTATTGGCAAATAGCCGCTTCAAGAGATATACTCTTTATCCACAAAATTCTTCTGTACTTTGGGTCCGGACCAGTATTAGGTGTGGAAATTGCGTAGTTTGCTAGACGCGTTTCGAGGCTACTTGCCTCTTCCTCAGTAGCTACCGGACTGCTCTCCTCCAAACATTTTATAGGGTTCATGGTTAAAATAATTAATAAAACCTGGGATCTAATTTAGAATTCAAGTAAATCATGTAATGGATTCCAGGATGGAGACTAACTTATAAACTAAAAAGCAAATGTCGAATGTCATCGCATACATTATATGACACAAACCGCACCGCAGGAAACTACAATGCATGTATGCGTTTTCTGTGCGTCTTTCTCTCAAATGTTCCAATTCACTGCATGATGGATCCAATGGTAGTAACAGATCCAATGTCAAGTGTATCTCATTCATGACAAAAACACACCACAGGAAACCCCAATACACATATGCGTTTCCTATGCGTTTTTTTCCCATATATTTTATTACATAGCGGATTCAAGCCGTAACCACCGGCCGATGTTCATAAGCAATTGCTTATATGGTTTTTCAGCCGAAAATATTCATATAATCTTTCAGCCGAAAAAACTTTTCGCTAAGCAAGGGTCATAGATATAATGGTAAGCAAAAAATCTTCATATAGTTTTTCAGCAGGAAATATTCGCATAATAACTCGGCAGAAAATATTCGTATATTTTTTCGTATGTTTTTTCATATGTTTTTTCATGTTTCTTCGTATGTTTGTTCAGCAGAAAGATACTTCTCGCTGAATGTAGACATAGTGGTGCCTGGGAGCAAGGGGAGATCAGGGTGCTGGAATTAAACAGCCTGACCCTGATGTCCCATCGGTCCCAGGCAACCTATAGCAAGCCAAATACTTCTAATTCTACATTAAGACCTTTCGGAACTAGCGAGCCAAATTCATAGATCCATCTTGACTCTATGCGGGACATATGCATAATGTGGTTCCCTCCCCTCCAGTTAGGTTGTATTCTTTCTAGGCCACATATCGTAGTGTACTCGGATCCTGGTTGTGATGTGTTTTAAAACGTCTGGAAACTGTATGCTTTTCATATCCCTTGCGTATATTGGCAATGTGTTCCAAGACTCTCCTTTTTAATGTCCTTTTTGTTCTCCCTATGTATTGTTTGTCACACTTGCATTGAAGCAAGTAAATGACTTCCGTGGTACTGCATGTTAAAAATTATTTAATTGTCCATCTATAATTGTTACTTGTCGATACCACTAATTCAGTTTTTTTATTATGGTTCTTAGTTATTTTACAATTAGAGCAGCTCCCACATCGGAAGAACCCATGTAGGCCTGCCTATTTGGCTATAGTGTCAATTTTGGAAAATTTCTGTTTTTAATGGTTGGAACAATTTTTAATGCCAAGGAGGGGACTTTTGTATATATAATATCAGGCATAACCGGTAGAAGATGTCCAATGACTTTATCTTCACGAAGAAGATGCCAATGTGTTTTAATCATTTTCTCAATCTTCCTATATTGAGAATTAAAGGGAAGAATAAGTCTTATTTTGTCTTCTTCTACATCTGTCTTTTGCTCTATACTTGGTTTCTCTTCGAAGAAAGTGGTTCTATCCATCGATTTTACTTTAGTCAAAGAATTTCGCAGAAGAGATGGTAGATATTGTTTAACATCAAAAAAATTTCTCATTTGTTACGCTTCTTCTTCAAAGTTTTTCTCAAAAGTACAATTACGTTTGAGGCGCCTGAATTGATTCATTGGTATATTCGCCAACCAATGAGGAAGGTGACAACTCGTATGTAAGATGTAACTATTACGGCTCACTGGTTTGTAATATGTACTGCAGACAAATTTTTGTCCTTCTACAGAAATGCACAAGTCCAAAAATTCGACTTGCTTTTGGCTGATATTCACAGTAAAGACTAGATTTTGGTCATTCCGATTCAGCTCCATAATAAACTCGCTCAGGTCATCTTCTCTCCCTTTCCAAATGAAGAGAACATCATCAATATATCTCCACCAGAGGACCAGGTTGGTTCCCAGCCGCGGTCCAATCACCCCATGCTCAAATTGTGCCACAAAGAGATTGGCGCAGCCGGGGGCGAACCTGGTTCTTATGGCAGTACCCCTGGCTTGGAGGTAAAAATCAGAACCGTACCAAAAGTAGTTATGTGATAATATATGCTGTATCCCCTCTACTATAAAGTTGATTTGACCTTCTTTTAATTCACTTTCTCTCCTTAACACTGTTTGTATTGCCTCCAAACATTGTTTGTGCCTAATGGAAGTGAGCTGACATCCAATGTAACTAAAAACCATTGTGGGTCATAAGTCAAGGTTTCAACAATTTTAATAATTTCTGTTGTATCCTTGACGTAAGAGGGAGTCTTTTTAACAAAGGGCTGAAGGATTTGATCTATATAATGCGATAAATTGCATGTAATAGATCCTGAAATGATAGGACGTCCTGGGGGATTTTTGCTGTTTTTGTGCACTTTTGGCAAACAATAGAAAACGGGGATCCTTTGTTCTGTATCTAATATGTATTTATATTCATTTTCATATAGGAATCCCTTCTTGTTACCTCTCTTAGGCTAGTTTCACACTAGCGTTCTGCTGTCCGCTCGTGAGCTCCGTTTGAAGGGGCTCACGAGCGGAGCAGAACGCTTCCGTCCAGCCCTGATGCAGTCTGAATGGATGCGGATCCGCTCAGACTGCATCAGTGTGGCGGCGTTCAGCCTCCGCTCCGCTCGCCTCCGCACGGACAGGCGGACAGCTGAACGCTGCTTGCAGCGTTCAGCTGTCTGCCTGGCCGTGCGGATCCGTCCAGACTTACAATGTAAGTCAATGGGAACGGATCCGCTTGAAGATGACACCATATGGCTCAATCTTCAAGCGGATCCGTCCCCCATTGACTTTACATTGAAAGTCTGAACGGATCCGCTCAGGCTACTTTCGCACTTAGAAATTTTTCTAAGTTATTAATGCAGACGGATCCGTACTGAACGGAGCCTCCGTCTGCATTAATATGATCGGATCCGTTCAGAACGGATCCGATCAAGCGCAAGTGTGAAAGAAGCCTTACATAGATCAGTTAGGGATCCATAGAACTCGTGTGTGGGATCTTTATCTAGCTTAATATATGTCTCTTGATCCATCAGTTGTTTGTGACATTCTTTGTCATAATCCTCTGTATTTTGAATCACTATTGCTCCTCCTTTATCAGCCGGACATATCGTAAAACTGTCCAGCTTTGGAATTGTTTCAAAGCTTCACATTCACATTTCGTTAAATTATTATAATGTTTCTGTTGTATAGAAGTATTAATCTTCCTAATGTCTGTCTCCAGATTTTTTCTAAAAGTTGATATCTCATGTCCTATTTCTTGTTGGGGGTATTTTCTTGATTTAGGTTTCAAATCATTATGTAGATATTCAGATTGATTAAATAGGGTACGCTCATAGGGATTCTTAATAAAATGCTTCTTAAGAGATAATTTCCTCACAAATTTTTCTATGTTAATAAAAGTTTCAAACCTATTCAAAGGGGCTGTAGGCGCAAATTTCAGACCTTTATTCAATAAAGTGCTCTGTGCTGTGGTAAGTATATGTGCACTTAAATTAATAATGGGACTTTCTCCTTCTATTTGAGTACTCATCTCCTTGTGTTTCTGTTTCCTATTTCCCCTACGGGTCTTCCTCCCTGATCGTGAGTCTGAGTGATTTGTGTTCGTTGTGATCTCTGTGGGTTCTCAGAGCGTCCGAGCCACCACATTGCGCACACGCAGAAAATGATGACGACAGTGGAGCACGTCAGGATGGAGCCGGGCAGCGCATGCGTGGGACCGCGACCCGGTGGAACGCACGTGACCCGCAAATGTAGATGCCCATAAGCGGAAGAACCTGGACTAGTGGGGCGACTGGGACTATAGATCAGGGAAGATTACAGCATGCTACAATAATTACCAAATCAATATATCACCATAATCCATATTAGACCAATGATCCCTAAGATTGGAAAATAATAAATTAAACCTAATACATATCCAAAACAGTGCTCAAATCACGAAATAACATCCATGATAGTACATAGAAAATAAACAGTGATTCATATTAATATATATAATCCCACAAATATTATATAATGCATGTGTCACAAATCTAAGGATATAAAGATATCTATTAGGGCCAATCACATGCTCTATATACCTTTATATCTTAAAGTGCCAGTGCAATCATAAACGCACAGCACATCTCAAATCAGTTAAAATAGTGACAAACTAAATCCCAAAATTAAAAATATATAAAAAAAATAATAATTCACAATTCAGTCTACATACGAGTCTACATAAGGGCCCGAAAAAGTGATAAAAGGTGAATAACAAATAAAGTGCATCAAGTATCAGTCTCTAATCATAGAGCATTAGTGACAGTAATAATGCAAGTCTTAAACTTAGATCATATAAGGTCCATCCCCACTATACAGTCGGGCGGGGGGGGTAGAAAATCCACCTTAAAGACCACAATAGAGTGACCGCTGGTCAGAAATCTACCCATATAGCCACCTATACCACTAATGGACTATCATCCAATGGGGTCAGTTGGTGGCCATCCACCCCACCTTCATAGTGGTGACCTACTAATGAGCATAAATAAGGCCTCTTTCACACTTGCGTTGTCCGGATCCGGCGTGTACTCCACTTGCCGGAATTACACGCCGGATCCGGAAAAACGCAAGTGCACTGAAAGCATTTGAAGACGGATCCGTCTTCAAAATGCGTTCAGTGTTACTATGGCAGCCAGGACGCTATTAAAGTCCTGGTTGCCATAGTAGTAGTGGGAGCGGGGGAGCGGTATACTTACCATCCGTGCGGCTACCGGGGCGCTCCAGAATGACATCAGAGCGCCCCATGCGCATGGATGACATGCCATGCGATCACATCATCCATGCGCGTGGGGCGCCCTGACGTCACTCTGAAGCGCCCCGGGAGCCGCACGGACGGTAAGTATACTGCTCCCCCGCACCCCACTACACTTAACCATGGCTGCCAGGACTTTAGCATCCTGGCAGCCATGGTAACCATTCAGAAAAAGTTAAACGTCGGATCCGGTAATGCGCCGAAACGACGTTTAGCTTAAAGCCGGATCCGGATCAATGCCTTTCAATGGGCATTAATTCCGGATCCGGCCTTGCGGCAAGTGTTCAGGATTTTTGGCCGGAGCAAAAAGCGCAGCATGCTGCGGTATTTTCTCCGGTCAAAAAACTTTCCGGTCCGGAACTGAAGACATCCTGATGCATCCTGAACGGATTTCTCTCCATTCAGAATGCATTAGGATAAAACTGATCAGGATTCTTCCGGCATAGAGCCCCGATGACGGAACTCTATGCCGGAACAGAAGAACGCAAGTGTGAAAGAGCTCTAAGTCCTCCCCTCTCACACTATTCCAAAAAAGGGGGGCTATAACCCCCCAAAAACCCCATCCCATATATAACTATACCTTCTCATGGCCGCTTCATAAAACCACTGCCACCTTGTCCTGAACAAAGAGGCAGGATATAATAACCTCGATAGAAATAAAGAAAAATTATATGACAGAATAATAAAAACAGTTATAAATAAAATAAAATAGAGTTATATACCCTGCTTTAAAATTCACGCCATATTACAGAAATAAGTTAAAGCTATTGGACTCATTCAAGCCACAAGGGACCATGGTGTCCAGAATTACAAACCGGATTCCAAAAAAGTTGGGACACTAAACAAATTGTGAATAAAAACTGAATGCAATGATGTGGAGATGGCAAATGTCAATATTTTATTTGTAATAGAACGTAGATGACAGATCAAACGTTTAATCCGAGTAAATGTATCATTTTAAAGGAAAAATACGTTGATTCAAATTTTCACGGTGTCAACAAATCCCCAAAAAGTTGGGACAAGTAGCAATAAGAGGCTGGAAAAAGTAAATTTGAGCATAACGAAGAGCTGGAAGACCAATTAACACTAATTAGGTCAATTGGCAACATGACTGGGTATAAAAAGAGCTTCTCAGAGTGGCAGTGTCTCTCAGAAGCCAAGATGGGCAGAGGATCACCAATTCCCACAATGTTGCGCAGAAAGATAGTGGAGCAATATCAGAAAGGTGTTACCCAGCAAAAAATTGCAAAGACTTTGCATCTATCATCATCAACTGTGCATAACATCATCCGAAGATTCAGAGAATCTGGAACAATCTCTGTGCGTAAGGGTCAAGGCCGTAAAACCATACTGGATGCCCATGATCTCCGGGCCCTTAAACGACACTGCACCACAAACAGGAATGCTACTGTAAAGGAAATCACAGAATGGGCTCAGGAATACTTCCAGAAACCATTGTCAGTGAACACAATCCACCGTGCCATCCGCCGTTGCCAGCTGAAACTCTACAGTGCAAAGAAGAAGCCATTTCTAAGCAAGATCCACAATCTCAGGCGTTTTCACTGGGCCAGGGATCATTTAAAATGGAGTGTGGCAAAATGGAAGACTGTTCTGTGGTCAGACGAGTCACGATTCAAAGTTCTTTTTGGAAATCTGGGACGCCATGTCATCCGGACCAAAGAGGACAAGGACAACCCAAGTTGTTATCAACGCTCAGTTCAGAAGCCTGCATCTCTGATGGTATGGGGTTGCATGAGTGCGTGTGGCATGGGCAGCTTGCATGTCTGTAAAGGCACCATCAATGCAGAAAAATATATTCAGGTTCTAGAACAACATATGCTCCCATCCAGACGTCATCTCTTTCAGGGAAGACCCTGCATTTTTCAACAAGATAATGCCAGACCACATTCTGCATCAATCACAACATCATGGCTGCATAGGAGAAGGATCCGGGTACTGAAATGGCCAGTCTGCAGTCCAGATCTTTCACCTATAGAGAACATTTGGCGCATCATAAAGAGGAAGGTGCAACAAAGAAGGCCCAAGACGATTGAACAGTTAGAGGCCTGTATTAGACAAGAATGGGAGAGCATTCCTATTTCTAAACTTGAGAAACTGGTCTCCTCGGTCCCCAGACGTCTGTTGAGTTTTGTAAGAAGAAGGGGAGATGCCACACAGTGGTGAAAATGGCCTTGTCCCAACTTTTTGGGGATTTGTTGACACCATGAAATTCTGATTCAACATATTTTTCCCTTAAAATGGTACATTTTCTCAGTTTAAACTTTTGTTCCATGATTTATGTTCTATTCTGAATAAAATATTAGAAGTTGGCACCTCCACATAATTGCATTCAGTTTTTATTCACGATTTGTATAGTGTCCCAACTCCGGAATCCGGTTTGTACTATCCACCTGGTTTCTCTACAAAGTAGGGCTTGTTTTATATTACTGCCCCTAGACCCCAATCTAACTCTACCTATGCCTCTTACTTTGAGGCCCCTTGTGTCAGAGGCATGGTACTTGCGAAAATGCTGTGGAACTGCTTGCAAAGTATCCAGATCTTTCTCCAGTACATCAGAAGCTGCATGGATCTTTCCTGCATGTTCTAGCACACAGACCTTCAAAGCCCTTGTGGTCATGCCAATATAAATGAGATTGCACGGGCATGTGATCAAATATACCACTGCATCTGTGTTACATGTAATAGTGTGAACCCCATCTAGGGCCCTTACTGCCAAATATATTACCTGGTGTTTGTTCTACACAATGACTATTAGTCAAAAGATCAAGTAGATTATGTGATCTCCTCCATGTAATCTGGGGGTAAGGGGGTAGCTCTGCGGAGGTACATGGCTGTCCAGTGAGGTGTTGCCCTTTGCTTCTCTGTATATCCTTTTCCAGCTTGTCCTTTTTTTCTTCCATATTTTAAATACATTACTATAATAAAGTTGATATTTTTGATAATTAGTTACACTACGTAGGATAGCAGAATAACAACCCCTACCTGCTTTTAGCAGCGCCTAAAGGGGGTCCAGGACTCCTGATTGCCCTGTGTTGCATTCACTGGGATTCTATCCAAATTTCAGAGGACTGCTATGACATATATCACGATCCCAAGTGCATACCCAAAGGTGTTCCAAAAAACAATATTATCTATACCCAGCGATCATAGGAATGACAAGGTTGGGGTTCTTACCTCTCAAATATGGCTCGACCTTAAGTAGACCCTTTATACTTCCCCACAGTCCCGATCCCAGGCAGAAAGGCAAAGGAGACACAGATAGATTTGTAAGAATAAGCTTCTTACCTTAACAGCGCTGTTTTCAGATCATCTGTGCATCCTGATCCCTCTCCTTAATCAGTCGAAGTTGTTGGGAGGAGTCCACTGATCGAGCCCCACATTGGGCGCCAAGAATTGTTGGGGCAAAACCCCTGCTTCTATGACCTGCTGGGGTCCAAATCAGGTAAAGGTGCGAGTACTTGGAAGAGATAAACGGCAGAGACTGAAGGTTGTATCAGAATAATCTCTTGAATTTATTGAGAGGATACAGAAATACTTGTACCCAGTTTCTAGGACTCAAGCCAACACAGCTCTCGTCACTTACGTAAGCATCGCGTGATTGACAATAATAACATAATATTTTTGGAATTTGTAAATCAAGCGCATTTAATTACAAAACGCTTTATCTTATCCTTGAGTTATTTATCCATGAGAAGTATCTAGAACCAGTTTTACTCTCAGAACATCAGACACACATAGTTCTGAGAACTAACAAGTAACATAAATTTTGTTTGTCTCACGTAAACACAGTTCAGCAATTCTCCATTCTGACCTCAAATAAACCAGCTTATTAAATGGAATCCAGTATACAAAATGAAGGTGCAATCCCTCACAGTGCATGGGTAATGATCACACAACCAGGGAGGTGCACCCTAAATTTTTTGTTCTGCAGCAGGGTATATGTTAAGCCAGGGTCACATTAATACTGGGTGTCATCTCTCCTTGCTGCTATACAGGCTGACACTCTGGCATGGTAACATTCATACAGATGCTGGATATCCTCCTGGGGTATGTCATCCCTAGCTCTTTGTCATGGTTCCACTGGTTGGCACTGCCTCAATTGGCTCTAGATCTGGTATTGTGACTACATTTTCTGGCTTCTGGTGATCTGGTCTTGTATTGCGCTCTTGGTTTTTGACTTCTGGCCTATCTGTCTCTCTCATTTGCTTCTCATACTAGCGTTTTCGCTGGATCAGGCATAATACAACCATCTGCATCCGTTATGAACGGATCTGGTTGTATTATCTTTAACCCTTTCATGACCAAGGGTCATTGATGCCCCAGTGTCCAGGTCAAAATTTACAAATCTGACATGCGTCACTTTATGTGGTAATAGCTTTGGAACACTTTTACTTATCCACGCCATTCTGAGATTGTTTTCTCGTGACACATTGTACTTCATGATAGTCATATATTTGAGTCAATATATTTCACCTTTATTTATGAAAAAATCCAAAATGTACCAAAAATTTTGAAAAATTCACAATTTTCCAAATTTCAATTTCTCTGCTTCCAAAACAGAAAGTGATACCTAATAAAATATTTATTACTTAACATTCCCCATATGTCTACTTTATGCTGGCATCATTTTGGAAATGTAATTTTATTTTTTTAGGACGTTAGAAGGCTTAGAAGTTTAGAAGCAATTCTTGCAATTTTTAAGAAAATTTCCAAAACGCACTTTTTAAGAACCAGTTCAGATCTGAAGTCACTTTGTGGGGCCTACATAGTGGAAACCCCCATAAATGACCCCATTGTAGAAACTACACCCCTCAAGTTACTCAAAACTGATTTTACAAACTTTGTTAACCCTTTAGGCGTTCCACAAGAATTAAAGGAAAATGGAGATAAAATTTCTAAATTTCACTTTTTTGGCAGATTTTCCATTTTATTATTTTTTTTTCTTTAACACATTGAGAGTTAACAGCCAAAGAAAACTCAATATTTATTACCCTGATTCCGCGGTTTACATAAACACCCCACATGTGGTCGTAAACTGCTGTACGGGCACACGGCAGGGCGCAGAAGGAAAGGAATGCCATACGGTTTTTGGAAGGCAGATTGTGCTGGATTGGTTTTCTGAACGCCATATGTTTTTTATTTTTCTGCCGATCGTCTTGTGCAGGGGCTCGTTTTTTGCAGAAAGAGTTGAGGTTTTTATTGGTACCAATTTTGGGTACATAGGATTCTTTGATCATTCATTATAACACTTTATGGGGCAAGGTGACCCAAAAATTGTCTGTTTTGGAACAGTTTTCATTTATTTATTTTTACAGCGTTCATCTGAGGAGTTAGGTCATGTGATTGTTTTATAGAGAAGATCGTTACGGACGTGGCAATACCTAATATGTATACTTTTTCTTATTTATTTAAGTTTTACACAATAATAGCATTTCTGAAACCCAAAAAATGATGTTTTAGTGTCTCTATAGTCTGAGAGCCAAAACTTTTTAATTTTTTGGGCGATTGTCTTAAATAGGGTATAATTTTTTGCGGGACGAGGTGATGGTTTGATTGGTACTATTTTGGGGGTCATAAGCCTTTTTGATCGCTCGCTGTTGCACTTTTTGTGATGTAAGGTGAACTGTGCACTGTTTTTTTTATTTTATTTTTATGGTGTTTATCGGACGGGGTCTATCATGTGATATATTTATAGAGGCGGTCGTTACGGACGCGCTGACACCTAACATGTGTATTTTATTTTATTTTTTCATTTTTTTTAAAGGAAAAGGCAATTTCTTTTTTTCAATTTACATTTTTATTTATTTATTTATTTATTTTTACTTTTATTATTTTCACTTTTTTTATCAGTTCCCTCTTGGATCTTCAAGATCCAGTGGGGCTGATAGTTGTACTATACTTTGCAATGCTCTTGCATTCCAAAGTATAATACTTACAGATGTCCTGTAGGTGGCAGCACTGGACACCTTTCCATGGCAACAGGACGCTTTTGCAAAGCGTCCGGTTGCCATGGCAACCATCGGGTGCTGCAATCACAGCGCTGCAGCCCCGATGGTGGAGAGAGGGAGCTCCCTCCCTCTGTTAACCTCATGGATGCCGCAACCGCGGCATCTATGGGGTTACAGGAGAGTGTCAGCATAGAGCTGACACTCTCTGCTGATGGCGGCGGCTCAGTAATGGAGCCGCCGCCATCGCACACAGCAGGGAGATCGGGGGGGCAGCGCTGGAAAGGTGGGGTGGGGGGGATCGGGGAGGCTACAAAATGACTGCATGGGTGGGGGGGGGGGGATCGCCGAGGCTACTAAATGACTGCATGGGGCGGGGAGGGGGCGGACCAAATCACGGCAGCTAGTAGGAGAATGAGCTGCAGGCGGCACAAGGGGGGGCACAGCCACAGATCGGGGCACAGATCGGCGGGAGGGGGGTTTATTACCCGAGGTCACATTACCTGATTTCATGCTCTGATCTGCAGAGCGCAGATCAGAGCATGAAACCGGCATTTTAACACTGCCGCGATCCGATTGGTTAGTCTGCACAGACTAACCAATCGGATCGATTGCCGGCAAGGGGCCACTCTGATTGGTCCCTTGCCGGCATTACTGCACTGTATGCTGTCCGTGACAGCATACAGGGCAGGGGCAGAAGCTTTAATCCAAGCGCTTTGCAGCGCTTGGATTAAAGAGCTGCCAGAACGTTTATATACGTGGTAGCTGCACGGGGCATGTGCAGCTATCACGTATATATACAGATTGCGGTCGTGAAAGGGTTAACATAGCCAAGATGAATCCGTCATGAACTCTATTGAAAGTCAATGGGGCACATATAGGTTTTCTATTGTGTCAGAGAAAACGGATCAATCCCCATTGACTTGACGGAAAGAAAACCGCAGCATGCATTTTGGAGCATCCCGTTCTGTTCAGTTACGTTTTGTCCCCATTGACAATGAATTAGGACAAAACTGAAGCATTTTCCGGTATTGAGGCCCTATGACGAATCTCAATCCCGGAAAATATTAATGCTAGTGTGAAAGTAGCCTTACTGTTTGTTTATTCCCTGTTTGTATGTGAGAGAGTGACACACACAGAATAGGGACCATCGACCAGTTATCGGGTCACCTCGTAGGGTGACCGTGCAAGTAGGCAGGGATAGTGTGTCTGGGGAGTTTTAGGGCTACACTATCCCTGTGTGTGCGTGCTACATTGTTGTCATATCCTGACACTCTTTTAACCTGGACCCATAGTTCAGCTAAGGTGGTTGTTGCCTGCTGTGCATGGGAGATCCGTTACTACATCCAGTTCGAGACATTCTTAATAGAGGAGAGATCTGGCGTCAAGCTGGTCAGGGAAGCTGATGCATGCCTTGAAGAGAATATTGTGCAGTGTGGGCACTGTGAGAGTGATCTTTTTGGAACACCACGTCTCATGAGTCAAAAAAAGGCAGTAGGACTGGTTCAACAATGTCCTGGACATAACAAAGGCTGGTAAACAGTGCCCCAAACCATGACACCTGGTGTTGGTCCTGTGTGTCTCTTCACTATGCATGATGGCAGTAGATCTTTTCCAGCACTCCTGTGGGATATGGCAGTTGGTTTGCTCTGGAATACTGAAGTGATAGATGCCATTTTGTTGTTTTAGTTGTGCCATGATTGCCATTCTTATTTGTCAAATGGAACATGGCTCTCCTGGGACCTTTTAAAGTGGTGGATGGCACTACAGGTTCCCATTGTAACTCCCCAGGTTATACCTGGATTCGGGGCTTTGCTTTTATATTTAGACAACCATATCACTTTGTTAAATCATTGCATTTTTTGTTTTTATCTACAAAAAAATTATAATGAAAGGTTTATAGGACCAGCTTTCTGGATGTCCAAAGCAGGAGTTTCACTCTGCCCTTCCCCAAACTCCTAAAGCTCAGCATCACAACAGTTGGATACACAATTATAAATTTTTTCCCATGCCCTCCTTTCTCCACAAGTCTCTAGCACTCTACTTTTTAATATGTTTTCCTAATTTAACTCCAACTATAAGTTTCAGCATGTCTGCTGTTGCTCTATTTAAAGTCAATGGGACTGATGGTGATAGCTGAGTACACAGCTCAGCTATATTTGTTAGTCCCATAGATCTTGAATGGAGTGGCAGGCCACATGCTTGATCACTGCTCTATTCGTTCAGGTGAAACATGCCCTGTTCTGGTGATAGGTGGCTATCCCAGCAGTTAGACCCCCACGCAAATTAGCAGTTATCCCCTATCCAGTGGATAGGTGTACAGTACATTGCTTACAACTCTTTATAACCGGAATACCCCTGTAACAGCCACTTGACAAGCATCCAACTGGATGTTCAAAAGGCATTGTTTCCATATATTGCACTCTGCCCACATACATGACCACACATACACTAATTGAATTGTAGGCTATGGACCTGTCCAAGATACTTGGTTGTTTGGGGCCTAGAAGTTGGGCAACCAGATATATAGTACTCCTGGCGCTAGATAGCCAACTTGGTGCCTCCACAGTCATAAAGCAGAAGATCAGTAAAATCTCAAAAGTTCATAAATAACCCTTACTGACAATTACGTAGATCAAAGTGTTTCTGGATTTATGAGGTGCACTAAAAATCATCTAGATATCATTGCTATGAGAGACAAACAGGTGAAGATTTAATGAGAGTGGTGCAAAGGAACTGAGGGAAAGGTTCTATGTTTTGTATTCTTGGCTTCGTTTGGAAATGTATCATAGTAAGGAGTGGGTCGCAAAGTTCAAAAGCAATGAATCACTAATATGGTATCTAATTCTTAGTGATTCAACAGTACAACTTCCTCGGCTTGTCACTGCCTGAAAAAAGCAGGAGTAGTAGTAAATGAGTCAACTACATTTAAAAGCCAGGTCACATAACACAGGGAATGCATGGATCATGTATACTGGATTACTGTAGATTTCTATGGCAGCAGCCACATGTTAACAAAATCATGCCAAGTGAAATACAGATTTGTAATACGGGGTGTACTACACAAGAAAAAAAGGGTCTTATTTTATTCCAGAGTCAGCATCCCTCCTGTTTATACACTGAACAAAAATATAAACGCAATACTTTCGGTTTTGCTCCCATTTTGCATGTGCTGAACTGAATGATCTGAGGCATTTTCTACATACACAAAAGACCCATTACTCTCAAATGTTGTTCACAAATCTGTATAAATCTGTGTTAGTGAGCACTTCTCCTTGGCACTCTGCCAAGATAATTCCACCTCAAAGGTGTGGTATATCAAGGTGCTGATTAGACAGCATTAATATTGCACAGAGTTGATCAGGTTGTCGATTGTGGCCCATGGATGTTGGTCCACTCCTCTTTAATAGCTGTGTGAAGTTGCAGAATATTGTCAGGAACTGGAACACACTGTCGTATACGCGGATCCAGAGCAACCCAAACATGCTCAATGGGTGACATGTCTGGTGAGTATGATAGCCATGCAAGAACTGGAATGTTTTCAGCTTCCAGGAATTGTGTACAGATCCTTGCAATATGGGGCCGTGCATTATCATGCTGCAACATGAGGTGATGGTCATGGATGAATGGAACAATAGGCCTCAGGATCTCATCACAGTGTCTCTGTGCATTCAAAATGCCATCAATAAAATGCAACTGTGTTCACTGTCCATAACATACGCCAGCCCATACCATAACCCCACCGCCACTATGGGCCACTCGATCCACAACCTTGACGACAGCAAACCGCTCACCCTCCCTACGTCACACATGCTGTCTGCCATCTGCCCTGAACAGTGAAAACCAGGACTCATCCGTGAACAGAACGCCTCTCCAACGTGCCAGACGCCATCAAGTGTGAGCATTTGCCCACTCAAGTCGGTTACGACGACGAACTGCAGTCAGGTCCAGACCCTGATGAGGAGGACGAGCATGCAGATGAGCTACCCTAACACGGTTTCTGACAGTTTGTGCAGAAATTCTTTGGTTATGAAAACCGATTGTTGCTGCAGCTGTCCGAGTGGCTGGTCTCAGACGATCATGGAGGTGAACATGCTAGATGTGGAGGTCCTGGGTTGGTGTGGTTACACGTGGTCTGCGGCTGTGAGGCCGGTTGGATGTACTGGCAAATTCTCTGAAACGCCTTTGGAGGCAGCTTATGGTAGAGAAATAAATATTCATTGCACGGGCAACAGCTCTGGTAGACATCCCTGCAGTCAGCATGCCAATTGGCTTGCATGCTCCCTCAAATGTTGCAACATCTGTGGCATTGTGCTGTGCATCAAACTGCACATTTCAGAGTGCCCTTTTATTGTGGGCAGTCTAAGGCACACCTGTGCAATATTCATGCTGTCTAATCAGCACCTTGATATGCCACACCTGTGAGGTGGGATGGATTATCTTGGCAAAGGACAAGTGCTCACTAACACAGATTTAGACAGATTTGCGAACAATATTTGAGAGTAATGGATCTTTTGTGTATGTAGAAAATGCTTGAGATCTTTGAGTTCAGCTCATGCAAAATGGGAGCAAACGTGTTGCATATATATATTTTTGTTTAGCGTAGGTTGTGACTAGTCTTCTAGAATTCACTAGAATGAGCTGCAATACCAGGCACAACCTGTCGAGGGCTCTTTCGACATCTCTTGCAAAAGCCAACACTAAACAATTAGATAGCGAAGGGGTGAATTTTAACAGTTTTATCCAAGCTCGCCTCAGGCTTTTGAAAGGAGGTTAACAGTTCAGCCCAAACAGAGGTCCAGTAGCAGAGGAGTGAGGTGTGGAGAGAAGCCTTCATATCTTGGGAACTGTAGAAGAAAGAGATATAGGACTGGTCTTGTTTGAAAGCTAGCAATCTACGCTTTAAACGATCACTAAGCTTTTCACACAACTTTGCATAAATCGATAGTACAAGCAACCATAATAAACTTTGTAATATGTCTTATCAATGAGAAATGTATAGTTCTCATGTTAGCTGTTTACCTCCCTCCTCTTCTTCTTGCTAATTGCTTTTCACAAGAAACATGCTTGAAAACTGTCCAGGATGGGAGCAGCTCTGCTCAAGTATCAAATTACAAGTCAGTTCCAGTCTATGGAGAGAGGAGGGGGAGAAGTGAGCAGCAGCAGGAATGAGACAGAGGAGACAAGTGCATTTTTACAACCATACAGGTCAGTAACTCTCTGTTATGTCTCTGTAATGTCCTCCATTATCCTGTGGCATCTTATAAGTAAGAGAAGGTTAGGAAGCAGATTCTCCTCTACTTTCTGTGTGCAGTGGTGGGCAGCAAGTCTCCACCCACCATGTCTGAGAGAACTGCAAACTAGACATTAACTATACACAGAGGAAAACTGCTAAATAATGCCATATACAAGACATATAGTGGCCAGATATAATGTTACTCCTCATGTATACACACTATACTATTGATTAATGCAGATTTTGTTGAAAGGTTAGTTACACTTTAAAACAAGATATAGCCAGATATAGATAACAAGATATAGCCTTTAGACATCCGGTAGGGAGTGATAGCATCTGAAAGTGTAAACTGGTTTCAGCTGCTTTCCCTTCTGATCCAATTTCAAAAAGGTATATCTCCCAATGTAGAGGAGATAATGTGATTCTGGTATTATTTTAGAGCTTATATTTATTTCAAATAAGACCAGACCCATATCTCTATCTGAGCCGGAGATATGAAGACTTAAAGCAGTGCAGGCCAGTGCAAAAACCGCAGGATTTTATCTTTTGTAATGGCTCGTTTAGTCTAGGGGACAATTAGTGTAGGAGCTAAAATGGTGTGCACTGTAAAGCTGTATGTTATGTGCAGATGACAGCTGAGATAATTGTTCTGCTGTGTCTCTGTGCTTCCAAAGGGATTACTTGAAGGCTGAAGGGTAGGAATAAGGACCAGATATGCTGTTGTGGGGGAGGAGTGCCATTAGAAAACACTTCAGCCAGCAAGCAAAGTTTGACCAGAAATGTCGCTACAAGATTGCAACATTTTCTTGGTCTGCCCATTTGCCAGATTTATCGCCAATCAAGCATTTATGGGACCAGTTGGGACACCAGCTTCAGCAACCTAGGAGCATGCAGGATCTACAAACCCAGCTGCAACATCTGAGGGAAAATGTGATGCAGGATACCAAAAGTAACCTGTATGCCTCCATGCCCAACTATATCTAATTTTGTATCAGGTTAGAGGCAGATCTACAGGGTACTAGAGCCTCCTTCAATTGTACAGTTTCCAATATACTTATCCTTTAACTCTAATATTGTAATCACTTACAGTACATATATCAACATTGCAAACAACACATATAAAATTTCATTCAATTTCAAAAACTCCTTGGTGAGTTATTTTTTTGTCAATGAGTATACATATGCCTTTGTATTCCAATGCATTAATGCCATGGGACATCAGGTAGGAACAGGGCTGTCACCATCATCACTCCTAGGCAGCACGGCCAATGTCTCGGGGTGATTTTTGACACTGATCTTTCCTTCATCCCCTATATCCAATCTCTTGCCCGCTCATGTCACCTCCACCTAAAAAATATCTCTAGAAGGGGGGCAGAGCGTGGCTGCTCGATGTGATGGACGCGTGATCCTGCAGCTCCTTTACAGTGCACCTCAGGGCTGACAAATAAGTGACTCAAAAGCGCCTTAACATGGTTAAAACTACCAAGGTCCTCTGGGTACCCCCAAAACGATTCCCAGCCAGATGGACTTACAGAAATGTTGGAAGAAACAAAGTGCTATGGTGTCAAGAGACTCATCCAAGATGGTGGCGGTAGCTGAATGTGCAGGTGGCCGACTCGGATAGAGAAAGCGTGGCAGAGAGTGACTATGGTGAGTCGGCCTCTGCACCTATCACTAAGGCTTTCCTGAGGAAAACTATTCTGCAAGCTATGAGACCAGTGATGGAATAACTAGCAGATATTAAAGCTGATTTAAAACACATTGGCCACAGGGGTAGAGGGACTGAAAACAGCTCAATCCAGCAAAGTGACATTTTTGGAAGCGGTAGCCACCCGCTCCTTTCAACACGCTGAACACGCTGAATACATTAATAAGGCTTTGTTACTCACAGAGGACCAAGAAAACTGAAGCAGAAGGAAAAATATTAGAATCAAAGGGTTACCGGAGCATTTCGTGCCAGAATCCCTTGAGAAGGTGGTGAAGGAAATCTTTAATAGCCTACTAGGCCCAGAATGAGCAGCAAACCAAAACAGGGGGAACCACCACTAGACATAATCTGTGGTTTACTATCTTATGTGGACACGTCTCAATTACTCACAGCAGCTAGAGAAAAACACCCCATTGTCTATGCTGAGACTACACTTCATTTCTATCAAGATCTTGCTCCAGGTACTCTAGCAAAGAGGAGAATTTTGAGACCACTGCTGGAGGTTCTGAGGTCCAAGAATATACAGTTGTCATGGCTTTTTCCCTTTGGGATAGCTGTCTGGCATAATGATCGGAGATTAAAGGGAATCTGTCACCTGCTTTTACCATTTTAAGCTGGCACCATCGCTATGTTGACTAAAGTACCTTATTTCCAGCAGTCTTCTTTTTACTTTATTTCGTTTTGTAGTTTTGATATAAAAGCGCTTTTTATGTTATGCTAATTAGGGTCCAAGGTGCCCAGAGGGGCGTTTTTTTTAACTCTCCGGTGCCCAGTGACGTCCCCCTGCAGTGCCCAAGACAGCCTCCTGATCATCAAATAACCTCCCACAGCCCGGCAAACGGTTCCGCCCACTCCCCACGTCATAGTCTACCTTATAGAAATGCCCCTTTCTTCTTCCCGTCTGCGGCCAGAAAACTCGCGCAGGCGCAGTACCGCCTGCGCCTGCGCGATCATCAACGTCCTGAGGGCAACAGCGCTCAGGTCACATCACTGGGCTCAGCGCATGCCCAGTGAGACTTTTGAGGCTGTTGCCCTCAGCAGGTTGATGATCGCGCAGGCGCAGGCCGCAGGCTGTACTGCGCCTGCGCGAGTTTTCTGGCCGCAGACTGGAAGAAGGACGGGGCATTTCTATAAGGTAGACTATGACGTGGGGAGGGGGCGGAACTGTTTGCCGGGCTGTGGGAGGTTATTTGATGATCAGGAGGCTGTCTTGGGCACTGCAGGGGGACGTCACTGGGCACCGGAGAGTGAAAAAAACGCCCCCCTGGGCACCTTGGACCCTAATTAGCATAACATAAAAAGCGCTTTTATATGAAAACTACAAAACGAAATAAAGTAAAAAGAAGACTGTTGGAAATAAGGTACTTTGGTCAACATAGCGATGGTGCCAGCTTAAAATAGTAAAAGCAGGTGACAGATTCCCTTTAACTGTCTACTCTCCGCCCAACCTGGAGAAATTATGGGCTGCATTGGAAATCCTGCCATTGCAACTACAGTCTTGGATGCCTATGCTTCTTGATCAAGATCTACCTCCACTCCCAAAAGCGAACACATGGAAAACGACTACCAGAAAACAACTTGTAGATGTCCAAAAAATAAAAAAATAAAAAAATGGAGACAGCACGTCCAAAAAGGTGAGGTTTAATTCCATTTTTTTATTTTTTTATTTTTATTTTTTGGACATCTACCAGAAAACAAGAGCCAAAGGAGAAAAGGGGAAACCTCAAGGCAGAAGCTTCAATTACCTGACTCTCGTGAATGCCTGGAATTTATTACCATGATTCTAAAGAAGGACACTCATGCTAATGTGCAAGTTTGGGGTCAACGACCCATCTACTTATGTGCAATAGCTTTTCTTTCCAGGTCTAAGAGCATGTAAACTGTTCTATCTCGGCTCAGTTAGAGGAGGGCAGTGTGTGTAGACTTGACTGAGTTACTGTGTCTTAGCAGGCAAGACACATACTGTGTTATTCTCACATCTACAAAGTACAAGGTTGTATCGTAGTTAACATTTATCTGTTATTGGTTCTGTGTTAATTGTAACTGTCTCTTTGTTGTTCGTCTTGGATAGGGTCTCCCCCACGTCTGTCAGTTCTCCTTTCCTTTCCCCGTCTCTCACTTTTACGTCACACTCGTGCATTACTCATTGTGACTGATACCATAAGGGATCTCACTATTATTTAGAGTTACCAAATAGAGTTATCAAACTTCCGTGAGATACCTATGGCAGAGAACATGATCACAACCTTAAACATAAAAGGCTTAAATTTGCCTAATAAAAGACATCACACCATCTTTTTACTACGTAAGCTCAAAACCAGTATTGTGTTCCTGCAAGAAACTCATTTAAAAAAAGATAGAATACCAAAGCTCCCCACTTACTACTTTAACCAATGGTTCCATAGTTGCCAGGAAACTTCCTGCACAAAAATAGTATCAATCGCTTCCCACAAATCTATCCCTTTCCAGGTCTCACAACAGTTTACTGTTGCTGAGGGTAGGGTGCTCTTTCTTAAGGGGTCTGTGGCATCTGAGAAATACACATTCGCAAATATCTATGCAGGGCCGGCCTTAGGTGTTCAGGTGCCCTGTGCGAGCTAACCTTGTGGCGCCCCCCCTCAAAAATAAATAAAAATTAATATTGTGTGGCACGGTGTATGCTATATGTGTATAACAAACATATTTCACATGAAAACTTACAGTTACTTGGCTTGGCCCTTGGGGATCTCGGACGCCACTTCCACACTTTGGCCGGGGGCTCGGCGGAGCTGATGTGTTTTATCCTAATGAGAAAGATTTCATAATAAGTATTTGGAGAAGTGGCAGAGGGAGAGCAGAGCAGGGAGATGCTGGCGCTGCTACTAGGGGGTCATACCATGGGGGAGTAATAAAGCCCCCCCCCCCCAGTAGAAATAATTCTCCTTATAATGTGACAGTGCAAAAAAAACAACCCTTGTAATGCCCCCATTTGAGCTAATGTCCTCATAGTGCCCCCATAATGTGCAAGTATAAAATACCCCTTCTTAGTGCCCCCCGTAGATGACCCCATAGTACTCCTCTCCC
The DNA here is from genome assembly GCF_014858855.1 of Bufo gargarizans. Classification (NCBI taxonomy): domain Eukaryota; kingdom Metazoa; phylum Chordata; class Amphibia; order Anura; family Bufonidae; genus Bufo; species Bufo gargarizans. The sequence continues at coordinate 271,318,101 of NC_058080.1, forward strand.
CCCTTCCCCATAGTACCCACCATGTGTCCCAGTATAAAATTGTACTGTACAGAGAGCCCATATAAAATACCCCTTCTTTGTGGCCTCAATAGATGCCCCTATAGTGCCCCCAATCATGTGCTAGTATTAACAACCCCCCCTGTGCCAGTAATAATAGCCCCCTATGCCAGTAATAGCAGCCCCCCGTAATAACAGCCCCCAGTAATAACAGCCCCTAGTAATAACAGCCCCTCTGTGCCAGTAATAACAGCCCCCGCCAGTAAAAACAGCCCCCCTTTGCCAGTAATAACAGCCCCCCCCTTTGTCAGTAATAACAGCCCCCCCTTTGCCAGTAATACCCGCCCCCGCCAGTAATAACAGCCCCCCTTTGCCAGTAATAACAAACAGCCCCCCCTTTGCCAGTAATAACAGCCCCCGCCAGTAAAAGTATTGTACATAATAAAAAAAAAACTAAAAAAAACACATTGTAGCGGATTGTATTTAGCCTGGCCTGTTTGGATCATGTAGGACGACATTCGGTTGATTGTATGGCTATGTATTGTAAACTGTAATGTTTACTGTGTTGGATGCATTGCTTTTCTGTGCCTCCTTCCCTCCCCCCTTTTTTTTCTGTCCCATTGTTTTCCCAGCAGGGTGTGGTCTCAGGGACACTGGGAGACCAGTAATCTAGCTGTTCCGTCCCTCCTCCATCTCCCATCAGCCCTTGCTATTGTCTGTCCCCACCCTTCCTTGTACCATGGTCATCTATGTGCCCCATTGTATGTAAATAAGGCTGTTGGGGGGTTTGAAGTGTGTGCCATGTCCAAATAAAGTTAGTTCTGCTCCTGATGCTGTGTGTCGTCCAGTCATTGGGATTGCTGTTGGGATATTATTGGACTATTTTGCCTGCTGGAATTACTACTCCATGGATTTATGATACTTGTTCCTGAGCCTCACTGGGATCTTAGGTGGAGATTGGCTGTGGAATATCAGCTCTCCGCTACACACATACTTACCTCCATGTCAATGATGTGATGCAGGCCTCTTCTGGCCTGTGTCCCACGCTGTATGGCTCAGGCGGCGCGATGACGTCATCGCGCCGCCTGCGCCGGCCTCTGATAGGCTGCAGGCACTAGGCCGGCAGCCTATCAGAGGAAGGGAAAGGGACACGCCTCTCCCTCCCCTACCGCAGCACAGGCAGGCATCTGTATCGCTGTCCTGAGGACGGCGATACAGATGACTGGAGATGAGCGCTTCCACAATGGAAGCGCTCATCTCTCTGTGCCCAGCCGCCGCCATTACACTGCGAGCTGTCGGACGCCCGGCGCCCCTGTTGCTATGGCGCCCTGTGCGGCCGCACAGCCCGCACACCCCCACCCCTGTATCTATGTCCCTAATACGAAACAGGTTTCATAGTTGTTACTACAGGTCCTGGAAGACCTAAAGATGTTCGTTGAGGTTCAGATTATCTTGGGTGGGGATTTGTCCTTGTAACTGAAACTTTGCTGCAGAGTGTTAGAGAGCGAGATGGCATTCGGGGGGTTCTTCTAGGGGGAAGGCAATTGATATTCTTAGCTTTTGCTGATGATCTATTGTTTTTAACAACAAATCCATCTGACAGTCTTCCAGTGATTGCACACCTGTGAGGCAGGGGGAGGAGCTAAGATCGAGGCTCAACCGTAAGATACACAAAGATAGGTCGGCTGTCCTGACTTAGAGCAACAGAGGTATAGATTGGTCTACAGAACTATGACACATATGGGGAGGTTTTAAAAGGTTGGCTCCGCCCCAAACACACTATTCACTGCTCATACCCCTGAAGACGCCAAGGAATTGGTGAAACATGTCGGGGAGCAGAAAGTGCTATTAGGGTGTTTTAGGCAGCGGATGCCTAGCCAATACAGGGCTGGTAGATACATTGAAGAGGAGTGTATTCCACAAGGGGGAAATCGCTAGTGAGCAGCGCACTGTGGAAGAAACTGTGTGCATTAACTGAGCATAGATGACTATAAAAGAATAGAGACCCTAACAACTAATAGGGAAGAGTGCCCCCTAGTTGATCCACCTTATAATCAGACCCTGAGTGCGTACAATACACAAGAGGCAGGCAGAGCTGATAATTTTAATTTTAGAAGTTCTATATGTTTTAATGATAAGAAATAAATGCTAAATTTTACAATCAGTAACACGTGTTAACCAAGGGACATCAATGGTCTTAATGACCAACTGTAAATAAAAAGTTTGAAATCGAGCACTAATTTTGCTTGGGCCCCCACAACGATCACCTATTTAGGGGTACGTCTATCCAGAGACCTCTCAGATCTTTATCATCTGAATTATTCCTAGTGGAGGTTACAAACTTACTAAAAATCCTATGAGCTTGGTGGAAGAAACCTTCTGAAAACATATCCATCAGAAGCCTCTTCTCTAAGTTCCTATGGAAACATAAGAGATCACAACTAGCTCACTCCATGATGGTCAGGGAGAGGGAGGTGGGAGGCTTGGGTCTACCTCATGTACACTCATATTACAAAGCAGTTCAGTTAAATAGATGGCTACAGATATTGTTCCCAATAGGGGAGGAGGACCCCTTTGCACAATCCTCCTCATGGAACACATACACTGATCTAGGAAATTTGTGGCTCCCTGGCTCTAAGCCCAGACTGGATGACAAAGGTAATCCCATGTTAATGGAACCAATGGAAGTGTGGAGGAACTTGACACACTCCCTTGCCCTTCGGCCATCACCTCTTGTACCAATGTCCTTTCTGCCTGTTGATTGCCTCCCTGGGTGCAGTATGGAGGATGTATGGCTTTTGTTGACACAATGGAAACTGAGGGATGCACTCAAAGATAAGGCCATTCCCGAAATTGACACTTTTGGAACATTTCTCCCATGAGACATCCCCAGGGTAACAAGATTCTTCTATTACGCCCACTTTAAATGTATATGCTCCAAATTCTTGGCAGAGGCTGCCCCGGAGAGGGACCTTACAGCTTTTGAACAATTAATGATGTCAAACCTTTCCAAATCCAGGAAAATTTCTTATTTATACCAGCATTTTATTTTGAAAAATACCCTATCCAAACCGTTTTTTCTGAGTTCCCTTGGAAAATGGAGCTGGGAAAAAATATCTCTGACTCAGAGACAATGTTTGTTTTACAGCACTCTAAAGGCTTCTCGCGATGTGTGCGCCTTCAGGAAATCCATTATAAATTATTGTATAGGTGGTATGAAACACCTGAATTTCTTTTTTAACGCAATGTCTCTGATTCGGACAGATGTTGGGGATGTCAGGGGTCAAGTGGATCTTACTTGCACATCTGATGGGACTGTGAAGCCATCCATATATTTCGGAAACAAATGGAATCTGCTATCCAGGTCATCTCAAAAACATCCTTCCGCATAATGCCAGAAATGATCTTCTTAGCTAAACCAAATGCTGCTTACCGCCCATCCAAAACGAACCTGATTACACATTTGCTAGCTGCAGCGAAAACATTAATTCCCCTGCATTGGTTAAATTCAAGCCCTCCAACTTTTGATGAATGGTGTGCTAAGGTAGACCAGATGTGCAACTTTGAGAAACTTATTAGCAAGACAGAGAGATGCCATTGCAGATGTCTTAAAATATGGAGCCCATGGAGAGTTTGGAGAGGTATGCTTTGAGGACTAAACTCATGTTTTAGGGACCTGTCGACTACTAAATTGCCCTATTAATTTCCAACACTAAACCTTGGTAGGTGGAGGGAATTGTTAATTCAGATTGGTAGGTACATAAGTACCACTTATTATAATAATGGGTTTATGGGCACTCTCCCCTTCCCTAACTATCCTCACATTTCCTCTTCTTTTGTGAGTCTATGTCTGTCTGGTCTTTGGCATTATACTTGCGTGTTTAGTATGCTACCCAAATTGGGGTGAACACACGCATATTTTAGTTTGTGAATTGTTGGAACCAGACACTTTCAGAGAGTTTTTGGTCAAGAAGCAACTTATAGTGGATGTCAGTTCAATATTGAACAGGCTGTGTGTGTTCTCTCCTCATGTAACTCGAGATAAGTTCTCATCTACGTATAACAACTATATTCTCTCAAATGATTCTTATTGGCAACTGCAACAGTTGAAAACTTTACATGTATGTTGCATGTTTTGAAACCAATAAAGAGAATTTAAACGGAAAGCATCTCTAGAATCCTCCCATTTCTGACTATGGAAACAACAAAAACTCTCCAATCTGTGTCAGTCATTGCATCAGTTGCCCATACACTATAGAATCCAATGTAAACTGCTTGTCATCACTCACAAAGCTCTCCACAGTGCTGCACCCCCCTACATCTCGATCTACCACCCTACCCATGCTCTCATGTTCAGCCAATGAGTTATGACTGACTACCACCATAATCTAAACCTCTCACTCCCGGCTCAAAGAGTTCTCCTGATCTGCACCAGTTCTCTGGAATGCCCTATCCCAAGAAATCAGGTTAAATCACAACATACACAGTTTTAAGCGCTCCCTAAAAAAATATCTTTTTAGGGTGGCCTACCACATCCCCTGATCTAACTCCTCAACATACAGCCTATTTATCATTTCTTGAACCTGATCCTCCACCAAACTTTCCACTGCACCCATGCACCCAGAAGTAATTCATATATTGTCTGGTGACTGACTGATATAAATCTGCTCCCCTATTCTCCCAAATTGGCTGGACCATTGAACAAAATATTCACTTTTACCTTTTGTGTCACCCATATCTCCTCATAGATTGTAAGCTCTTAAGAGCAGGATCCTTATTCCTTTTGTTGTAACTATTGACTTGTCTGTTGCTATGTTGTTTATGACATGAACCCCTAAACTGTAAAGCGCTGCAGAATATGATGGCGCTATATAAATAAAGATAATTATTATTATTATGATTATTATAATACAATTTTCATACTTGGTGAAAGCTATCGCTGGGGCTAACAATCAAGGGACAATTGGCCCCTTCAAAAGTTAAAGGGCTGGATCAGGGTTTTTCCAATTCCTGCCACTGCCATGAGGTGGTGCCAATTACACACACCCCACCAGCACATGTGGAAGTAAAGTTATGCAGTAGCTGTGAATGATTAATTTAAGGGGATGCAATGTTACAAATTTACAGTCAGGTCCATAAATATTGGGACATCGACACAATTGTCAAATTGTCACAACCAGACAGCTGAGAAGCTCTGACAGAAGCCTTTCAGAACCTCCTCCTTGAGTTTTCTTTGTTTTTAATTTCAGTTCCTCATCTCGTTAGCCTTTCTCAGCTGTCATGTAGTTGGACTAAATGCATCCCTTTAAATTCCTCCCCATAATGCATTAGTGTGCGGCTTATACAACTTCCTGGAGTGTGTGTGCATGCTGATCCTATTTTCCAGCCTTCTACAAGATAAGTGCTGTACATTTATTTGTGATTTTCTGTTTGCTGGATCCCAGGTGACCCTGACTCCCTCCGTGTCTAGTGTAGGGAGCCGGTGGTCGTGTCCCCTCACTATTGTAGGGTGTTCAGGTGGTATATAGTCGAGGTACGTGGATATGCGATCATCCACCATTGGGATTTTCGCATAGGCTGAGCAGACAGGGAGAGAGCCAGGTCTGATGCAGGGGTCTCCCTTTTGTTCCTTAGTTTTGGATCCAGTGAGTCATATATTCATTTTTGCATTGTCTTGTTTCCTGTACACCTTCCGTGACACAAATTTTGGGCTCTATACACCACCACAATGGATTCAAAATAAAACAAACAATATGTGCTTTAACTGCAGACTGCCAGCTTTAATTTGAGGGTATTTACATCCAAATCAGGTGAACGGTGTAGGAATTACGACAGTTTGCATATGTGCGTCCCACTTGTTAAGGGAGCAAAAGTAATGGGACAACTGGCTTCTCAGCTGTTCCGTGGCCAGGTGTGTGTTATTCCCTCATTATCCCAATTACAATGAGCAGATAAAAGGTCCAGAGTTCATTTCAAGTGTGCTTTTTCCATTTGGAATCTGTTCCTGTCAACTCTCAAGATGAGATCCAAAGAGCTGTCACTATCAATAATGCAAGCCATCGTTGGGCTGAAAAAAAACAAAACAAACCCATCAGAGAGATAGCAAAAACATTAGGCGTGGCCAAAACAACTCTTTGGAACATTCTTAAAAAGAAGGAATGCACCGGTGAGCTCAGCAATACCAAAAGACCAGGAAGACCACGAAAAACAACTGTGGTGGATGACCGAAGAATTCTTTCCCTGGTGAAGAAAACACCCTTCACAACAGTTGGCTAGATCAAGAACACTCTCCAGGAGGTAGGTGTATGTGTGTCAAAGTCGAAAATCAAGAGAAAACGTCACCAGAGTGAATACAGAGGGTTCACCACAAGATGTAAACCATTGGTGAGCCTCAAAAACAGGAAGGCCAGATTAGAGTTTGCCAAACGACATCTAAAAAAGCCTTCACAGTTCTAGAACAACATCCTATGGACAGATGAGACCAAGATCAACTTGTACCAGAGTGATGGGAAGAGTAGAGTATAAAGAAGGAAAGGAACTGCTCATGATCCTAAGCATACCACCTCATCAGTAAAGCATGGTGGTGGTAGTGTCATGGCGTGGGCATGTATGGCTACTAATGGAACTGGTTCTCTTGTGTTTATTGATGATGTGACCGCAGACAAAAGCAGCAGGATGAATTCTGAAGTATTTTGGGCAATATTATCTGCTCATATTCAGCCAAATGCTTCAGAAGTCATTGGACGGCTCTTCACAGTGCAGATGGACAATGACCCAAAGCATACTGCAAAAGCAACCAAAGAGTTTTTTAAGGGAAAGAAGTGGAATGTTATGCAATGGACAAGTCAATCACCTGACCTGAATCCCATTGAGCATGCATTTCACTTTCTGAAGACAAAACTGAAGGGAAAATGCCCCAAGAACAAGCAGGAACCGAAGACAGTTGCAGTAGAGGCCTGGTAGAGCATCACCAGGGATGAAACCCAGGGTCTGGTGATGTCTATGCGTTCCAGACTTCAGGCTGTAATTGACTGCAAAGGATTTGCAACCAAGTTTTAAAAAGTGAAAGTTTGAGTTATGATTATTGTAATAATTGTTCTGATACTGCGCTCTGGGACTGTGGACGTATTAAAATGAGTACAAGAGCAGCATATGTGAGTGACCTCCAGCACATGAGTATACAACAATACACAAGTATCTATCTGGCTTCACCAGTATACCTGAAATACACAAGTATCTATCTGGCTTCACCAGTGTACCTGAAATGTAGACTCCTGTTTGTGCGCTGATGCTCCTGCTCGTGCTCCGATGCTTGGTGCGGAGATTTGCCTTCCTGGAATCAGGGATTGTCGATTAGGTGAGTGTTGTTCGCATCGCATAGTTTGGCGTGCTGCTTCGTGCCCCGGCCGTGCCCCGGCTGAAGCAGGTAGAGGTTGGACACAATTATGCGCTTACTGGGAGCTATGAGTAACGTCACTACCGCAAGCATCAATGACCACAGGTGCCAGGTATCTCTTACCAACGCGTTTCGAACAGACACTGTTCTTCATCAGGGAGTGTTATATGGCTGCTTACGCTCTCTCTATTTTTACAGGGGCATGTTATTGTATATATAACTCCCTTGCTGTTACACATTATGAAGTCTTTTATAGTTTGTTTGTATGTTCCCTCCATGTTACTTATTTGTGTTTTTATTTTCTTGGGATATTTTACATCCTCTGCACATTTTACATGGATAAAAACCACCCCTTTCTTCCCCTTTTCTCTTTTGGTTTCTCTTATTTGCATTTATTCCTGTGCATTTGTTTGTGGAGGCAATCATGTTGCCTACATTTTGTGCCTTCCGTAACACAAATTTAGGATCTTTAGGGATCATTTCACCTATAATTTTATCCTCTTTTAATTTAATCCCGCCTATCATTACACCATATAGTAACCAGGCACCATTTATTTTTTTAAATTATAAAAAAACACTGGGATACCCTCAAAGAGGATAAAATTATAGGTGAAATGATCCCTAAAGATCCTAAATTCGTGTTCCGGAAGGCACAAAATGTAGGCAACATGATTGCCTCCACAAACAAATGCACAGGAATAAATGCAAATGAGAGAAACCAAAAGAGAAAAGGGGAAGAAAGGGGTGGTTTTTATCCATGTAAAATGTGCAGAGGATGTAAAATATCCCAAGAAAATAAAAACACAAATAAGTAACAAGGAGGGAACATACAAACAAACTATAAAAGAATTCATAATGTGTAACAGCAAGGGAGTTACAGTATATATACAATAGCATGCCCCTGTAAAAAGATATATGTGGGCCGTACCAAAAGACCCCTGAAGAAAAGTATAGGGGAACATATATATAACATAAATAGAAAATATGAAGGCCATCAACTATCCCGTCATTATAATGCAAAACATGGAGGCAGTTTTGTGGGCTCTAATTTCTGTGGGGTAGAAACAATACAGAAGAATAAAAGGGGAGGTGACTATGTTAAAGAAATGTCCAAAATAGAGTCAAAATGGATATTCAACATGGACACCCTAATACCTAACGGTTTAAATGCAGAGATAGAGCTGTTCGCTTTTGAATGATGATTGGTAATGGATTTTTGGAGAAATGGCATTGAAGGGGTAAAGATTTTGAGTTGGAAATGAGCGCATAAATAGAGAGCGTGTAAGCAGCCATGTAACACTCCCTGATGAAGAACAGCGTCTGTTCGAAATGCGTTGGAGAAGAGATACCTGCCACCTGTGGTCATTGATGACCGCGGTAGTGACGTCACTCATAGCTCCCAGTGAGCGCAAAATTGTGTCCAACCTCTACCTGCTTCAGCATCGCGCCACCGGCCGGGGCGCAAAGCAGCACGCCAAATATACGATACCTGGACTGACTTATTTCCCGGACTCCAGCATTGATGATTCGGCGAACAACACTCACCTAATCGACAATCCCTGATTCCAGGAAGGCAAATTTCCGCACCAAGCATCGGAGCACAAGCAGGAGCATCAGCGCACAAACAGGAGTCTACATTTCAGGTACACTGGTGAAGCCAGATAGATACTTGTGTATTGTTGTATACTCATGTGCTGGAGGTAACTCACATATGCTGCTCTTGTACTAATTTTAATACGTCCACAGTCCCAGAGCGCAGTATCAGAGCAATTATTACAGTGCCTTTTCTTTATGTGGCAGACCTTGCGATTCCGCCGCGATACCGCTGCTGCAACATAGAGCATTCACGGAGCGCCTTTGAAGCAACTTTTAAAGTTTTTTGAGTTATGATTATTATTCTGTGTCATTACTTTTGGTTCCTTAACAAGTGGGAGGCACATATGCAAACTGTTGTAATTCCTACACCGTTCACCTGATTTGAATGTAAATACCCTCAAATTAAAGCTGACAGTCTGCAGTTAAAGCACATCTTGTTTCATTTAATATCCATTGTGGTGGTGTATAGAGCCATGAATGTTAGAAATGTGAAAGAAAGAGAGAAAGCAGGCACACTCTAATTTGGGTCAATAAATTAATTTATTAATATAAAAATGGTTGTAAGGTGTATTTAAAATATTCAATAAAATATGGAAATGGGTGGGTTATCCTTCAATGGTTGCCAGCTGGTAAGTGCTTACACTTACTGATGAAGGGAGAGTCTCCCGAAACGCGTTTAAGGAGCAGAGGATTGTTGGAATACCTATCACTCGTAACGGAGCTAGAGGATTACACAGAACAGGACTATTCAACACAAAGCCGCGAACCACGTGACAACCTACGTCACTACACAGACGCGCGAACCACGCCTCCCGGCGTCCCTAGCAACACGAGCTACACCGCCGACACCGCCGATCCAGGACAGCAGCCGAGGGAGAACAAATCACCACTAGAGGACCGCTAAAGGACCGAACACTACGCTGGGTGAAGGGTAAGTGAACTCTGGTGCTCTGTGCGGGATGCCGCACCCAGGCACAGAGCACCCCTTAATCCCACAGTACCGCATAATAACTAGTATACAGGGAGTGCAGAATTATTAGGCAAGTTGTATTTTTGAGGATTAATTTTATTATTGAACAACCATGTTCTCAATGAACCCAAAAAACTCATTAATATCAAAGCTGAATATTTTTGGAAGTAGTTTTTAGTTTGTTTTTAGTTTTAGCTATTTTAGGGGGATATCTGTGTGTGCAGGTGACTATTACTGTGCATAATTATTAGGCAACTTAACAAAAAACAAATATATACCCATTTCAATTATTTATTTTTACCAGTGAAACCAATATAACATCTCAACATTCACAAATATACATTTCTGACATTCAAAAACAAAACAAAAACAAATCAGTGACCAATATAGCCACCTTTCTTTGCAAGGACACTCAAAAGCCTGCCATCCATGGATTCTGTCAGTGTTTTGATCTGTTCACCATCAACATTGCGTGCAGCAGCAACCACAGCCTCCCAGACACTGTTCAGAGAGGTGTACTGTTTTCCCTCCTTGTAAATCTCACATTTGATGATGGAACACAGGTTCTCAATGGGGTTCAGATCAGGTGAACAAGGAGGCCATGTCATTAGATTTTCTTCTTTTATACCCTTTCTTGCCAGCCACGCTGTGGAGTACTTGGACGCGTGTGACGGAGCATTGTCCTGCATGAAAATCATGTTTTTCTTACCTTGCAGACTTCTTCCTGTACCACTGCTTGAAGAAGGTGTCTTCCAGAAACTGGCAGTAGGACTGGGAGTTGAGCTTGACTCCATCCTCAACCCAAAAAAGGCCCCACAAGCTCATCTTTGATGATACCAGCCCAAACCAGTACTCCACCTCCACCTTGCTGGCGTCTGAGTCGGACTGGAGCTCTCTGCCCTTTACCAATCCAGCCATCTGGCCCATCAAGACTCACTCTCATTTCATCAGTCCATAAAACCTTAGAAAAATCAGTCTTGAGATATTTCTTGGCCCAGTCTTGACGTTTCAGCTTGTGTGTCTTGTTCAGTGGTGGTCGTCTTTCAGCCTTTCTTACCTTGGCCATGTCTCTGAGTATTGCACACCTTGTGCTTTTGGGCACTCCAGTGATGTTGCAGCTCTGAAATATGGCCAAACTGGTGGCAAGTGGCATCTTGGCAGCTGCACGCTTGACTTTTCTCAGTTCATGGGCAGTTATTTTGCGCCTTGGTTTTTCCACACGCTTCTTGCGACCCTGTTTACTATTTTGAATGAAACGCTTGATTGTTCGATGATCACGCTTCTGAAGCTTTGCAATTTTAAGAGTGCTGCATCCCTCTGCAAGATATCTCACTATTTTTGACTTTTCTGAGCCTGTCAAGTCCTTCTTTTGACCCATTTTGCCAAAGGAAAGGAAGTTGCCTAATAATTATGCACACCTGATATAGGGTGTTGATGTCATTAGACCACACCCCTTCTCATTACAGAGATGCACATCACCTAATATGCTTAATTGGTAGTAGGCTTTCGAGCCTATACAGCTTGGAGTAAGACAACATGCATAAAGAGGATGATGTGGTCAAAATACTCATTTGCCTAATAATTCTGCACGTAGTGTAGTATCCTAAGATGCAATATATATATGCACATGTCCGCGGCTGTATAAAACACAATTGACTTATAAAGTGATAAAATTGAGTCACACCACGTATATGAGTGATAAAATTGAGTCACACCACGTACCCTCTATGGAACAACACGGATCCTAAGGCGTATTATTCAACCTTTTATTCATCTAGAGAATAATATTATAAAACAACAAGACTACCTTAGATCAAGGAGCTATACAGACTATTACAAAACTACGGACTATTCCTTTTATCTATCTATTTTATTTTTTTATGGATAGTCATCTCTACCCATAAGGACATTGCTACTACCATCATTATTTTGTTATATTATTTTGTTTTCCTAGCGCATCATTTTTTCTAGCGCACACATTTTTATTCATAAAATCTTATCCATATAATCACATCTCTCAGCACATCATCTTCATAGCGCATAGTTCATATCCATACCTATAAATTCCCATACCTTCTTCCCTACCAGCTGGCAACCATTGAAGGATAACCCACCCATTTCCATATTTTATTGAATATTTTAAATACACCTTACAACCATTTTTATATAAATAAATTAATTTACTGACCCAAATTAGAGTGTGCCTGCTTACTCTCTTTCTTTCATATTATCTACTCCTGACTGGGTGAGTCAGTTCTAGCAGCTCTGCACCTCGATCATTGTCCTGAGCGGTAGAGCCGTCTATTCTATATATTCTCTTTAATGTTAGAAATGTGTCGATGTCCCAATATTTATGGACCTGACTGTAATTTATGGGGGATTCAGCCCGCACAACCCTATGCAGGTGCAGATTGCTATGGCGTGCATGCTGTACCTACATTCCCTGGACTTTGTGTGGCTGTCATGGCCCATAACAGGTAGGAACTAGTGTTAGGGACCACTCATTAAGGCGACCTTGACGTGGTGAGTGGCTTATTACGCTTTGGCCAAAATGTACACCAATGCCTTATTCAACATCCAGCATAGAGGCAGGGCAGAGTGCTGGTTGCAGAGTGCGATTGCATTTGTGTTTTTGCGTTTGTATCTGTATTTCGCCATAGCAATCTGCACCTGCTAGGGGTTGTGCGGGCTGAATCCCCCATATTTTTACTTTGTAGTATATATTGGAGGCGTGGCGATCTCCAAGCAGTCATGGACACCTGACCAGTTAGTATGCCCTGGAGGCTGGTTTTAAAGTCAGTATAAAACTGAGTCTGCTTTATAGCACCTACCAGTAGCCATTAGGCTCCAGGAGAAGTATATAGTGGGCTCAGCATGCATGTTGGTACTTGCATCCCTGGATCCGATGAAAGCTGTAATGGCACCGGACGGGGTTAAAAGCAGAGTGTGCTTGGCGTGCATGCTGTACCCGCGCTCCCTGGGCTTTGTGTAACTGTCATGGCCCATAACAGGTAGGAACTAGTGTTAGGGACCACTCATGGAGGCGACCTTGACGTGGTGAGTGGCTTACTACGCTTTGGCCAAAATGTACACCAATGCCTTATTCAACATCTAGCATAGAGGCAGGGCAGAATGCTGGTTGCAGAGTGCGATTGCATTTTGTGTTTTTGCGTTTGTATCTGACTGTAATTTAATCTGAATAAAACACTAGTATGAATACGCAATGTGTGTCTCTTAACTGCAGAGGTTTCCAGTAAGTGGCACACTCCTTTGTTAGCATAATAAATATAAAGTAGGCGTTTGGCACAATGCTGAAATTATGGGTGTACCCAGTTCACCTAGTCACCTGTCTTTCATGATTTTTCAATGAAAAAATGTTTTATGCTTTATAAATGATAAAGTCTGTTTACCTGGTGCATACTTATGTGCATGGTCAGCATGTGTAATGTGTCCTTTGTTTCTTTATACTGAAATCAATTCCAATTAACATGTTATTAATGTGAGAGGAAGTCGCTTGTGAGCATCTGTAAAAGGGAATTTTCTTATATTCCCTTAAATTTTTAAGTCTCTGTTATTAGCATAGGTGTGCGCAGCCTATTGCATTAGGGTGTGCACCCTAAAGTACAAACACACACGCCCCACGCACGTGTGTATGTATATATATAATATACATACACACGCAGGCCGGACCTCACCCTAGTGTTGCCGTGACTCCACCTCTGTGTAGTGGTGACTCTAGGAACAATATATAGGGGGGGGCACATAAGATATCACAGTCAAAAATGGGGGGGGGGGGCACTAATAATTTTCACCACTTAATCATACTACTGAAAAAAAAAACGAAATAAGTATATATAAACAAGATTACAAAATAGGAGAGTATTGCAGTATACAGGGATACCTTTTTATTGTACTATCCTAATACTTAAAAGACAAGCTTTCAAGAGTTTTCCTTTGTTCCTCGGTATTGCTTCAGATCTGACAAAGAGAGAAACGCTCTCCAAAACTTTTCTTTAGAGTTTAAAGCGGTTTCAGCACTATAATAAAATAATTTACTTACAAAAGAAGTTATTCAGTCTGCTGTGCCGTCCTCTGCTTGCTTCCGTGGATCTTCCCCTGCTTTCAGTCTCTCCTCAGTGCGCAGGTGCACTGTTATGGGGGATCTGTGGATGACACACTGTTATGGGGGATCTGTGGATGATACACTGTTATGGGGGATCTGTGGATGACACACTGTTATGGGGGATCTGTGGATGACACACTGTTATGGGGATCTGTGGATGACACACTGTTATGTTGGACCTGTGGATGACACACTGTTATGGGGGATCTGTGGATGACACTGTTATGGGCATCAGAGGATGACACACGGTTATGAGGCATCTGTGGATGACACTGTTATGGGGCCATCTGTGCATGACACTGTTATGGGGTCATCTGTGGATGACACTGTTATGGGGGCATCTGTGGATGACGCACTGTTATGGGCATCTGAGGATGACACTCCACTGTTATGGGCATCAGTGGATGACACACGGTTATGGGGGCATCTGTGGATGAGACTGTTATGGGGGCATCTGTGGATAACACTGTTATGGGGGCATCTGTGGATGATGCACTGTTAAGGGGATATCTGTGGATGATGCACTGTTATGGGGGCATCTGTGGATGATGCACTGTTATTAACAGTGCGTCATCCACAGATCCCCCCCATAACAGTATCAGCCATAGATCCCCCATAACAGTGTCATCCACAGATCCCCCATAACAATGTCATATTCCACACAGATGCCCCCATAACAGTGTCATCCACAGACCACAGATATCCCCTTAACAGTCTATTAAAGGGGATATCTGTATCTGTATAGTGCCCCCAAATAATGCCCCTATAGTAGCACCAATTGCCCCATAGTGCTGCTCTCCCCTATAGTGCCCCCCAGAATGTGCCAATAATGAAAAAAAAGCCCCTTTAGAGCCCCCAGTTACCCCCATAGTGCTCCTCTCCCCCATGGTGCCCCCCCCCCCATAATGTGCCAGTAAGAAATGCCCCCATAGTGCCAGCTCCTCCAATAGTGCCAGCTCCCCCAATAGTGCCAGCCCTCCCCCATAGTGCCAGCTCCCCCCCATAGTGCCAGCCCCCCCTATAGCGCCAGCTCCCCCTATAGTGCCCCCCATAGTGCCAGCTCCCCCTATAGTGCCCCCCATAGTGCCAGCTCCCCCTATAGTGCCCCCATAGTGCCAGCTCCCCCTATAGTGCCCCCCATAGTGCCAGCTCCCCCTATAGTCCCCCCATAGTGCCAGCTCCCTCTATAGTCCCCCCCATAATGCCAGCTCCCCCTATAGTCCCCCCCATAGTGCCAGCTCCCCCTATAGTCCCCCCCATAGTGCCAGCTCCCCCTATAGTCCCCCCCATAGTGCCAGCTCCCCCTATAGTCCCCCCCATAGTGCCAGCTCCCCCTATAGTCCCCCCCATAGTGCCAGCTCCCCCTATAGTACCCCACCATAGTGCCAGCTCCCCCTGTAGGCCCCCCATAGTGCCAGCTCCCCCTATAGGCCCCCCCATGGTGCCAGCTCCCCCTATAGTGCCCCCCATAGTGCCAGCTCCCCCTATAGTGCGCCCCATAGTGCCAGCTCCCCTTATAGTGCCCCCCATAGTGCCAGCTCCCCCTATAGTGCCCCCCATAGTGCCAGCTCCCCCTATAGTGCCCCCCATAGTGCCAGCTCCCCCTATAATGCCCCACATAGTGCCAGCTCCCCTTATAGTGCCCCCCATAGTGCCAGCTCCCCCTATAGTGCCCCCCATAGTGCCAGCTCCCCCTATAGTGCACCCCATAGTGCCAGATCTCCCCCCATAGTGCACCCCATAGTACCAGATCTCCCCCCCGATAGTGCCAGATCTCCCCCCATAGTGCCAGATCTCCCCCCATAGTGCCAGATCTCCCCCCCTATAGTGACAGATCTCCCCCCCCATAGTGACAGATCCCCCCCCCCCATAGTGCCAGATCTCCGCAAAGAAGAAAAAAGAATAAAAAATACTTACCTCCATCAGCAGCGTGTGCTGCCGGCTCAGGCGTCGCGATGATAATGACGTCATCGCGCTTCCTGAGCCGGCCTCTGATAGGCTGCAGGCATTAGTGCCTGCGGCCTATCAGAAGAACAGGGGAGAGACACGCCTCTCCCTCCCCTGCCCCACAGCACGGCCGCAATTACATCCAGGGCCGCGCCGCCTGTGGTGATCGGCGGTGCGGCCCTGAAGAATAAAAAAAAAATATTTTTTTTAGACGGCCGTTTATTTAGGGCGGCCTGGGGGGCAATTGCCTCCCTGCCCCCCGGCCCAGTCCGCCCCTGATCAGGACTTACTACAGGTATTCATTCTGTGCGATATTCTCAAATCATTACCGGCAGGTGGGCCCTGAGGACTGCAGGTGAGAAACACTGGACTAAGGCCTCATGCACATGACAGTATTTTTTCACGGTCCGCAAAACGGGGTTCCGTTGTTCCGTGATCCGTGTCCGTTTTTTCTTCCGTGTGTCTTCCTTGATTTTTGGAGGATCACCAGACCAGAAAAGTGAAAAAAAAATTCTAAGTCAAGTTTGCCTTGAAAATGATAGGAAAAAAACTGACACGGATCACGGACGCGGATGACAATCTTGTGTGCCTCCGTGTTTTTTCACGGACCCATTGACCTGAATGGGTCCGCGAACTGTTGTCCGTCAATAAAATCGGACAGGTCATATTTTTTTGATGGACAGGAAACACGGATCACGAACGCGGATGTCAAACGGTGCATTTTCCGAGTTTTCAACGAACCCATTGAAAGTCAATGGGTCCGCAGAAAATCACAGAAAACGGAACAACGGACACGGATGCACACAACGGCCGTGTGCATGAGGCCTAAATCACACAACCAAACCAGTCTACAACGTCAGACTGCTGTTATAAAGGGGAGGTCCAGACTACACAACCAGACTGCTTTTATACAGTGAAGTCCATACAACACATCCAGAATGCTGTTATAGAGGGGAGGTCCAGACTACACAACCAGACTGCTGTTATACGGTGAAGTCCATATAACACATCCAGAATGTTGTTATAGAGGGGAGGCCCAGACTATACAACAAGACTGCTGTTATACATTGAAGTCCATACAACACATCCAGAAAGCTGTTATAGAGGGGAGGTCCAGAATACATAACCAGACTGCTGTTATAAGGTGAAGTCTATACTACACATCCAGAATGCCGTTATAGAGGGGAGGTCCAGACTACACAACGAGACTGCTGTCTAGTACATACTACTAGAAATGGCCTTGTGGTTCGCCCGGCAGTTGTTTTGTGGATAACGTTGGTCATTCGCAATTCGCCGAACATGTGAACATATGGCAATGTCCACCGGCGCCATATTCTTTTGCATTGTGCCGAACTTTGACCCATGACACATCCATCAGGTGGGACGGGACAGCCAATGGACACACCCCCTAACAGCAAATGGACACAACCCCTACCCTATAAATAAACCCGATCTGGCAGCCATTTTACATTCAGTCTTTTGCCAGTGTAGAGAGAGGTTGCTGTGTGGAGCAGGGGCAGACTGTTAGGGACACCAAACGCTAGCTAATAGGGCCACAAATGTCCTTTTATGAACTGATATAGGTGTGCTATCGATGGGTGTGACATAATGAGGGGTGTGATATACTTATAATATACTTTCTAACATAGAAAGTACTGTACTATGATCAGTAAAGATGCCCATAGGATCCATCACCATTTATACCCACATGTCGTGCAGTCTCATTACCGCAAAAAGCAGAGGGGTGTTGGTATGGCCTTCAGCAATTCTATCACCTTTTCACCCAGTACCATTATATCAGATACAAATGGCAGATATATCATTACAGTATGTACTGTAAACAACATTTCATATACTTTAGCTGCCATTTATGCACCAAAAAAACATCAAATTCACTTTCTAAATAAAGTACTAGCCAAGGTTGAGAAAATTGATTTATTCCTAGTAAGCAGGTGGCTTTTTCAGCTGGTAACAAAATCCTCCGTGGGTGTGATTAAGTGGGTGTGATTAAGTGGTCTGACCATGGCTCCGTATCCCTTTCTGTTCAAGAAACCTACAATATTAGAGAAACCCTCTGGCGCTGTAGCCCTTATATTATCTTGAATACGGTCTACAAAGCTGAACTAGCCAAAGCTCTAAATGAATACTACAGCTTGAATAGTAATTCAGTCTCCAGTCCCTTTAGTTTGTGGAATGCCCACAATGCCTACATTAGGGGCATTTTTATCGAACTAGGCCATCAGGTGAAAAAGCAGTGAGAATTAAAAATGCTAACTATCCTTTCTCAACTAACCACCCTAGAATCCCTCAACAAAAATTCCCTCTCCTCAGACAGGACCACTCAAATACTTTCTCTCAAAACACAACTTAGGGAATGCCTCCTTTTCAAGTATGAAAAGAATTTGAGAATAACAAAAGCCCGATATTATTCCCAAGATAATAAGGCTGGACATTTGTTCGCCCGCCGCCTTAAATTACGCGTGGCAAAGTCCAGAATCCCCTATCTCATACACTCAACCAATTGTGGTAAAATACAGTCAGGTCTATAAATATTGGGACATCTACACAATTCTAATATTTTTGGCTCTATATCCCACCACAATGGATTTTAAATGAAACGAACAAGATGTGCTTTAACTTGCAGTCAGCTTTAATTTGAGGGTATTTACATCCAAATCAGGTGAATGGTGTAGGATATACAACAGTTTGCATATGTGCCTCCCACTTGTTAAGGGACCAAAAGTAATGGGACAAAATAATAATCATAAATCAAACTTTAACTTTTTAATACTTGGTTGCAAATCCTTTGTAGTCAATTACAGCCTGAAGTCTGGAATGCATAGACATCACCAGACGTTAGGTTTCATCCCTGGTGATGCTCTGCCAGGCCTCTACTGCAACTGTCTTCAGTTCCTGCTTGTTCTTGGGGCATTTTCCCTTCAGTTTTGTCTTCAGCAAGTGAAATGCATGCTCAATGGGATTCAGGTCAGGTGATTGACTTGGCCATTGCATAACATTCCACTTCTTTCCCTTAAAAAACTCTTTGGTTGCTTTTGCAGTATGCTTTAGGTCATTGTCCATCTGCACTGTGAAGCGCCGTCCAATGAGTTCTGAAGCATTTGGCTGAATATGAGCAGATAATATTGCCCAAAACACTTCAGAATTCATCCTGCTGCTTTTGTCAGCAGTCACATTATCAATAAATGCAAGAGAACCAGTTGCATTGGCAGCCATACATGCCCACGCCATGACACTGCCACCACCATGCTTCACTGATGAGGTGGTATGCTTAGGATCATGAGCAGTTCCTTTCCTTCTCCATACTCTACTCTTCCCATCACTCTGGTACAAGTTGATCTTGGTCTCATCTGTCCATAGGATGTTGTCCCAGAATTGTGAAGGTTTTTTTTACATGTCATTTAGCAAACTCTAATCTGGCCTTCCTGTTTTTGAAGCTCACCAATGGTTTACATCTTGTGGTGAACCCTCTGTATTCACTCTAGTGAAGTCTTCCCTTCATTGTTGACTTTGACACACATACACATACAGTTCTTGATCTGGCCAACTGTTGTGAAGGGTGTTTTCCTTCACAACACCGGTGCGTTCCTTCTTTTTAAGATTGTTCCAAACAGTTGTTTTGGCCACGCCTGATGTTTTTGCCATCTCTCTGATGGGTTTGTTTAGTTTTTTTCAGCCTAATGATGGCTTGCTTCACTGATAGTGACAGCTCTTTGGATCTCATCTTGAGAGTTGACAGCAACATATTCCAAATGCAAATAGCACGCTTGAAATTACCTATAGACCTTTTATCTGCTCATTGTAATTGGGATAATGAGAGAAAAACCTCACATCTGGCCATGGAATAGCTGGGAAGCCAGTTGTCCCATTACTTTTGGTTCCTTAACAAGTGGAAGGCACATATGCAAGCTGTTGTAATTCCTACACCGTTCAACTGATTTGGACACTGACAGTCTGCAGTTAAAGCACATCTTCTTCGTTTCATTTCAAATCCATTGTGGTGGTGTATAGAGCGAAAAATGTTAGAATTGTGTCGATGTCCCAATATTTATGGACCTGACTGTATATGATCCGAAAGCTATGGCAGAGCAGTTTGTGGAGTATTACTCGGCATTATATAATTTTGAAGCTCATCCGAAACGTTTGTAGCAACCTCTCCTGATATATGCACATATTTGAAAAATCTGAATCTCCCATTGCTATCCCCCCAATAAAGTGCGGCCCTGTCTGAGCCCATATCCCAGGCAGAAGTGGCTAAAATAATTACCTTCCACCCCTTGCATAAATCCCCATGCCCATATAAATGATCAAATCTTTATTTCAAAACCTTCCATGAGGAGTTGGTACCCCACCTATCGTCAGTATTTAATGAGGCCTTTCCAGAAGGATCCTTTCCAAACGAAATGCTTGAAGCCACGATAGTGGCCCTTCCACAGTCAGGCAAACCTCCAGACCTCCAAACCTCAAAATTTTCGGCCCATTTCCCTGCTTAACACGAATCTAAAAATATATGCCCAAATTTTAGCAACTAGACTATCAAAGGTTTTGCCCTTCTTAATTGATCCTGATCAAACAGGTTTTGTCAAAGGCCGTCAAATTACAGACAACACCTGTCGAGCTCTAAATCTGATTGACTCTAATAAAGGGAGGGGGCTTTGTTGGTGACTCTTGATGCCGAGAAGGCGTTCGACCGCTTGAACTGGTCGGTCGCCTTCTCGGTCTTAGAAACCATGGGATTGGGAGAAGCCTTTATCACTGTGATAAAGGCCTTATACTCCAGAGCCTTGACAAGAGTGTTTCTTAACGGTACCCTATCTGTATCCTTCTATTTAACAAATGGCACTCGTCAAGGGTGCCCCCTATCACCTCTGTTTTTTATCTTGGCTATAGAGCCCCTTACACAGCCAATAAGGCTACATCCAGAAATCTCAGGCATCCATATAGGGGACAGACAACATTGCATATCCCTCTATGGAGACGACGTACTTCTAACCCTATCCTCCCCGCAGAGGGCTTTACCAACTGCCCTTTCTTTAATCAATGAGTATGTACGCCTATCTTATTATAAGGTAAACAAGACTAAATCTCAAATTCTTCCTCCAAAAATCACAGCCCATAAACTTCACTCCTTAAAGCAGGACTTCCCCTTTGATTGCCGACTAGATCACATACAGATAAGTAAAAAGGATAGACGGCTCTACCACTTAGGCAAATGTTAGAGGTGCAGAGACTGCTCTGTCTGACTCACCCAGTCAGGAGTATATGGTTGCAGAATTGGTAAAGATGAGCAGGCACACTCAATTTGGGTACAAGTAAATAATTTATTAGTAGGTAAATAGTAGGTAGTTGTTTTAAAATATGCTTAAGGGTATGGTTTTTTCATGTGATAGTGGGGACCACCTACTTGATAGTGAGTATTTTGTATATAAAGGAATAGTAAGTATTTTGTATATAAACAAGAAGTAACAAGTAGCAGAAGCAGGTAAAAAATCAAGTAAAAAAATCAGGTAAAAATCCGGAATAAAATGCAGTCTGTAAAGGCTTTCAAAAATATGTGCAGTCTGTAAAAACTTTCATAAAAATAATTCCATATACAAGTGGCCACTATTTAGCAGAAAAAAACATCAATAAAATAGATAGATGGAATTGATGAAGGTATTTTCAATGATGAGACGGTCCTTTGTGGAGGAAAAAAATGTAATATAAAAACAATTCTGAGCAGAGAGTGATTTATGCCTAATCCAGGATAGGTATTGTGATGTTGCAATATATTTCACATGGAGTAGTAGGCATAAATGTAACTTTGTACTCTTATAGGCAGTCTGGTAGGTTGTAAGATTTATGTGCCAAGCTGTGGAGTGAAGCGGAGCTCTGTGCCTGAGTGCGGCGTCCCGCACTGTCTCTGGCTTCAGAGTTCACTTACCCCTCCCAGCGCTCGTTGTATTGCGTCCTCCGGCAATGGTCAGCAGTTCCTGGAAAGCTGTGGAGGCGATGGCGTCCCTCGTGTTGCCTAGGACGCTGGGGGCGTGGTTCGCGCGTCTGGATGAATGACGTCAGCGGACTTGTGATCGCGATCCTATTCAGAGTGTGTTCTCCGTGCCTGCTTTGTTTCAGGGTTGATGCAATAATCCTCGGCTGCTTAAACGCGTTTCGGGACGCAGTCCCTTCATCAGTAAGTCTGATGAAGGGACTGCGTCCCGAAACGCGTTTAAGCAGCCGAGGATTATTGCATCAACCCTGAAACAAAGCAGGCACGGAGAACACACTCTGAATAGGATCGCGATCACAAGTCCGCTGACGTCATTCATCCAGACGCGCGAACCACGCCCCCAGCGTCCTAGGCAACACGAGGGACGCCATCGCCTCCACAGCTTTCCAGGAACTGCTGACCATTGCCGGAGGACGCAATACAACGAGCGCTGGGAGGGGTAAGTGAACTCTGAAGCCAGAGACAGTGCGGGACGCCACACTCAGGCACAGAGCTCCGCTTCACTCCACAGCTTGGCACATAAATCTTACAACCTACCAGACTGCCTATAAGAGTACAAAGTTACATTTATGCCTACTACTCCATGTGAAATATATTGCAACATCACAATACCTATCCTGGATTAGGCATAAATCACTCTCTGCTCAGAATTGTTTTTATATTACATTTTTTTCCTCCACAAAGGACCGTCTCATCATTGAAAATACCTTCATCAATTCCATCTATCTATTTTATTGATGTTTTTTTTCTGCTAAATAGTGGCCACTTGTATATGGAATTATTTTTATGAAAGTTTTTACAGACTGCACATATTTTTGAAAGCCTTTACAGACTGCATTTTATTCCGGATTTTTACCAGATTTTTTTACTTGATTTTTTACCTGCTTCTGCTACTTGTTACTTCTTGTTTATATACAAAATACTTACTATTCCTTTATATACAAAATACTCACTATCAAGTAGGTGGTCCCCACTATCACATGAAAAAACCATACCCTTAAGCATATTTTAAAACAACTACCTACTATTTACCTACTAATAAATTATTTACTTGTACTCAAATTGAGTGTGCCTGCTCATCTTTACCAATTCTAGATCACATACAATATCTAGGAGTTACCATTTCATCATCACGACTATACCATCTTAACTACGCTCCTTTACCGGACATGGTCAAACAAGATACCGCCTCATATGGAAAATAGGAAATATATTGGGTAGGTCGTATAGCAACATTTCAAATGTTAATCCTACCAAAACTGCTGTTTCTTTTTAGGTTGGTCCCCTTTAGAGTTCCTAACAATTTCTTTAGGAAAGCACAAGGCCTTCTCAATAACTTTGTGTGGGCAGGGAATAAACCTAGTATTGCCGCTGGAATATTAACAAAAGCCAAAACTAGAGGTGGCCTAGGTCTCCCTAACGTACTACATTATTTTCTAGAAATCCAGACCCAGGGTCTTAAGAATTAGTGTCCACAATCCCATTGTGTACAATTCAAATCAGATCTAGCTTTCAATGAACACCTCAAAACTCTTCTCATAAATAGCATTAGTGAGCTCCTACTCAAATCGCCTTCTCTGCCAGCTATAATTTAGCACCTCAATACATCATTGGCGTATTTTCCATCATAATAGCAAACACCAACCCATCTCTCTGATGAACACATCCCCTCTCCAACTTTTAGAATTACTTATGGACCTGACTGTATATGATCCGAAAGCTATGGCAGAGCAGTTTGTGGAGTATTACTCGGCATTATATAATTTTGAAGCTCATCCGAAACGTTTGTAGCAACCTCTCCTGATATATGCACATATTTGAAAAATCTGAATCTCCCATTGCTATCCCCCCAATAACGTGCGGCCCTGTCTGAGCCCATATCCCAGGCAGAAGTGGCTAAAATAATTACCTTCCACCCCTTGCATAAATCCCCATGCCCATATAAATGATCAAATCTTTATTTCAAAACCTTCCATGAGGAGTTGGTACCCCACCTATCGTCAGTATTTAATGAGGCCTTTCCAGAAGGATCCTTTCCAAACGAAATGCTTGAAGCCACGATAGTGGCCCTTCCACAGTCAGGCAAACCTCCAGACCTCCAAACCTCAAAATTTTCGGCCCATTTCCCTGCTTAACACGAATCTAAAAATATATGCCCAAATTTTAGCAACTAGACTATCAAAGGTTTTGCCCTTCTTAATTGATCCTGATCAAACAGGTTTTGTCAAAGGCCGTCAAATTACGGACAACACCTGTCGAGCTCTAAATCTGATTGACTCTAATAAAGGGAGGAGGCTTTGTTGGTGACTCTTGATGCCGAGAAGGCGTTCGACCGCTTGAACTGGTCGGTCGCCTTCTCGGTCTTAGAAACCATGGGATTGGGAGAAGCCTTTATCACTGTGATAAAGGCCTTATACTCCAGAGCCTTGACAAGAGTGTTTCTTAACGGTGCCCTATCTGTATCCTTCTATTTAACAAATGGCACTCGTCAAGGGTGCCCCCTATCACCTCTGTTTTTTATCTTGGCTATAGAGCCCCTTACACAGCCAATAAGGCTACATCCAGAAATCTCAGGCATCCATATAGGGGACAGACAACATTGCATATCCCTCTATGGAGACGACGTACTTCTAACCCTATCCTCCCCACAGAGGGCTTTACCAACTGCCCTTTCTTTAATCAATGAGTATGTACGCCTATCTTATTATAAGGTAAACAAGACTAAATCTCAAATTCTTCCTCCAAAAATCACAGCCCATAAACTTCACTCCTTAAAGCAGGACTTCCCCTTTGATTGCCGACTAGATCACATACAATATCTAGGAGTTACCATTTCATCATCACGACTATACCATCTTAACTACGCTCCTTTACCGGACATGGTCAAACAAGATACCGCCTCATATGGAAAATTGGAAATATATTGGGTAGGTCGTATAGCAACATTTCAAATGTTAATCCTACCAAAACTGCTGTTTCTTTTTAGGTTGGTCCCCTTTAGAGTTCCTAACAATTTCTTTAGGAAAGCACAAGGCCTTCTCAATAACTTTGTGTGGGCAGGGAATAAACCTAGTATTGCCGCTGGAATATTAACAAAAGCCAAAACTAGAGGTGGCCTAGGTCTCCCTAACGTACTACATTATTTTCTAGAAATCCAGACCCAGGGTCTTAAGAATTAGTGTCCACAATCCCATTGTGTACAATTCAAATCAGATCTAGCTTTCAATGAACACCTCAAAACTCTTCTCATAAATAGCATTAGTGAGCTCCTACTCAAATCGCCTTCTCTGCCAGCTATAATTTAGCACCTCAATACATCATTGGCGTATTTTCCATCATAATAGCAAACACCAACCCATCTCTCTGATGAACACATCCCCTCTCCAACTTTTAGAATTATTTATGGACCTGACTGTATATGATCCGAAAGCTATGGCAGAGCAGTTTGTGGAGTATTACTCGGCATTATATAATTTTGAAGCTCATCCGAAACGTTTGTAGCAACCTCTCCTGATATATGCACATATTTGAAAAATCTGAATCTCCCATTGCTATCCCCCCAATAAAGTGCGGCCCTGTCTGAGCCCATATCCCAGGCAGAAGTGGCTAAAATAATTACCTTCCACCCCTTGCATAAATCCCCATGCCCATATAAATGATCAAATCTTTATTTCAAAACCTTCCATGAGGAGTTGGTACCCCACCTATCGTCAGTATTTAATGAGGCCTTTCCAGAAGGATCCTTTCCAAACGAAATGCTTGAAGCCACGATAGTGGCCCTTCCACAGTCAGGCAAACTTTCAGACCTCCAAACCTCAAAATTTTCGGCCCATTTCCCTGCTTAACACGAATCTAAAAATATATGCCCAAATTTTAGCAACTAGACTATCAAAGGTTTTGCCCTTCTTAATTGATCCTGATCAAACAGGTTTTGTCAAAGGCCGTCAAATTACAGACAACACCTGTCGAGCTCTAAATCTGATTGACTCTAATAAAGGGAGGAGGCTTTGTTGGTGACTCTTGATGCCGAGAAGGCGTTCGACCGCTTGAACTGGTCGGTCGCCTTCTCGGTCTTAGAAACCATGGGATTGGGAGAAGCCTTTATCACTGTGATAAAGGCCTTATACTCCAGAGCCTTGACAAGAGTGTTTCTTAACGGTGCCCTATCTGTATCCTTCTATTTAACAAATGGCACTCGTCAAGGGTGCCCCCTATCACCTCTGTTTTTTATCTTGGCTATAAAGCCCCTTACACAGCCAATAAGGCTACATCCAGAAATCTCAGGCATCCATATAGGGGACAGACAACATTGCATATCCCTCTATGGAGACGACGTACTTCTAACCCTATCCTCCCCGCAGAGGGCTTTACCAACTGCCCTTTCTTTAATCAATGAGTATGTACGACTATCTTATTATAAGGTAAACAAGACTAAATCTCAAATTCTTCCTCCAAAAATCACAGCCCATAAACTTCACTCCTTAAAGCAGGACTTCCCCTTTGATTGCCGACTAGATCACATACAATATCTAGGAGTTACCATTTCATCATCACGACTATACCATCTTAACTACGCTCCTTTACCGGACATGGTCAAACAAGATACCGCCTCATATGGAAAATAGGAAATATATTGGGTAGGTCGTATAGCAACATTTCAAATGTTAATCCTACCAAAACTGCTGTTTCTTTTTAGGTTGGTCCCCTTTAGAGTTCCTAACAATTTCTTTAGGAAAGCACAAGGCCTTCTCAATAACTTTGTGTGGGCAGGGAATAAACCTAGTATTGCCGCTGGAATATTAACAAAAGCCAAAACTAGAGGTGGCCTAGGTCTCCCTAACGTACTACATTATTTTCTAGAAATCCAGACCCAGGGTCTTAAGAATTAGTGTCCACAATCCCATTGTGTACAATTCAAATCAGATCTAGCTTTCAATGAACACCTCAAAACTCTTCTCATAAATAGCATTAGTGAGCTCCTACTCAAATCGCCTTCTCTGCCAGCTATAATTTAGCACCTCAATACATCATTGGCGTATTTTCCATCATAATAGCAAACACCAGCCCATCTCTCTGATGAACACATCCCCTCTCCAACTTTTAGAATTACATATTCCAGAAACTGACCTGGTCAAGTGGCGATCCCTGAGTGTCCAGAGTATTAACCTATTATACAAAGATGGGTCCATCAAGTCATTCACAGATCTCTAGCGGGAATTTGAAATTCCCAGGGTAGACTTTTTTAAATATTTGCAAATACAACACTTGCTACAATCCAAATGTCCACATCAGTTGATTGCCAATAAAGAGATTATCAAGCTTTGGTCCACTCCGACACAACCTCTCAGCAAATCAGGCATTAAGCCATTATACATGGCTCTGGGCTCTAAAGCAACCCTCTCTAAAACTGTTCCCCTTATGGAATGGGATAAAGATCTACAAACGAATATTTCTGAAACGGAATGGACAGATACATTTAAATTTCTTACAGCCACTTTTCGCAGCACCTCTCTATACGAGGCGGCAAATTAAAACCTGTCTAAGATGGTATTATACCCCTTACAAGCTTAGCAGAATTTACCCAGGAGCCTCACATCTTTGTTGGAGAGGTTGTGGTTGCAGGGGCACTCTCCTACATGTGCTATGGTCATACCCACAAGTGTCTTCACTATGGTCAGACACATTTAAAATAGCTTCTAGACTATGTAGTTTCACCATAGATATATCCCCTTGCTGGGCCCTCCTTTTCATGGATATGCATACCATACCAAACCATAGCCGGATTCCTGTAGCCCATTTATTCCTAGCAACGAAAGTGGCAATCACTAAATGTTGGAAGTCATAGGTTATTCCCACAATAGAGGAAATTATATCCAGAGTGCATACTAATTGTCAATTCGAGAAAATCATGGCCTATAAAGACCATAAAATAGACAAATTCACGCACCACTGGAAAACATTTCTGAAAGCCATGTCCCCAAATACAAATGTACTGCAGAATATATCAATCTAGATGCTGCCAAGACTACTGTTCTGTTTTGTTCTGTTCCGTTTGAATGTCTAGGATAAATATCGGCTTATTGTGTTAGTTCTCCCATTCATGTCATTCTTTATTTGGAATAATGCATTCTAAAAATGATATGGTATGTGGGCATCCATATACTACATTATTGATTGTATAACATGACAAATGTTAAGAATTGTTATTTATGTGATATAACCTAAAAAATTTCAATAAAAGCGATTTGAAAAATAGAACATAAAAAAATTATAATAATGTTGATGACTTTAGTCCAAAATGGTCCTAATTTTTTAATTATATATATATATATATATATATATATATATATATACACAGTACAGACCAAAAGTTTGGACACACCTTCTCATTCAAAGAGTTTTCTTTATTTTCATGACAATGAAAATTGTAGATTCACACTGAAGGCATCAAAACTATGAATTAACACATGTGGAATTATATACATAACAAAAAAGTGGGAAACAACTGAAAATATGTCATATTCTAGGTTCTTCAAAGTAGCCGCATTCTCTTGATAAGCTTCAAGAGGTAGTCACCTGAAATGGTTTTCACTTCACAGGTGTGCCCTGTCAGGTTTAATAAGTTGGATTTCTTGCCTTATAAATGGGGTTGGGACCATCAGTTGCGTTGTGGAGAAATCAGGTGGATACACAGCTGATAGTCCTACTGAATAGACTGTTAGAATTTGTATTATGGCAAGAAAAAAGCAGCTAAGTAAAGAAAAACAAGTGGCCATCATTACTTTAAGAAATGAAGGTCAGTCAGTCCGAAAAATTGGGAAACCTTTGAAAGTGTGCCCAAGTGCAGTCACAAAAACCACCAAGCGCTACAAAGAAACTGGCTCACATGCGGACCGCCCCAGGAAAGGAAGACCAAGAGTCACCTCTGCTGCGGAGGATAAGTTTATCCAAGTCACCAGCCTCAGAAATCGCAGGTTAACAGCAGCTCAGATTAGAGACCAGGTCAATGCCACACAGAGTTCTAGCAGCAGACACATCTCTAGAACAACTGTTAAGAGGAGACTGTGTGAATCAGGTCTTCATGGTAGAATATCTGCTAGGAAACCACTGCTAAAGATAGGCAACAAGCAGAAGAGACTTGTTTGGGCTAAAGAACACAAGGAATGGACATTAGACCAGTGGAAATCTGTGCTTTGGTCTGATGAGTCCAAATTTGAGATCTTTGGTTCCAACCACCGCGTCTTTGTGCGACGCAAAAAAGGTGAACGGATGGACTCTACATGCCTGGTTCCCACCGTGAAGCATAGGGGAGGAGGTGCGATGGTGTGGGGGTGCTTTGCCAGTGACACTGTTGGGGATTTATTCAAAATTGAAGGCATACTGAACCAGCATGTCTACCACAGCATCTTGCAGCGGCATGCTATTCCATCCGGTTTGCGTTTAGTTGGACCATCATTTATTTTTCAACAGGACAATGACCCCAAACACACCTCCAGGCTGTGTAAGGGCTCTTTGACATGAAGGAGAGTGATGGGGTGCTGCGCCAGATGACCTGGCCTCCACAGTCAACAGACCTGAAACCAATCGAGATGGTTTGGGGTGAGCTGGACCACAGAGTGAAGGCAAAATGGCCAACAAGTGCTAAGCAACTCTGGGAACTCCTTCAAGACTGTTAGAAGACCATTTCAGGTGACTACCTCTTGAAGCTCATCAAGAGAATGCCAAGAGTGTGCAAAGCAGTAATCAAAGCAAAAGGTGGCTGTGACGGTATCATCCGTGTCACTGTCTACTATTCCCTTCTTCCCTTGAAATAGCACCGCCAAGTAATCCACAGAGCAACAAATCGCTATTATCGCTGGTATCACCAAATAAGTCTATACATGAGCCCAAGCTGAATGCTAGAAATACTTTACTGGAAGGCACACTACATTCAAAAATACAATTTATTTTATTCCCTGCTCCCATGCAAGGGAGACACCCACAACAAACATACATTAACCAATAACACAAAGGTTACAACCCACATAACATCCTCCCGTCTGCCTGTGGTATAATTATGGTACAATGGTTAACATAATTATCCCAGGCAGGACAATACACAATGTCCTCTGTCCTGGAGACAATTGAGGTGTAATTCCATTATCTCTCAGGACAAAGGGAAATCGCCAATACACACGAGGAGACAATAGGACAGATATCACTTACTCAAATATACAATGCCCCCCCCCCCCCTTACAAGTGGATGAGGTGAGTATTGCTTTTCTTTAATCCCTGAAAGGCTTAATGTGAGTCACAGATGCTGCAATAAGCACTGAATGCAACATCTGAGGGGTTAAATGATGGGGGCAGTGCAATTGCCATTTCTCATCATTGTGCCCGCTCCATATAAAGGAAAGTGATTCCAATCCTGACAAAGTAATTAGTAAGGAATCTAATTTTTTGTCGAACTATGGCGAAGCAGCTGAATCAAATTTTTCAAAACGTTGCTCATCTCTAGTTATAACCTCCCTTCTTATCCTCAGCTGTCTCATGTGACCAGCACTCTGATCTCTAACTGACACAGGGCAGGAAATCAGTTACTTCTCTATGCATTCATATGAGACTGAGGCTCCCATAGGAATATATAGAAAAACTGGCTTCCTGTCCACACATAAGATGCTGTGTTATTTGGAGAGTGTTGGTCACATGACACAGCTGAGAAGCAGAAGGGAGGTTATAACTAACAAATACAGTCACTGGTAAGTAAATTACTTTTACTACGGTTTACATCATGTATAGCGTTGAGCTTCATCACAAAGTGCATTCCTTTGTAAAATGATGGGGAATGGCGATTGTGCCCCCTCCCGTCATTAAACCCCTCAGATGCCACATTCATTGCTGATTGCGGCATCTGAGAATAATAGTGAGATCTTTCAGGGGTTAACTTATATAAAAAAAAAATATAATAGTCACCTTATGTCATACATCACAGTGCATGACATGTTGCTTGGGATCATCAATCAAGATGGCCACGGAGGCCTCTTCGCTACTCAAATGGATGAGGTGAGTATGTTGTTTTTTTTTCCCTGCCATTTCAGGGAAAATTGATTTATTACCACTAAGCACGAGGATCCCAGCAAATCGAATTTTCCCGAAATTCGGATGGAAGTCCACTCCAGATACTTCAATTCACCCAAACCTAATCATGTGCCTTTTTAACATGTCAAGAATAACATTTTTGGTGGAAGTGCTTCTTTAAACAGCATTAATGATATGACCTGTGTGTGTAATTACGACATCAGAATTTAGGATTCAAATTGAGCAGTCTTTGTCATGTCCCATGTCTATGTACACTATCCTATCTATTTAGCTCTGTTATTGCAGCGTGTGCGGTATGAGGTTTGTCCCTCCAAACTCCCTGCATTCAGGCTCTGATTTAATCAGCTCCTCCTTTCTTCCTGTGTCTGGCTGCCCTGGGTGTACTCTGAACATGTTCTGCTGAACCATCTTAAAGAATGATCTTTTCTCTTATTCTTCATACCTGTCATTCAGTGAAGCAGTCTGAAACATATCAAGTGAAATTGGTCAATACAGACAACATAGCCGTATTGTCTCATGAGCTCACATTTCAGTCTGTCGTCAGGTATTGATTGAGTCAGAACAGTCTCCTGCTTGAGTTCATTATTGTGTCAGAATCTGGGCTCCTGAGAGGACAAGATTATTTGGTCATTTTTTATATTTTTTTGTTCTTCTTCGCTTTGATATCTTTCATGCTATTTTATTTTTCAAACTGAATTTTGTAGTCTCTGCATCAGAGACTGCAAAGTGCCCTATTACAGGTCCTTCTAAAAAAATTAGCATATTGTGATAAAGTTCATTATTTTCTGTAATGTACTGATAAACATTAGACTTTCATATATTTTAGATTCATTACACACCAACTGAAGTAGTTCAAGCCTTTTATTGTTTTAATATTGATGATTTTGGCATACAGCTCATGAAAACCCAAAATTCCTATCTAAAAAAATTAGCATATTTCATCCGACCAATAAAAGAAAAGTGTTTTTAATACCAAAAAAGTCAACCTTCAAATAATTATGTTCAGTTATGCACTCAATACTTGGTCGGGAATCCTTTTTCAGAAATGACTGCTTCAATACGGCGTGGCATGGAGGCAATCAGCCTGTGGCACTGCTGAGGTGTTATGGAGGCCCAGGATGCTTCGATAGCGGCCTTAAGCTCATCCAGAGTGTTGGGTCTTGCGTCTCTCAACTTTCTCTTCCCAATATCCCACAGATTCTCTATGGGTTCAGGTCAGGAGAGTTGGCAGGCCAATTGAGCACAGTAATACCATGGTCAGTAAACCATTTACCAGCGGTTTTGGTACTGTGAGCAGGTGCCAGGTCATGCTGAAAAATGAAATCTTCATCTCCATAAGGCTTTTCAGCAGATGGAAGCATGAAGTGCTCCAAAATCTCCTGATAGCTAGCTGCATTGACCCTTCCCTTGATAAAGCACAGTGGACCAACACCAGCAGCTGACATGGCACCCCAGACCATCACTGACTGTGGGTACTTTGTAAGAGGCAGCCCTGATCATCCAGCAACATTTCCAACACATATATATATAGCAGACTGTCATGTTTCCCTCCAGCCACCAGAGGCCACTGTGGCTGAGTAGGACAGTGAGAGGAGTTGTTTCCAGAGGACAAGGAGTTAAGTGTTTTTCCCGGGCTGAGCAGAGAGCCTGGGCTGAAGGTGTCTGAGTACACAGGAAGAAGGACGCTGTGCACTGAGAGGGAGATCCACAGGGAAGATTAGAGTGATTGCTCCCTGCCTGCTGACACAGTATCTGGGACATTAGAGTGTGTTTGCTCCCTGACTGAGCTGATGTTTCCTGGTGCAGAAGAGAGACTGCTGTAGTGTGAGGCACTTACCAGAGGAACTGTGAGTGAATTCCAGGCCCTGTCTGATTACACGTCCAGAGCTGCTGATTATCTCTAACCAGAGTTACAGAGACTACAAAGAGAGGCCAGAGCTGAGCCACGCTGAAGCAAGCAAGCAAGCAAGCAACCAGATCGGGACCCAGACTGTACCTGCCTGCATGTGCGGACACCGAACTGTGAGTGCACTGATGCTAACCTGAGCTAGGGCATAGTGGAATAGGATTTAGTTTAGTGCACCGTAGAGGTGCACCCCGGGTAGCGGGGACAGATAGGACTACCTAGAAGAGAGTAGCCTGCTATTGTCTGTACTTGTGTTTGTGATTCATTTGTGTTCTTTATGCAAATTTCCATTATCTTTATTGTGAATTCCCA
Organism: Bufo gargarizans; assembly: GCF_014858855.1. Lineage (NCBI taxonomy): Eukaryota > Metazoa > Chordata > Amphibia > Anura > Bufonidae > Bufo > Bufo gargarizans. The sequence goes on from NC_058080.1 coordinate 271,351,433, forward strand.
AGCTGTTCATATTGTAAATCTGCTTCTCCGGCAGTTAGAGTTCTCTTTTAATAAAGCCGGTTTCTACTTCAGCCTCCTTGTCTGCTGCACTGTACTTGAGTCCTGCTCTACGGTCTCTTCCTCTGCTGACCGTTACAAGTGGCGCTGCGAGCAGGGTACAGTCACAGAGATGGAGGCGGCTGAAGGCAATGTGCATGATGTTAATGTGAGTACCTCAGGCAATGGTGGAACCCTTGCAAGGGCCCTTCCTATTGGAACGTTGTTCAACTTGCTACCCAAATTTGATGGCCAGAACATGACACTGTCAGACTGGGTGACAAGGTTACAGAGTGCTGTTAGGATTTACAATGTCAGCCCAGAACTACAAGTAGAAATTGCTTTGGCCGCTCTCGAGGGTGAGGCCTGAAGAAATGTTCTCCTACAACCAGAAGCCACGCGCAATACACTGCAAGAGATGGTGAGATTCCTGGAAGAAATATATGGGGAAACAGCCAGTGCAGGGCACCTCCGGGCGAAGTTTTTTTACCGGATTCAACGGGAAGACGAGGGTGTCTCTCAGTACGCTACAGCCCTACAGGAAGTGTTGGCCGAGGTAAAAAAAAAAGAGGCAGATGGGGTTACTGGCATGGGACCCATAGACCGGATACTGCGGGAACAATTTATTCTGGGGCTCTACAGCAATCCCCTGAAACAGGCTCTGCGGGAACGAGTCAGAGTAGACCCTACCCTAACCTTTCGACAAATTTTGGCAGAGGCCGTGACGCGAAACAAAGAAGACGGCTATGCTTCTGGAGTAATACGGACCCAGACCGTTACACCCCCCGGGGTTACGAGAAATGAGGAAGCCCTGGTCAGAGTGGTACAAGACTTGCAGAGCTCCCTGAGTGCCATGCACGAAAAGTTGACACACCTGGAGAAACGGATAGAGTCGCGCCATACTACTGAGGCTGCCTATCCAGCCCGACAACAAACCTATCAGGCGACTCCGTGGGTTCCTACACCCGAATGCCCTTATGCTAGTTTCCCATACCATCAAGCCCCTCATTACCCTTCAGTGGGGCCATCCAGCCAAGCTCTGAGGGCACCTCCCACTCGCAGGCAAAAAGTGGGCCGTCAAGGGGCACAGTGTTGGCGGTGTGGAGATCTAGGACATTTTGCCAGAGAGTGTCGGAATAATCCAGCTGGACGCCAAGAGCCGCCGTTAAACTACCGACCCCTGCAGTAGTGGGGCGTACTGCAGGGGAGGTGGAGAGCCAAGTTACCCAGCAAAGCTCCGAACACCTGGTCGCAGGGTGCCCCACTATACGAGCTGAGTTCGAAGGTGTTCCTGTCGACTGCTTAGTGGATACTGGGTCTCAGGTGACAACTATGCCCGAGTCATTCTTTTACCGTTACTTTCAAGCGCTGGCCAAGCCAGAACGAGAGACACTGGTCCGGGTTACAGCGGCTAACCAACAGCAGATTCCTGTCACAGGGGTCGTGTGGATGAATGTACGGCTATGTGGACAGGAAGTGGGGCGGAAAGGTATCTTGTTGGTCCCCGAAACGTTCAAAGAAGATGTGCCGGTGATAATGGGCATGAATATCCTGCGAGAATTGGATCAGATCATGTTCACCAAACGGGGGCCGGGTTACTGGAAACAAGCCACCCCGCACAAACCTACCCAGAAAGCATTTCAACGGCTAATCCGTTTTTGTGGAACACAGAAAAGTGTACCAGCACACCAGGCGGTGGGAACGATCCGAGCGCCAGGAAAGGCTACCTTCACCCTTCCCCCTGGTCGGGAGACCGTGCTGACGTTACCCGTGGGAACTTTCCGTAATCTTGAAGGCATGGAGGTGTTCGTTGAACCAACAGGCCTAGGAGAGCTGGGTCAGGACGTCCTGGTGGCCCGGACACTGGGAGTGGTCCAGAATGGACGAGTACCCATAAGAGCTGTGAATGTGGGATATCTAGAAGTTCCCTTGACGCCAGGGGTGGAACTGGCTCGTGTGTACCTACATCAGGGAGAAATCAGAGAGAAGTGACTCTAGCTCCAGCAGGGGATGCTGGTTGGACCCTGGCAGTTACTGCCAGTGCAGAAGAGGTGCCGACCCCAGAATGGAATGGGGGAACCATCTTGGGTCAAATGGAGATAGATGTTAAGGCTCTCAGTTTAGACCAACAGCGAGCAGTTGAAACCATGCTGTGGGAGAATCAGGCTGCGTTTGCCCGCCACGCCGATGACTTTGGCTGCACGAATGCTATCACACATGATATACCGACGGGGGACACTCCACCAATTCGGGAGAGATATCGACAGATTCCGCCCAAGTTGTACCAGGAAGCGAAGACGCTATTGAAACAGATGATAGATTCCGGAGTGGTGCGGGGAAGCCAGAGCCCTTGGGCAGCCCCAGTGGTGCTTGTCAAGAAGAAGGACGGCACTATTCGATTTTGTGTGGATTACCGGCGGTTGAATGCTTGCACTGCGCGAGACTCATATCCTCTGCCACGCATCGAGGAGTCTCTGACGGCTCTAGGACGAGCCAAATACTTCTCCACCCTGGATCTAGCAAGTGGGTACTGGCAAGTACCAGTGGCTGAGCAGGACAAGGCAAAGACAGCATTCATACTCCCCATGGGGTTATTTGAATTAAACAGGATGCCATTCGGACTGACTAATGCCCCTGGAACCTTCCAGCGGCTGATGGAGAGATGCCTGGGAGACCTGAATTTTGAAGCCACTCTGATATACCTAGACGATATCATCGTATACTCTGCTACTTTTCAAGAACACTTGAATCGGCATGGGCAGGTACTCGAGCGACTGCGATCCCATGGCCTGAAGGTAAAGCCAAAGAAGTGTCATCTCTTCAAGAGGGAGATCGAGTACCTGGGCCATAGGGTGTCCCAAGACGGAGTGCTACCGTCCCAAGACAAAGTGGCTGCAATACGACAATGGCTAGTGCCGAGAACACTGCGTGAGTTGAAGGCCTTCCTGGGACTGACTGGGTACTACCGGCGGTTCATCAAAGACTACGCAAAAATAGCGGGCCCTCTGAATGAGTTGTTGAGAGGAACGGCTGGGCAACCCAAGGGCCAAAGTATCCCCTGGGGACAGAAACAGGAAGAGGTTTTCCAGGCCCTGAAAGAAGCCCTGACATCGGCCCCCATCTTGGCTTATGCCAATTTTGATAAACCATTCATCTTAGCTACTGATGGCAGCCTCTACGGACTTGGGGCAGTCCTGTCGCAGGTACAAGATGGACATGAGAGAGTGATCGCTTATGCCAGTAGATCCTTGCGAGATACGGAGCGAAACCCCCATAACTACAGTTCCTTCCGGCTGGAACTCCTTGCCCTGGTGTGGGCTATGACGGAGAAATTTGCAGGATATCTGACAGGAGCTAAGATCTTCGTACGGACGGATAACAATCCCCTGGCCCATCTGGGTACTGCCAAGTTGGGAGCCCTGGAGCAACGCTGGGCGGCTCGCCTCGCAAAGTATGACTTCTCAATTCGCTACCGCTCCGCTACAGAGAACACTAATGCTGATGGTCTCTCGAGGGTTACTTTTGAAACTCCAGTAGGGGATATGGATGAACAAAAGGAAGAAGATGAAACTCCTGACTTCCGCAAGTTCGCTCCCCCAACAGTCGCGGCCCAGACAAGTGGGGAGGCCCGTAAGCTACCCAAAGCATTGGGGAGAACTAATGAAGAATGGGGCAGATTGCAAGATGAAGACATTGGACTGCAGCAAATGAAAAGCTGGGTAACCCAGTGCAGGAAACCCAACAAAGAAGAAAGGACTGATCTGGATGCCGAGATGAAGTCCGTTCTACATCAATGGGACAGACTGGAAGTGCATGGAGCTGTTTTGTTCCGCAAGTGGCAACAGCCTGCCGACCTAGAGGCGAGGTGGCAGGTAGTGATACCCAGAAGAATGGCACGGGAGATAGCCAAAGAGGCTCATGAGTTTGGAGCTCACTTCGGGCCAGTCAAGACATACCAGTGGCTGCAGCGTTATGTGTATTGTCCGCGACTGGAGGCCACAGTTGAAGAAGTTTGCTGACAGTGTCGAGTGTGTGAACTCACGAAGAGTACAGAACAGAGAGCACCCCTACAGTCCATCCAGACCACAGAACCGCTGGAAGTGTTGATGATAGACTATCTTCTTGTGGGACAATCGTCAAGAGGTCCACAGTATTGCCTGGTCATGATCGACCACTTCTCCAAGTTTGCAGTAGTCACCCCAACTCGGGACCAGACGGCCGAGTCCGCTGCACGAGCCATTTGTCAAGACTTCATTCGGGTCTATGGGTGTCCAAAGCGGATCCATTCAGATCAAGGGGCGTACTTTCAAGGAAAAGTGATGGAAGAGCTACATCGACTGTACGGCATTGAAAAATCCAGGACAACTCCTTATCATCCCCAAGGAAACGGAGCCTGTGAGCGCTTTAACCGCACATTGCTGCAAATGCTGAGGACACTAGAGGAAGACAAGAGGGCACACTGGCCTGACTACCTGCCAGAATTAGTCTGGGCTTACAATAATCGTGTCCACACCACCACCGGTTACACCCCATACATGTTACTGTTCGGTAGGGCTGGTCGAGAGATCGTGGAATTAAACCTAGAACAGCCAGAAGACCTAATAGAGCGATCAACCACCTCATGGGTGAAAGAACACCGTCGGCGTCTCCAGACCATTCGCCGGTTGGCAGGTCAGCGGTTACAGGAGAGAGCTCATACAGACCGTCCTCCAGTTCAGGAGGTTCCATTGCAGCCTGGGGATCGGGTACTGGTACGAGAGAAACGTCCCAGAGGCAAGTTGAGTGAGCGTTGGGAAGTACAGCCGTATAAAGTGATCAAGAGAGTGTACCCTAATGGTCCGGTCTACGAAGTGCAGGTTGAAAATGAGGAATTTGCTTCACGGACTCTACATAGGAATATGTTACGGCCATGCCGGTCCAAAGATCCCGCACCTGTTCAGAGGACACCTCCTCCTGCCCCATACTCAGAACTTGTTATCTCTGATGGAGATTATGGTGAAGACTGGTGGACTGCTCCCAACACTGAAGAAGCCTCCCAGGTTACAGGTGATGAAGGCACTGTCACAGAACCATTGCCAGCCCGTAATGGAGAGGGGCCCTCGGACACACCCGAACCTCCTATTGTGGTGGATGAATCCAGACTGGCAGTTCCTAGTGGAGAGAGTCAGGTCGTAACAGATAGCCAGGACCTCCGGAGATCCAGTAGGCTTACTGCAGGGGTTCCACCAAACAGGTACGCTGCTGATGAGTTCATTTGGTCCACCTGTATGTATTGTGGACAATGTTGTACTGCTGTATAAAAAGTTACATTAACCATTATTTCTATGGACTATATAGCAAGGCCGAGGACGGCCACCTTTAAGTGGGGAGGCATGTAAGAGGCAGCCCTGATCATCCAGCAACATTTCCAACACATATATATATAGCAGACTGTCATGTTTCCCTCCAGCCACCAGAGGCCACTGTGGCTGAGTAGGACAGTGAGAGGAGTTGTTTCCAGAGGACAAGGAGTTAAGTGTTTTTCCCGGGCTGAGCAGAGAGCCTGGGCTGAAGGTGTCTGAGTACACAGGAAGAAGGACGCTGTGCACTGAGAGGGAGATCCACAGGGAAGATTAGAGCGATTTCTCCCTGCCTGCTGTGACACCGTATCTGGGACATTAGAGTGTGTTTGCTCCCTGACTGAGCTGATGTTTCCTGGTGCAGAAGAGAGACTGCTGTAGTGTGAGGCACTTACCAGAGGAACTGTGAGTGAATTCCAGGCCCTGTCTGATTACACGTCCAGAGCTGCTGATTATCTCTAACCAGAGTTACAGAGACTACAAAGAGAGGCCAGAGCTGAGCCACGCTGAAGCAAGAAAGCAAGCAACCAGATCGGGACCCAGACTGTACCTGCCTGCATGTGCGGACACCGAACTGTGAGTGCACTGATGCTAACCTGAGCTAGGGCATAGTGGAATAGGAGTTAGTTTAGTGCACCGTAGAGGTGCACCCCGGGTAGCGGGGACAGATAGGACTACCTAGAAGAGAGTAGCCTGCTATTGTCTGTACTTGTGTTTGTGATTCATTTGTGTTCTTTATGCAAATTTCCATGATCTTTATTGTAAGTTCCCAAGCTGTTCATATTGTAAATCTGCTTCTCCGGCAGTTAGAGTTCTCTTTTAATAAAGCCGGTTTCTACTTCAGCCTCCTTGTCTGCTGCACTGTACTTGAGTCCTGCTCTACGGTCTCTTCCTCTGCTGACCGTTACAACTTGACACTGGACTTCAGGCATTTTGGCATTTCCCTCTCCCCAGTCTTCCTCCAGATTCTGGCACCTTGATTTCCGAATGACATGCAAAATTTTCTTTCATCCGAAAAAAGTACTTTGGACCACTGAGCAACAGTCCAGTGCTGCTTCTCTGTAGCCCAGGTCAGGCTCTTCTGCCGCTGTTCAAAAGTGGCTTGACCTGGGGAATGCGGAACCTGTAGCCCATTTCCTGCACACGCCTGTACACGGTGGCTCTGGATGTTTCTACTCCAGACTCAGTCCACTGCTTCCGCAGGTCCCCCAAGGTTTGGAATCGGTCCTTCTCCACAATCTTCCTCAGGGTCCGGTCACCTCTTCTCGTTGTGCAGCGTTTTCTGCCACACTTTTTCCTTCCCACAGACTTCCCACTGAGGTGCCTTGATACAGCACTCTGGGAACAGCCTATTCGTTCAGAAATTTCTTTCTGTGTCTTACCCTCTTGCTTGAGGGTGTCAATGATGGCCTTCTGGACAGCAGTCAGGTCGGCAGTCTTACCCATGATTGCGGTTTTGAGTAATGAACCAGGCTGGGAGTTTTTAAAAGCCTCAGGAATCTTTTGCAGGTGTTTAGAGTAAATTAGTTGATTCAGATGATTAGGTTAATAGCTCGTTTAGAGAACCTTTTCATGATATGCTAATTTTTCGAGATCATCAATATTAAAATCAATATTAAAACAATAAAAGGCTTGAACTACTTCAGTTGTGTGTAATGAATCTAAAATACATGAAAGTCTAATGTTTATCAGTACATTACAGAAAATAATGAACTTTATCACAATATGCAAATTTTTTTTAGAAGGACCTGTATATGTATTTTATGGACAATTGGTAACCCTGGTCATGTATTGTCAAATATTCTTGGGTTGATGTTAAAGGTCCAAAATTCATTATAAGGATCTGAGATGTGTTTTACTTATACAGAGCTCCAAATCGCATTTCCCTTCACACAGCCATACTGTTACAAGATGAAATCTTGTTTGTCTGTATCCAGCCCTAGGGAAAGCATACTGGAAGAGGAAAGTATTGTACAACTTAAAGAGGTTGTCTCACTTTAGCAAATGGCATTTATCATGTAAAGAAAGTTAATACAAGGCACTTACTAATGTATTATTATTATTATCCATATTGTCTCTTTTGCTGGTTTCATTCATTTTTCCATCACATTTTACACTGCTCATTTCCAGTCGTTACGACAGTGCTTGCACGATATAGGAAAAAGTGCTGGTGGCCAGGACTGTAGAAGCGCACGTATAGAGTCAAGACATTTACTTTTCCATACTGTTCAGCATATTTCCAGGTTTAGTTTTAGTTGATTGTATTTGTACTCTTGCCTTTCCCACATTTGAGCATATGCTGAATGAAAGAAGCTTTTATGCGGTATTGCTTAACATTTCAAAGGTGCAATTCTATCAAGGAAAAAAATCTCCCAAAAAATGTTAGATTTCATGTCGTGGTTGAGTCACATAAGGTAGTTACAACATAAATGACAGCGAAAGTACTTAGAAACCAGGTGAAAGGTACACTTCTCACAAACCACAAATGCTGGATTCTGTCCAAGAAACAAGTAGGAAGTGCCATACATGGAAGTAGCTTCTGGCACTCACACTTTGGAATGACATGGAGAGCAGCCGCTAGGTGGAGGTGGTGTTTGAAGATTATATTATACTATTGCAATATATGTAAAGGAAACTTGTGGTTGTCAACTTTTAAATGTCCTCAACAGATATGTGACTGCTTTACAACTCTTTTAGTTGTAGACCTGTACTTACCAGTGTTGATCGAGCATGCTCGGCACATGGCGGTACACGCCGAGTACCGCAGGTGCTTGAGCGCAATGCTCAAGTCTCCCCCCTGCACATTTCTTGGCTGCTACGCAGCCAATAAACGTGTAGATAAGTACTGCCCTCACTGTAATGCTGTAGCCATGTTGGTTACTGGCATCTCCTGTGTACAGTGTGTGCATCCAAAAAATACCTGTGACATCCAGTGTACTTTTTCCGTAGATGGTGTCCGTTGCAGACAGTGACATTAGCTGTGCCACATCTCCAATGTAAAGTGTGCGCATTCATAAAATACCTGACATTCAGTGTACTTTTTCCATAGACGGTGTCCGCTGCAGACAGTGAGATTAGCTGTGCCACATGTCCAGTGTAAAGTATGCGCATCCCAAAAATATCTGACATCCACTGTACTTTTTCCGTAGACGGTGTCCGCTTCTAACAGTGACCTTACCAGGGCCACATATGCAGTGTAATGTGTGCGCTTAATTTTTTTTTCTGTGACATACAGTGTACTTTTTCCATAGACGGTGTCCACTTCTGACAGTGACCTTACCAGGGCCACATCTGCAGTGTAATGTGTGTGCTTAAAACATTTATCTGTAACATACAGTGTACTTTTTTCGTAGATGGTGTCCGCTTCTGACAGTGACATTACCAGGGCCACATTTGCAGTGTAACGTGTGTGCTTAAAAAATGTATCTGACATACAGTGTACTTTTTTGCGTAGACGCTGCAGACAGTGACATTACCGGTGGTACCTCTCTTGTATAACGTTTCATCATCCCAAACACCTGTAACATTCCCTTTATTTTTTCCATTAGCCGCTGGTGACAGCATTGACATTATCTGCGGGATATCTCCTGTGTGACGTTTCCACATCCAAAATACCTTTTTAAATTTGTTTGCGCATACACTTCCAAATTCTATGCTACTGTACGTGTGACAGACTTTCAATCATATATAACATTTAATATGAAGAAAGGGAGCAGTAAGGGACAGGGCAGTGGCCGTAATGCTCATGGTGCATGCAGAGGCCGTGGCCCTGGGCGCAGTGAAACTGTGCCTACTGCCAGAGCACAAGAAAACCAATCATCCACAATACCTAGCTTCATGCCCCAGTTTGAAGGGCTGCGCAGGACACCACTCTTGAAGTCAGAACAGTGTGACCAGGTGGTTGGTTGGATTGCAGCAGTTAATGCTTCCAGTTGCTTAAAGGGACACTGACAGACCCAATTAGCATATTTAGGTATATATACGTGAGTACAGGTCTTATAAAGTCTATTAAAATGATCTAAGTATCCCCCCTGTCCACCGTGGCCCGGCGGCTACAACTCTCCCGACTCAAGTGCCCGGCGCATGCGCATAAAGCAGAGGCTGCAGCACTTGAGTCCGGAGAGTTGTAGCCGCCGCCCAGCTAAGTGAATATTGATGAGCTGGGCGGGGCTTCAGAACGGCAGTTAGGAGCGGTTGGCTGGGCGCATTTTGTGATGAAACGCCGCCCCTTGGGCAGATTGGTGACCGGACAAGCAGGTTATATAACTTTATATTTTGGTACTTATAAGGTGGACAGGGGGGATACTTAGATCATTTTAATAGACTTTATAAGACCTGTACTCACGTATATATACCTAAATATGCTAATTGGGGCTGTCAGTGTCCCTTTAAGCACCACCCTGTCTTCCACCAAGTCCAGACTCAGTAGCCAAGACTATGCTCAACCCTATCCTCACCCTGATCCTCCTTCCTCCCACCATGGAGAGTCTGGGCAAACAAGTGATCCCACACTCGGATAGTCAGAGGAGCTCTTTTCAGCGCCTTTATTTGGGCCTCTCGCCAAGCACGCTTGAAGAGGGACAGATCTTGTGCCCCGATTCCCAAACTCTTGAACATCCACAATCACAAGAAGATGATGGTGGGAAACTACTGGGTAATTACTGTTTAATGAGGTGGATGATGATGAAACACAGTTGCCAATAACTCAACGGCAATTAGTGTCTCAAGAGGTTGATGAAAAGGATGAGACACAGTTTTTAATCACTGAGGTAGTGGTTAGGTCAACAAGTCAGGAGGATGAGCAGAGTGAGGAAGTGGAAGAGAAGGTGGTGGAGGATGAAGTCACTGACCCAACCTGGGAAGGTGAAAAGCCGAGCAAAGACAGCAGTACAGAGGGGGAGGGATCTGCTGCACCAGAACAGGCTGGAAGAGGCAGTGGGGTGGCAAAAAGGAGAAGGCGGGCCACATCAAACAGGCCTGCAACTGTTCCCTGGAGCACACCCTTGCGGAAAACTCCCTTGCCAAAGGGCCTGCATCTGAAACTTTGCAAGCACCATCAGCAACCACATGCACTTCCGTGTCCCAGTGCAGCGTACAAATGTCCTTACCCCAGGCATTTAAACGCAAGCGCAAATACCCAGCCACCCACCCACAGGCCATAGCAGGAAATGCAGGAAATGTTGCCATTTAGGCTTGTGGACACTGAGGCCTTCTGCAGCCTCATGTTGGCAGCCGTCCCGCGTTACACAGTCCCCAGCTTACACCAACATGTGTCCCGTAACATCACACATGCCCTGACTAATGCAGTTACTGGGAAGGTCCACTTAACCATGGACACATGGACAAGTGCATTCAGCCAGGGACGCTACATTTTCCTGACGGCACACTGGGTGAATGTTGTGGAGGCCAGGAGCGAGTCGTACCCTGGGATGGCACAGGTGCTACCGAGTATTGCGTGCCCTACGTCGATCAGGGTTTACGCCAGCACCTACATCAGTGGCTCCAACTCCCTCTTCTCCTCCTCCGCCTCCTCCTCCACTCCGAATTATCTTGTTCATTATCTGAATTAACCAGATAAATCACTCCACCAACTAAGAACGTCAATGCACCACCACCAACAGAATCGAGAAAGAGCTATCAATCTGTCAATCTTTTCCGTGTCCGGGCCTGGTGAGGTTTCCCTTGTTGAGTCAAATTAAGCCGCAGGCTCCACTCCTGGTGGTGCCCTTCCGTCAATTCCTTTAAGTTCCAGCTTTGCAACCATACTCCTCCCGGAACACAAAGACTTTGGTTTCCCGGAAGCTGCTCGGCGGGTCATGGGAATAACGCCGCCGGATCGGGGTCATCATCATTTATGGTCAGAACTATGATGGTATCTGATCGTCTTCGAACCTACGACTTTCGTTTTTGTTTAATGAAAACATTCTTGGCAAATGCTTTTGCTTTGGTTCGTCTTGCGCCGGTCCAAGAATTTCTAGCAGTGCAATACGGATGCCCCCGGCCATCCCTCTTAATCATGGCCTCAGCTCCAAAAACCTACAAAATAGAACCAGAGTCCTATTCCATTATTCCTAGCTGATGTATTCCGACAACCCTGCTTGCTTTGAACACTGTAAATTTTTTCAATGGTCAGCTAAGCAGCAGACCCTCGCATATAATTTTTTACAGGGTCAGCTCACTTGCAGGCCCTTGCATAAAATGTTTTAGAGGGTCAGCTCACCTGCAGGCCCTCACCTACAATCTTTTAGAGGGTCAGCTCACCAGCAGGTCCTTACCTACAATCTTTTACAGGGTCAGCTCACCTGCAGGCCCTCACCTACTATCGTTTAGAGCGTCAGCTCACCTGCAGGCCCTCATCTAATTATACCTAATAGGTAATTTGCACGCATGCTGCCTTGCTTGGAAGTGGTAGCCGTAGCTGTTTCTTAGGCTCCCTCTCCGGAATCAAACTCTGATTCCCTGTTACCCGTGGTCACCATGGTTGGCGCTGAAAATAACATTGAAAGTTGATAGGGCAGACGTGCGATCGGGCCCAGGTTATCTAGAGTCACCAAAGCAGCAGCAGGCCCTCACCCATAATGTTTTAGATGGTAAGAACAGCAGGCCCTTGATTCACATGTTTTTGAGGGTCACTAGCAGGCCATCAATCATAATTTTTCAAGGCTGTGTATGATGCCCTCCTTTATGCGAAACAAAGGGTGTATAGTGACGGTTCCTTGTAATTTTTGGCAGCCCTTTCACTTAGTGCATAGGCTTTATGAGTGTAGGAGTCCCAGTCCCAATTGTAACACAATGTGAATAAGGCCCTCCTTTATGTGATATACAGGTTGTATCAGAGTGCCTCTTCCTTGCAATTTTTGGCAGCACTTGCACTTTATATACAAGTAAATATACAAAAAAATAAATGCTGAGTCTCAGATGGAGTATCCCCCCTGGGAATTCAGCATTGCGACTTCCTCATCTTCCAGCTCCTGCTCTTCGACTGCTTGATCAATGACATGATGCAATGCACACTCCAGAAAGAAGGCGTAAGGTGCGATGTCACTGATGGCACCCTGGCTGCGACTGAACAGTTTGGTGATCTCATCAAATGGCCGCAGAAGTCTGCATGCGTCACGCATGAGCAGCCACTGGCGCGGTGAAAAAAATCAAGCTCCCAGAACCTGTACTGCCGCAAAGTTCGTACAGGTAGTCATTAACGGCACGTTTCTGCTGGAGAAGCCTATCAAGCATATACAAGGTGGAGTTCCAGTCACAAATCGGGCAGTCACAAATCAGATGTCTGATGGGCAACTGTCAAATTGAGTGGGGTTAGCCACTGATTGGCCTGTGACCACAGAGCTGAAAGGAGTGCAGGACCGGTGTGGCTCTTAGCTTCCAGGCACAACAGCCGCAGCACAGCATGGCAAAGTATCACCTGGGACATTGAATAGGTTTGGGGGAGCTGGGGGGATACAGCGGAAGATGCGGTAGCAGTGGAAAGGGAGGAGTCAGCCGAGGAGATGACAGAGGATGGAGTAGGAAGAGGAGAAGAAGAGGCAGGCCTGCATGCAATCCGTGGCTGTAAGACCAAATCCACACATATGCCACATGCCGCTGAACGTGGCCATATAGCTCTGGGATGCCCTACTGGGAGAAGTATTTACTTCCGGGGACTTTTCATTGCGGTGTGCCAATGGCCACACCTATCGATAGCACACCTATACTAGTCCTTAAAAGGACTTTTGTGGCCCTATTAGCTAGCGTTTGGTGTCCCTAACAATCTGTCCCTGCTCCACACAGCAACCTCTCCCTACACTGGCAAAAGACTGAATGTAAAATGGCGGCCAGATCGGGTTTATTTATAGGGTAGGGGGTATGTCCATGTGCTGAAACGTCTCAATTGGCTGTCCTTTTCCACCTGATGTATGTGTCATGGGTCAAAGTTCTGTACAATGTAAAAGAATATGGGGCCGGCGGACATCGCCATATGTTCGCCCGTTCGGCGAACCGTGGATGAGCAAAGTTCACCACGAAATGACCGCCGGATGAACCGCATGACCATCTCTAACAGTGACACCGGAGGACTATCAGGCCATGCAATGAAATCCGAGGTAAATAGACAGGTAGATAGATAGATATATAGATAGATTGTCACTACCAGAGCTTTGAGACGTTCTCACAGCTCTGTCTCTCCACCCCTGTGATGATGTCACTTAGAGTTTGGAGGTGTTCTCACTGTTCTGTCTCTCCGCCCCTGTGATGAGGTCTTTACTCTCAGCTGTTCCTCCTGCGTTTGATTACCCTGCCTTTAAATCACCCCTCCTCCTATTGCAGGGTGTGGATTATACTTCTCTTTTCAGTTGTAGCTCTGCCTTGAGTATCGTCACTTCTTAAGCTACTAGTTCTCTGGACCTGTGTTCTGCTGCTGCAAGCACTCCGGATATTGCCAGCGGCCCTTGGATCCGTCTTCTCTGCGGCTACAGCTCCATCAGCTAAGTGTGCAGACTTTGTTGTTTACCTGGTGATTTCCTGACTGGATCTGAGGTGGCCACGGTTCCCTCCATATTCTGAGCAGGGCATCGGTGGCCGTGCCCCTTCCACTATTGTAGGGGTTACAGGGCTCATCAGTCTAAGGTACGCGGGCATGCCTTGTTCCACCATTTGGATCCGGGCATGTGCTTTAGCAGCATAGGGAGAGTGTTGAGGGTCTGACAGGGGTCACCCTTCCTCTTCCCTAGTTTGGGTCCGGTCAGTAGCTCTTCTTACTGTGTATGCTCTGGTTACCCTTAAACAGCCGTGACATTATAATCCACCAAAACCGTCCTTGTTGACATGGATCCGCTTTCTGGCTTGGTTGACCGCATGCAGGGTCTTTCTTTGGAAGTAGCGGATCTCCGTCAATCTGCGACTCAGCTACAAACATTGGGCTCTGCTCCGGCTCATGGAGTCTGTTGCGAGCCAAAGGTCTCACTTCCGGAAACGTTCTCCGGGGGCAGTGAGAATTTTGTTCGCTTCAGAGAGGCATGTAAACTCCATTTTTGTTTGTGTCCCCACTCCTCTGGTAATGAGGAACAGAGGGTGAGGATTGTCATCTCCCTGCTCAGGGGTAATGCTCAGACTTGGGCTTTTTCGCTGTCATCAGGGGATCCCTCCCTTCGATCCGTGGAAAGATTTTTCGTGGCCCTGGGGCAGATATATGATGACCCGGATCGTGTTGCTCTGGCAGAATCGAACTTACGTGTTTTATGCCAGAACAAACTGTCTGCGGAGCTTTATTGTTCTGAATTTCGGAAATGGGCAGCTGATTCAGGCTGGAATGATGCTGCACTCCGAAGTCAGTTCTGTCATGGTCTCTCAGAGGGTTTGAAAGATGCCTTTGCTTTCCATGAGAGACCAACGTCCTTGGAGTCGGCCATGTCATTGGCGGTACGCCTTGACAGGCGTCTAAGGGAAAGAAACAAAACCTCTCCGTCCAGCCATTGTCAGTCTAGGGGCAATGGTGCGGACTCATTCAGTATGCAGGGGTCTCATCCTGTCTCGCTCCCCTCTGAGGAGGAGCCCATGCAACTAGGCCGACTTGCCCCTGATAAAAGAGGATTTAGTCCTCAGCATATGGTGTGTTTTTGTTGTGGGGGCATAGGTCATTTGGCAAATGTTTGTCCGTCTAGGAGATTCCTGAACTGTACTAAGAGCGATAATAAGAGAAAAACCTCAAGAGGTAGATCATCAAGTTCTGCTTCATCTGCTACTTTGGGCAAAGTTGATGTGGGAATTGATGCTATTCCTCTGACCTGCAGTTCCCGTTTTCTCCTGTCTGCCAGGGTGGCGCTAGAGAGCAAAGTCATTCCTTGTGAGATTTTTGTCGATAGTGGAGCGGCCGTCAATCTTATTGACACTCAATTTGTAGCCTTGCATGGTTTTCAGGTGTGTACATTAGAAAAGGATATACCTGTTTTTGCTATCGACTCTGCTCCACTCTCGCAGAGATCTCTGAAAGGCATTGTTCACAATATCCGGCTAGCTGTAGGTGACACTCATGTGGAGGAGATATCTTGTTTTGTCCTTAACGGATTGCCTTCTCCTCTAGTTTTGGGGCTACCCTGGCTCACTAGACATAACCCCACTATTGATTGGCAAGGAAGGCAAATAAATGAGTGGAGTGACTTTTGTAGAGAGAATTGTCTCACAGCCACTCTTGCAGAGGTGTCTACTAAAACTCTGCCATCATTTCTCTCTGATTTCTCAGATGTGTTTTCCGAGAGCGGTGTTCGGGAGCTACCTCCTCACCGGGAGTTTGACTGTCCCATTAACCTCATTCCCGGCTCCAAGCTGCCAAAGGCACGCCTCTACAATCTCTCACAACCGGAAAGACTCGCAATGCGAACCTATATCTCCGAGAGTCTCGAGAAGGGGCATATTCGTCCCTCAAAGTCGCCTGTTGCCGCTGGTTTTTTTTTTGTTAAAAAAAAAAGATGGCTCTCTGAGACCTTGCTTAGATTTTAGGGAGCTGAACCGTATCACGATTCGCGATCCCTATCCCCTTCCTCTGATCCCGGACCTCTTCAACCAAATTGTTGGGGCCAAGGTGTTTTCCAAATTGGATCTGAGAGGCACGTACAACCTGAAAAGGGTCAGAGAGGGGGATGAATGGAAACTGGCCTTTAATACCCCTAACGGGCATTTCGAGAATCTCGTTATGCCTTTCGGCCTGATGAATGCTCCGGCCGTCTTTCAGCATTTTGTTAATAGTATTTTCTATCATTTTATGGGGAAATTTGTATTGGTGTATCTTGATGATATTTTGATTTTTTCCCCTGATGTTCAGACCCATCAGGATCATCTTTTTCAGGTCCTGCAGATACTGCGGGAAAATAAACTGTATGCCAAGCTGGAGAAATGTCTTTTTATGGTATCGGAGATTCAATTTCTGGGTTTTCTCCTCTCTGCTTCTGGTTTTCGCATGGATCCGGAGAAGGTCCGTGCTGTGCTGGAGTGGGAGCTTCCTGAAAATCAGAAGGCATTGATGCGCTTTCTGGGTTTTGCTAACTACTACAGAAAGTTAATTTTGAATTATTCCTCTATTGTCAAACCCCTTACTGACATGACAAAAAAGGGGACGGATTTTTCCTCTTGGTCGGAGGAGGCGCTTGCAGCCTTTTCTAAGATTAAAGAGAGTTTTGCGTCTGCTCCCATCTTGGTGCATCCCGATGTTTCCTTACCTTTTATTGTTGAGGTGGATGCTTCCGAGGTGGGTGTGGGTGCAGTTTTGTCCCAGGGCCCCTCTCCTGCCAAATGGCGACCTTGTGCCTTTTTCTCTAGAAAACTCTACCCGGCAGAGAGAAACTATGATGTGGGAGATAGGGAGTTGTTGGCCATCAAGTTGGCTTTCGAGGAATGGCGCCATTGGTTGGAGGGGGCCAGGCACCCTATCACAGTTTTTACCGACCATAAGAATCTGGCGTACTTGGAGTCAGCCAGGCGTATGAATCCGAGACAGGCCAGATGGTCTCTGTTCTTCTCCAGATTCAATTTTGTTGTTACTTTCTGCCCTGGGATCAAGAATGTGAAGGCTGATCATCTCTCTCGCTGTTTTCCGGGAGGAGGAAACTCCGAGGACCCGGGTCCCATTTTGGCGGAGGGGGTAGTTGTTTCTGCTCTACATTCCGATTTGGAGGCCGAGGTCCAGGCTGCCCAGTCTGAGGCACCTGCCCGTTGTCCCTCCGGGAAGTTGTTCGTGCCTCCTGAGCTACGTCACAAACTCTTTAAGGAACATCATGATACGGTTCTTGCTGGTCACCCCGGGAGTAGAGCCACGGTAGATCTCATTGCTCGGAGATTTTGGTGGCCGGCTCTTCGTAAGTCTGTGGAGGGTTTTGTGGCGGCTTGTGAGACGTGCGCTCGCGCTAAGGTCCCTCGTTCACGACCTTCAGGTTCCCTTCTCCCGTTACCCATACCTTCCCGTCCTTGGACACACCTGTCCATGGACTTTATCACGGATCTTCCTCGTTCCTCGGGGAAGTCGGTGATCCTGGTGGTCGTGGACCGTTTTAGCAAGATGGCTCATTTCGTCCCTTTCCCTGGTTTAACCAATGCTAAAACGTTGGCGCAAGCTTTTGTCGATCATATTGTTAAATTGCACGGCATTCCCTCTGAGATTGTTTCCGATAGAGGCACGCAGTTTGTGTCCAGGTTCTGGAAGGCTTTCTGTTCTCGCCTGGGGGTTCGGCTGTCCTTCTCTTCTGCTTTTCACCCGCAGTTGAATGGTCAGACTGAGCGCCTCAATCAGAATCTGGAGACATATTTGCGCTGTTTTGTGGCAGAGAACCAGGAGGATTGGTGTTCATTTCTCCCTCTTGCTGAGTTTGCTTTGAACAACCGTCGTCAGGAATCTTCTGATAAGTCACCATTTTTTGGTGCATATGGGTTCCATCCGCAGTTTGGGACATTCTCGGGAGGGGCTCTTTCTGGTTTACCTGAGGAGGAGAGATTTTCCTCGTCTTTGTCTACCATTTGGCAAAAGATTCAGAGTAATCTCAGAAAGATGAGTGAGAAGTATAAGCGTGTGGCTGATAAGAGACGTGTGCCTGGTCCGGACCTGAATGTGGGTGATCTGGTGTGGTTGTCTACAAGAAATATTAAACTGAAGGTTCCCTCCTGGAAATTGGGTCCCAAGTTTATTGGGCCTTATAAAATTTTGTCAGTCATCAATCCTGTTGCCTTCCGCCTTAATCTTCCACGGGTTTGGAAGATACATAATGTATTTCACAGATCTCTCTTAAAACCATATGTCCAGCCCACGGTACCCTCCTCTTTGCCTCCTCCTCCGATTTTGGTTGATGGCAATCTGGAGTTTGAGGTTTCCAGAATTGTGGACTCTCGCATTGTCCGCGGTTCTCTTCAGTACCTCGTTCATTGGAAGGGTTATGGTCCTGAGGAGAGGATGTGGGTTCCGATGTCGGACATTAAAGCCACTCGCCTTATCAGGGCATTTCATAGGGCTCATCCTGGGAAGGTGGGTCCTGGGTGTCCGGAGTCCACCCGTAGAGGGGGGGGTACTGTCACTACCAGAGCTTTGAGACGTTCTCACAGCTCTGTCTCTCCACCCCTGTGATGATGTCACTTAGAGTTTGGAGGTGTTCTCACTGTTCTGTCTCTCCGCCCCTGTGATGAGGTCTTTACTCTCAGCTGTTCCTCCTGCGTTTGATTACCCTGCCTTTAAATCACCCCTCCTCCTATTGCAGGGCGTGGATTATACTTCTCTTTTCAGTTGTAGCTCTGCCTTGAGTATCGTCACTTCTTAAGCTACTAGTTCTCTGGACCTGTGTTCTGCTGCTGCAAGCACTCCGGATATTGCCAGCGGCCCTTGGATCCGTCTTCTCTGCGGCTACAGCTCCATCAGCTAAGTGTGCAGACTTTGTTGTTTACCTGGTGATTTCCTGACTGGATCTGAGGTGGCCACGGTTCCCTCCATATTCTGAGCAGGGCATCGGTGGCCGTGCCCCTTCCACTATTGTAGGGGTTACAGGGCTCATCAGTCTAAGGTACGCGGGCATGCCTCGTTCCACCATTTGGATCCGGGCATGTGCTTTAGCAGCATAGGGAGAGTGTTGAGGGTCTGACAGGGGTCACCCTTCCTCTTCCCTAGTTTGGGTCCGGTCAGTAGCTCTTCTTACTGTGTATGCTCTGGTTACCCTTAAACAGCCGTGACATAGATAGATTGATTTCATATCTAAACGTATTATCAATAGCTGATTGGATAGCAAAAAATAGCCAGCAGCACTCCAAATCAATTCAAATGTTGAAGATTTATTGGACCCAAAATCAGGCGACGTTTCAACAGCTTGTTGCTGTCTTTATCAAGCACAGTGCACATGTGTTACAGACACACTTTAAATAAGAGCATCAATCAAAAATAGATTAACATCAATTAAACATAATACAGTGAATGTACAGTGAACGAACAATACATGTGATCATGAGAAATACATATATCAAATTGGCCTCATTTGGCAAAAATAGTGCATCGGACTAAAACAACATTAATTCCACATATCGTGATTTATATGGAATACAACATAAGGAGTGTCAGTGATTACCCTAATAAGGTGAATTAAAAAACTCACTGTCAGGTGGGCAGCTGCATGGTTGGCGTTGATCGTGCTCCTTGGCGTCCCCATACACGATTTGCGCATGCGCGAAAATACTATACGTAATTAGCGCATGCGCGAAAATATCAAATCTCGCGATATCTCCGTCCTCGAGCGGCTGACTAACACCCACAACTAAGATGGGCGAAACTGGATCAAATGCAGATAAATATAAGATAAAAAATATAAGATAAAAAACGCCAAAAATGGTCACGCGACATGGAGGATTATACACGTGGATTCATATATGTATGGCAACGTGATCCTAAGAATTCTAGAGGAGGAGATAGGAGGCAGATTCATCCCTCTGACAAAAGACACACACAATCTCAATCTCAAAATAAGAGTCAGGAACGTGTAGATGCCAACCAGCAAGCAACATGTCCGAAATCTTTTTTAGGACTGGGCACGGATCCTATAGAACCAGGAGGGGCGGCAAACGCCACCGGAGATGGCGAGGACAGAAACAAAAACCTCAGACCTCAGCGCCAGAAAATAGTGAACAAAAAGAGGACACAGTGGTAAATATCTCCTCTACGGTTCTAGATGATGCACAACTATCAGTCTTGAACAAGGGCTTGTCTTTTTGCCCTGTGTCCAAGACTGATTGGTTTAACATTGAGTTGGACTTACATAGATTTTTACGTAGTATCAAACTCAAGATTTGGTTTGCTACACAAAACCAAACTGTGAGAGGTGAAGGCGATAGATCAACAGAATTGTCTTTGCATAATACAGGTTTATATGTCAAAAGTAACTTTAACCCTGTGATTGATCATCCAGCTGTTGATGCCTTTTTTCTAGCCATACGCAGGGACCTCAATGAATTGAAAAGGGTTTCTGAATACAATGATCTCAGATTTGCTAATATCACCTCTGATGAGATGACTGCGATGTGCTCTCTGGCCTCCGACCACAGCCTCACCATCAAGTCCGCGGACAAAGGTGGTGGGGTTGTGGTAATGGACACCAGTGAGTACATCCGGGAGATCCATGGCCAACTCAATGACCCACAGGTGTATAAACGGGTCGCACAGGATCCGAAATTTGGCTTACTAAGGGAGCTAAGAGATATTTTAAATCAAGCCCGTGAGGCGGAAATTATTGATGACAAGTTGTTCAGCTACTTGTATCGGGACAAGCCCTGTACGCCTCTGTTATACACCCTGCCAAAAGTACACAAGGGGGTTTCGCCCCCACCTGGCTGCCCAATTGTATCTGGGAGGGAGTCCCTTTTTTACAATGTGGCGACTTTCCTTGATAAAATGTTCCGCCGTTTTGCCATCTCCACCAGATCATTCATCAGAGATACGGGTGATTTTTTGTCTAAAATAAATGAACTTGAGGTCCCTGCAGGCTCGGCTCTTGTGTCATTCGACGTGTGTAGTTTATACACGTCGATTGACCATGAGCTTGGCCTGCAGGCTGTTAAGGCGTGTCTTAGAAGTTCTGATTATTCCGAAATTTGCCAAGATTTTTTACTTTCATTATTAAGATTTGTTCTGACGAAAAATTATTTTCTTTTTCAGGACGATTTCTTTGTTCAGTTGCGTGGAACCGCGATGGGGTCCAACGTGGCGCCCACTTATGCAAACATCTACATGGCCCACCTCGAGGAATCGTCGATCTATGGCAGCCACCACTTCAGACATGTTCTGGGGTGGTGGCGCTATATCGACGATATCTTCTTGGTGTGGACGGGCGACACGTTGGACCTCCTTGCGTTCCATGCTTTTCTCAACGAAATCGACCCCACTGTGAAATTCACTATGGTGCAGTCCATGGATAAACTACAGTTCCTGGATACAGAGGTCCGGATCATGGGACGAGGTTTGAGTACTGATTTATTTGTCAAACCCACTGACAAGAACACTCTGTTACGATATGACAGCCACCATCCTCGTTCCATGATCCGATCTCTACCCTACAGCCAGTTCTTGCGAGTACATCGCATAGTTAAGGATAGACAAGTGAGACACACTAGATTTCAAGAAATGAGTCAGAAATTTGCCATACGTGGATATCCGAAAAAGCTGATCAGAAATACCATTGATAGATTGGGGAATCAACCCACTGATACTATCGTTCGGACTGATGCC
Organism: Bufo gargarizans; assembly: GCF_014858855.1. NCBI lineage: Eukaryota > Metazoa > Chordata > Amphibia > Anura > Bufonidae > Bufo > Bufo gargarizans. The sequence goes on from NC_058080.1 coordinate 271,373,036, forward strand.
CAATGTCCACGTATTCCCTTCATCTCCCATTTCTCGACTGACAGCCCGCAAATAGCGAGTGTCATTCGGAGATATTGGAGGTTGATAGGGAATAGTTTTCCCCAAATTGCGGAATTTAAATCACCCCCTCTTTTCTCCTATCGGAGAGGATGGAACGTGGGTGATAGATTGGTGAAGGCGGATGTGGGCAGTGCCAGGATCAATGTGAGGGCAATGTGTGGTTCTACTCGTACTGGCTGCTACCCTTGCTATCATTGCATAAATTGCAAACTTATGATCAAAGGAGATACATTTTTAAATCCGGCCACTGGTGGGATGATGAAAATCACTCAATTCTTGACTTGTGACTCATCCTACGTGATCTACCAACTGACCTGCCCGTGCGGGAAGTGGTATGTTGGTGAGACCACGTGGGATGTAAAGACACGATTGAATCAGCATCGCTATTCCATCAGGAAAGAAAAGATGGATTTACCGGTGTCCAAACATTTTAAAGAGGCAGGGCACACCCAGAGTGATTTGAGATTTCGAATTTTGGAACAGGTAGAATTGGGGAGGCGTGGTGGAGATAGACAGGCTATCCTTAAAAAACGCGAGTTATACTGGATTTATACGCTAAAGACGTTAAAACCTAATGGGTTAAACGTGGACTTTAGGGTGGATTAGTGTAGTTTGGCCCTGGCACTGCCCATATCCTATGCCTTCTCTACTCTGCTGGATCCGTATCCCTTGCTGTAGGTCAAATGCACATGTGTGTATCTGCATTTGAATCATTTTCTTGAATCAAGTATTTATTTTTATGAGAATCGCTAAAGTTTTCTCTCTTTGTTTTTAGATTCATTTTGACCTCACTGCCCTGGTGGAGGCGCTGCATGATGTGACGTTCACCCTGGTTCCGGTTGGCTCCCCAATATCTATTCACTTTATTCAATCAATATATGTCTGGTTCATTGCTTTACCACTTGTGCGGAATTTGTTGTACATTGTGCTGGATGCCCCCTTATACAGTTCATACAGTAATTTTTTTTTATCTATTTGACCGTGGTACCTGCATTATTATGGTTATCCCCCCTTTTTCCCTTGAATTGAATGCTTATATTCATTTATAGGTATCAATGTCGTTACTTTTTGAGAGATTAGTGGCGTTCCGTGGGGATCCCCCTGCGACGTAGGTTTGTTCTCCCATTGTTTACGCCGATATCTCATTATTATGAATTGTCAACCAATATGTGACATTCTCATATAAATAAAGTAAAACATTTTTTATAGCTTAGATTTTGGATCTATGGGGCACTGTGCCCGGCTATCATACGTGCTTTGACATGTGGGTGGCCGTGCGACATTGCCCTAGGACCCAATTCTTTAATAATATTGGGTTCCATGGACTAGCAGCCCTATTGAGATCACTTATATCATGTGATATGTGTTGGGCGGCACCCAGTACCGTTCTGACATGCGCACAGTGCATTTGATCCAGTTTCGCCCATCTTAGTTGTGGGTGTTAGTCAGCCGCTCGAGGACGGAGATATCGCGAGATTTGATATTTTCGCGCATGCGCTAATTACGTATAGTATTTTCGCGCATGCGCAAATCGTGTATGGGGACGCCAAGGAGCACGATCAACGCCAACCATGCAGCTGCCCACCTGACAGTGAGTTTTTTAATTCACCTCATTAGGGTAATCACTGACACTCATTATGATATATTCCATATAAATCACGATATGTGGAATTAATGTTGTTTTAGTCCTATGCACTATTTTTGCCAAATGAGGCCAATTTGATATATGTATTTCTCATGATCACATGTATTGTTCGTTCACTGTATATTCACTGTATTATGTTCAATTGATGTTAATCTATTTTTGATTGATGCTCTTATTTAAAGTGTGTCTGTAACACATGTGCACTGTGCTTGATAAAGACAGCAACAAGCTGTTGAAACGTCGCCTGATTTTGGGTCCAATAAATCTTCAACATTTGAATTGATTTGGAGTGCTGCTGGCTATTTTTCACTTCTAGTACATTGGACCTAGGTGCTGGTCCACACTGGCCGGACGTGCACCCCCTGCTTATACAGTGTGCTGCTTCCTCACTTTCCTCAAATTGATTGGATAGCAGTTACTGTGGATTTATTAAGTAAAGTAAATGCAAATTGTACCTAAAGGTGCCAGCCCATCTGAAAACTAGGTGAGACACTCCACCTTCTCAGAGGAAATGCTATTTTACACTAGCCTGCTAATTACAAACCATTTGGGCACACTAATCAAGACCTGGAAGGGAGATATAAAAAATGCGGAGCAACCCCAGACATGTTGTCTGCTAGACCAGCGGGTGGTCTAACCCATTCAATAGATGAATTAAATAATATCAGAAGCCATAACTCCGACCTCATAACACCCACATCCTCAGAACCCTAATAATTGTGTTCAGCCAGACACGGGCTTCGGGCAGAGTCTATACACGCCATACTGAACATGAGTATGGCGTGTATAGAATTCTTCGGTATTCAGGATCTGGCCTTCTGGAAATCATAACTCGATTATATATAGTCTGTATGACCGGGACGAGGCGACTGAAATTATGGGATCATACCTGTACTCGCAGTCCCTGTCATACGGCGAGAAGGCCGGACCGAAAGGAGGGAGGTTCCCTCACAGCCCACCCCTCGGCTTTCCTAACAATTTTTCTTTTAAAATCGATTTAATCTTTGGTTTTGTGCGTATTATTGTCAGTCTGTAAAAGTGGCGTACTACTCGGACAACATCGTTCCCAGCAGCGACCTGGGAGTCCAAGATGCATCTAGACATCCTCCTCATGCTGTTCCTGAACCAGGCATCCTCACCTCTTTAGTGCAGGGGGTGTCTGGTTTAATGCTTGGGTTCTCCCATTGACTTACATTATACTCGGGTGCTCATACAGTACATAAACAATGATCTAGATGTGACCAACCTTTCTGGCCTCTATTTCTCTGTATACAAATAATGATATCCCGTACTATTCGCCGGCGAACAGTTCACTGTGAACATAGCTTGTTCGCGTTCGCCGCGGAGGGCGAACATATGCGATGTTCGGTCCGCCCCCTATACATCATCATTGAGCAAACTTTGACCCTGTACCTCACAGTCAGCAGACACATTCTAGCCAATCAGCAGCAGACCCTCCCTCCCAGACCCTCCCACCTCCAGGACAGCATCCATTTTAGATTCATTCTGAATCTGCTTTCTTAGTGAGAGGAGGGAGAGTGCTGCTGATCTAATAGGGAAAGCGTTAGCTAGGGCAGTGTTCTGAACTTCTGTGTCCACAGACTCATCTGCTGTAAGGACAGCATCCTGACAGCACCCCAAAAAGCCCTTTTCAGGGCTGGTACATCAGTCTGCTTTTTTTTTATTTATTTATATATATATATATATATATATATATATTGCAGTTGCCTGGCTGCCCGTGTGTGCGAGGCTGCAGGCTCAGTCACAGACAGTACTGTGTGCACACCATTCATACAGGGTGTCACAGACAATACCTTGCAGATAAAAAAAAATCAATTTATATTATTTTTCTGTGATATAATCGCATTTGCAAGCCAGTGAGTGACTGTGTGGCCCAGAGACAGTACTGTGTGCACACCATCCATACAGGGCGTCACAATACCTTGCAGATAAAAAAAAATTAAATGTATTATTTTTCTGTGATATAATCCCAGTTGCAAGCCAATGTGTGTCTGGCCCACAGACTGTACTGTGGCCACTTGCTGTTAGGCCACCACTCATACCGTTACAGGGTGTCACTCACAAATACCTTGCAGATAAAAAAATTATATTTATTATTTTTCTGTCATATAATCCCAGTTGCAAGCCAGTGTGTGTCTGGCCCACAGACTGTACTGTGGCCACTGGCTAGGCCACCACTCATACCGTTACAGGGTGTCACTCACAAATACCTTGCAGATAAAAAAATTATATTTATTATTTTTCTGTCATATAATCCTAGTTGCAAGCCAGTGTGTGTCTGGCCCACAGACTGTACTGTGGCCACTTGCTGCCAGGCCACCACTTACGCAAGTTGTCACATGTGCCGTGCATGGCACATGTGTTGAATCTCATCGTACAACGCTTTGTGCCTAAGTACCCAGGCTTACAGGACGCCCTCAAGAAGGACAGGAAGGTGTGTGGCCATTTCAGGCGTTCCTACACGGCCATGGCGCACTTTTCAGACATTGAACGCCAAAACAACATGCCAGTGAGGCGCTTGATTTGCGACAGCCCGACACGTTGGAATTCAACACTCCTAATGTTCGACCACCTACTCCAACAAGAAAAAGCCGTCAACAAGTATTTGAATGACCTGCGGAGCTGGGAATTTTTTTGCCACATTACTGGATGCTCATGCGCAATGCCTGTAGGCTCATGCGTCCTTTTGAGAAGGTGACAAACCTAGTCAGTCGCACCGAAGGCACCATCAGCGACCTCATCCCATTTGTTTTCTTCCTGGAGCATGCCCTGCGAAGAGTGCTGGATCAGGCTGTATATGAGCGCGAAGAGGAAGAGTTGTGGTCACCATCACCACCAGAAACAGCCTTGTCATCATCGCTTGCCAGACCTGCGGAAACGCTGCAAGAGGAGTATGAGGAAGAGGTGTCAGAGGAGGAATGTGGCTTTGAGGAGGACGAAGACCAACCACAGCAGGCATCTAAGGGTGCTCGTTGTTGTCACCTATCTGGGACCCGTGGTGTTGTACGTGGCTGGGGGGAAGAACAGACTGTCAATGACATCAGTGAGGAGGAGGAACGGGAAATGAGTAGCTCGGCATCCAACCTACTAGACCCAGTTATAAGCAGAAAGTGGCGGAAATGTTACCAAATTACCGAAAGTCAGAAAGGATGCAGCAGTTCAAAACCAAACTAAAAAATATGCTTTACACAGCTTATAAGGGGGATGTCACAGCACAACGGGAATCTAACTGGGGAAGAGGTGAAAGTAATCCTCCTCCTACCACGACCACGGCGGCAAGGACAGGACGCTTTACAGATGTGCTGTTGATGGAGGACATGCAGAGCTTTTTTAATCCTCCACATCGCCACAGCCCTTCGGGATCCAGCCTTAGAGAACGACTCGACCGACAGGTAGCAGACTACCTCGCCTTAACTGCAGCTATCGACACTCTGAGGAGCGATGAACCCCTTGACTACTAGGTGTGCAGGCTTGACCTGTGGCCTGAGCTATCCCAGTTTGCAATAGAACTTCTGGCCTGCCCCGCTTCAAATGTCCTGTCAGAAAGGACCTTCAGTGCAGCAGGAGGCATTGTCACTGACAAAAGAAGTCGCCTTGGTCAAAAAAGTGTTGATTACCTCACCTTTATTAAGATGAATGAGGCATGGATCCCAAAGGGACTGACAGTGGGGGATACGTTTGACTAACAAAAGGCCTGATGACATGCCTTGGCCTCAAAATGGTCCCCACGCTGCTGTATTTAATGTCTGCATACCGGATGACTTTCGTGAATTCTCAGCCACGAACTAGGGTTCAAGCCGCAATATTTTGTCACCTTTCTGCCTGGAAAACATACATTTTTCCGGCCACTGCTTCAGCAGCAGCTGCAACAATACCTAATTTTTCAGGCATGTGTACATGCCTAATTTTTTTGGCCTCTGGTGCTGCACTGTGGCTGCAAAAACAAAACAAAAAAAAAGGCACAAACATGTGTCAATTCCCCTTCGTGATCGGTACCTTGTTGTGGTGAAGGGGCTTGCGTATCACAATGAAGCGATCATCACCTCTATGAGTGTGTTGGCAATGTTGCCACACCCCAGATGATAAGGCCGTTGCTTCATTATGATCAGACTAAAAGCGATCGGCTGGATAATTTTTCATAGAAAAAAACATTAATTTTCATTATATTTTTTTTAAGTTGTATGGGTTTTTAATACATAAAATAAAAAAATCATAATACAGTCTCTTACTAGTTCATTAGAAATAATGCAGACAATTAAAAAAATCTCCATCAATTCCAATACAAAGCAAGTACAGAGCTGAGAACTAAATTATTCCAGGATGTCGCAATGGTTTGTTAATTCAACAATGGTTAATCAATTCGACACACGTCCCCGGATAGAGGACGTAACAGGGATTAAACTGATAGGAATAGTACTAGTTAAGACACCACTCATATAGGGTGTCACAGCACATTGGTCCGTGCACGCACAGTGCCCCAACTTGGGAGTAAGAGGACCGACCAAGCTGCTTTTTCCTAAAATCAATTCAGTTTGGTGTATCAGAGTTTGGTCTGTCACTGTGAAGGCAGTCGAAGGTACCCGGCCTAATTTTTTTTTTCACAAAAGGCAATCCCTGATATGGGACGTAACAGGGATTAAACTGATGAGAAGAGAACTATCGGGTGTGACAGTAAATTGCACGGGGCAGACGCAGTGACCGTGGATTCAAACAAAGGGGAGGGAGCCAGCGTTTTTTTTAACCATCTCCCCGTTCGAAAAATCAATTCAATAAACGGACCCCAGATTGGGGACGTAACAGGGATTAAACTGATGAGAATAGTACTACAGAAAATAGCACTCATATCGGGTGTGACAGTAAATTGCACGGCGCAGACGCAGTGACTGTGGATTCAAACAAAGGGGAGGGAGCCAGCGTTTTTTTTAACCATCTCCCCGTTCCAAAAATCTATTCAATTCACCTTTCGGGGACCCTTGGTGTTGTACGTGGCTGGGTGGAGGAAGAAACCTTCAATGACATCAACGGGACATGGCTAGCTTGGTATCCAACCTTGTGCAAATGAGGAGTTTGCGGGTGGGCAAATGGGCTGTTTGCGGTTGTTTGTGGTGCATTAAAAGGGGAGTTTGTTCTGTCAATGTCTGTGAAGTGGGCGTAACCCTTACACTACCTGATCGATACAACATCATACCTGATCGTATACTCACACTTGATGTTTTAAACCACGTTGTTCAAAAAAAATTTGGATTGTTAGGTGATTTATGCCCTTTATGGATTAAAATCCAACTCTGCGTCAACTATGTACAAACCGGATTCCAAAAAAGTTGGGACACTAAACAAATTGTGAATAAAAACTGAATGCAATGATGTGGAGATGGCAAATGTCAATATTTCATTTGTAATATAACGTAGATGACAGATCAAACGTTTAATCCGAGTAAATGTATCATTTTAAAGGAAAAATACGTTGAGTCAAATTTTCACGGTGTCAACAAATCCCCAAAAAGTTGGGACAAGTAGCAATAAGAGGCTGGAAAAAGTAAATTTGAGCATAACGAAGAGCTGGAAGACCAATTAACACTAATTAGGTCAATTGGCAACATGATTGGGTATAAAAAGAGCTTCTCAGAGTGGCAGTGTCTCTCAGAAGCCAAGATGGGTAGAGGATCACCAATTCCCACAATGTTGCGCAGAAAGATAGTGGAGCAATATCAGAAAGGTGTTACACAGCGAAAAATTGCAAAGACTTTGCATCTATCATCATCAACTGTGCATAACATCATCCGAAGATTCTGAGAATCTGGAACAATCTCTGTGCGTAAGGGTCAAGGCCGTAAAACCATACTGGATGCCCGTGATCTCCGGGCCCTTAAACGACACTGCACCACAAACAGGAATGCTACTGTAAAGGAAATCACAGAATGGGCTCAGGAATACTTCCAGAAACCATGTCATCCGGACCAAAGAGGACAAGGACAACCCAAGTTGTTATCAACGCTCAGTTCAGAAGCCTGCATCTCTGATGGTATGGGGTTGCATGAGTGTGTGTGGCATGGGCAGCTTTCATGTCTGGAAAGGCACCATCAATGCAGAAGAATATATTCGGGTTCTAGAACAACATATGCTCTTATCCAGACGTCATCTCTTTCAGGGAAGACCCTGCATTTTTCAACAAGATAATGCCAGACCACATTCTGCATCAATCACAACATCATGGCTGCATAGGAGAAGGATCCGGGTACTGAAATGGCCAGTCTGCAGTCCAGATCTTTCACCTATAGAGAACATTTGGCGCATCATAAAGAGGAAGGTGCAACAAAGAAGGCCCAAGACGATTGAACAGTTAGAGGCCTGTATTAGACAAGAATGGGAGAGCATTCCTATTTCTAAACTTGAGAAACTGGTCTCCTCGGTCCCCAGACGTCTGAGTGTTGTAAGAAGAAGGGGAGATGCCACACAGTGGTGAATATGGCCTTGTCCCAACTTTTTGTGGATTTGTTGACACCATGAAATTCCGATTCAACATATTTTTCCCTTAAATTGGTACATTTTCTCAATTTAAACTTTTGTTCCATGATTTATGTTCTATTCTGAATAAAATATTAGAAGTTGGCACCTGCACATCATTGCATTCAGTTTTTATTCACAATTTGTATAGTGTCCCAACTTTTTTGGAATCCGGTTTGTAATTTTCCATGGATCCCCCTCCGGCATGCCACAGTCCAGGTGTTAGTCCCCTTGAAACAACTTTTCCATCACTACTGTGGCTAGAAAGAGTCCCTGTGGGTTTTAAAATTCGCCTGCCTATTGAAGTCAATGGCAGTTTGCCCGGTTCGCCCGTTTGCGAACATTTGCAAAAATTCACGCTCGCCGTTCGCGAACGAAAATTTTTATGTTCGTGACATCTCTATATACAAATACCTAGACCCATACCACCAGCAGGCACCAAAATAAAGAAACATTCTAAGCACAATTCACAATATAGCCCTATGCTTAGGGCGCATGAAGTTTGGAAAATTTTTATTGCACTTAAAGGGGTCATCTACCTTAGGCCTCATGCACACGACCGTATGTATTTTGTGGTCCACAAAAAAACAGATCCGCAAAAAATATGGATGACATCCGTGTGCATTCCGTATTTTGCGGAACAGAAGAGCTGGCCTCTGATAGAACAGTACTATCCTTGTCCGTAACGCGGACAAGGAAATACGGACATAAGGAAACAGAATGCACACGGAGTACCTTCTGTTTTTTTGCGGACCCATTGAAATGAATGGTTCCGTATACGGTCTTCAAAAAAAGCGGAATGGACACAGAATGAAAATAAGTTTGTGTGCATGAGGCCTTAGGGTATATCATCAACATAGAATTGATGGGGGTCTAATCAACTGTTGCAGCTTGGGGTGGGGTGATGTTTGTCATGGCACTCGAGGCGGCGGGAGGTCCTCGGAGTTGGTGGAATATCAGGTTACAGAGGATGGTTGGGGCTGGACTCCCATGGTTGTATTTTCGGGGCAGGTTTTTTGGTCCATCAGTGGTGCCTCCGAGCTGGTGATCATCGGCTGGGGGCAAGACGGGGTACCCTGTGGAGGAGGATTTTATAAAACAGTTGGTGCTTCGAGGACTTCCCTCGTCAGTGTTATTACAGTCCTGATCAAAAGTTTAAGACCACTTGAAAAATGGCAAAAAATCATATTTAGCATCGCTGGTCAAGGTTCCAAGTAGAGCTTCAACATGCAACAAGAAGAAATGGGAGTGAGACAAAACATTTTTTGAGCATTCAATTCAATTTAATGAAAACAATGAATAAACTGAAACAGGCTGTTTTTCAGCTGATCAAAAGTTTAGGACCAGACCTCCCCAAAAAATTATAAACCCCCAAAACAGAAATCCAACTTCCAAACATGAACTCAGTAATGAGTAGCTCCGCTGTTATTGCTTATCACTTCAGGAATTCGTTTCGGCATGCTTGATGCAAGCATTTCCATGAGGTGAGTGGGAAGAAGTCCCTTGTCCTGTGGGCATTGTGTACTGTAGCGTTGTCCTGTTGAAAAACCCAGTCGTTACCACACAGACGAGGGCCCTCAGTCATGAGGAATGCTCTCTGCAACATCTGGACATAGCCAGCGGCCGTTTGACTCCCCTGCACTTCCTGAAGCTCCATTGTTCCACTGAAGGAAAAAGCACCCCAGACAATTATGGTGCCCCCTCCACTGTGGCGCGTAGAAAACATCTCAGGTGGGATCTGCTTGTCATGCAAGTAAGTTGGAAATCATCAGGACCATCAAGGCTAAATTTTTTCTCATCAGAGAATAAAACTTTCTTCCACCTTTGAATGTCCCATGTTTGGTGCTCTCTTGCAAAGTCCAAACGAGCAGTTCTGTGGCGTTCAAGGAGACGAGGTCTTTGAAGACGTTTTTTGTTTTTGAAGCCCTTCAGTCTCAGATGCCTTTTAATGGTTATGGGGCTGCAGTCAGCACCAGTAAGGGCCTTAATTTGGGTCGAGGATCGTCCAGTGTCTTGACGGACAGCCAATTGGATCCTCTGGCTCAGTGCTGATGAAATTTTTTTGGGCCTTCCACTTGACTTTTTTGTTCCATAACCCTCAGGATCATTTAAGAAATTCCAAATGACTGTCTTACTGCGTCCCACCTCAGCAGCGATGACGCGCTGTGAGAGACCCTGCTTATGCAGTTCAACAACTAGACCACGTTTAAAAAGGGAGAGTTTTTTTTGCCATCACAACGTGTGACTACCTGACAGAAAATGGACAATATATCCACATCTTTGCACAGATTTGGCCTTTTAAAGCCATGTGGTCCTAAAATTTGGATCAGCTGAAAAACAGCCTGTTTCAGTTTAATCGTTATTTTCAATTAATTGAATGCTCAAAAAATGTTTTGTCTCACTCTCATTTCTTCTTGTTGCATGTTGAAGCTCTACTTGGAACCTTGTTAATATCCAACAATGTAAAATATGATTTTTGTGCCGTTTTTCAAGTTGGCTTAATCTTTTGATCAGGACCGTATATGTTATACATATGTTGGTGATGTCATATGCCGTTGCTGCTGTGGCCGATACAAACCAATCAGTTGTTTGTGTCTTTATTTGGACCAGGGTGGTGGTTGGGGGGTGGGGGGTCCGTTTAGCGAGCACGATAGCCAATACCTTCGTCATGGTAAGTTTTTGTTTCCCCACAGAGACCCTGATACCCTGTCTCCCACCTGAGTACCTCATAGAGCTCGTGGCACTCTGTGCTCCCTCACCTCGCCTTTACCTATTAGTGCCTCCCCACAGAGTTCTCCCACACTGTGTCATCCCTTGCCCTGAGAGCTCATGCTTCCACAGAACCCCTGATACCGTGTCATACCAAGTCTTCGTCCCCACACAGTCTCTTACACTGTTGTTTAGGAGATACACCAACTATTTAATACATATTTGGTATGCCTACTGTGCCCCATTTCTGAGAAACAAGGATTGAACATGCTGTATTATAACCATTATGAAACTGGGAGATAATGCATTTTGGCAGTCACATATTCCTCCTAGCGATAAACAGATTCCTTCTATTTTACTAGTTCAGGCCCATGAGGCCTTACAGCTTCAAACAAGAATGTAACTCGTTTACCACTGCTTAACCTGTTCCAGACAGCCCTTAGTCTTTATGTGTTTGAGTGGTCCATGTTCATCTCTGCAAGGACATTCCTGAACATCCTTTAAGAGAGGGCAGCTGCAGAAGTAGCAGGGGACCTTTGTCAGTGACAGGACCCCCTTAGAGAAAAAAGGGACAGAATTTTACCATCTACAGTTGCAAGAAAAAGTATGTGAACCCTTTGGAATTATATGGATTTCTGCACAAATTGGTCATAAAATGTGATCTGATCTTCATCTAAGTCACAACAAAGGACAATTGCAGTCTGATTAAACTAATAACACACAAAGAATTAAATGTTACCATGTTTTTATTGAACACACTATGTAAACATTCACAGTGCAGGTGGGGTAGAAAAAGTATGTGAACCCTTGGATTTAATAACTGGTTGAACCTTCTTTGACAGCAATAACTTCAATCAAATGTTTCCTGTAGTTGCAGATCAGACGTGCACAAAAGTCAGGAGTAATTCTTGACCATTCCTCTTTACAGAACTGTTTCAGTTCAGCAATATTCTTGGGATGTCTGGTGTGAATCGCTTTCTTGAGGTCATGCCACAGAATCTCAATCGGGTTGAGGTCAGGACTCTGACTGGGCCACTCCAGAAGGCGTATTTTCTTCTGTTTAAGCCTTTCTGTTGTTGATTTACTTTGTTGTCCTGTTGTAGCACCCATCTTCTGTTGTGCGTCAGCTGGTGGACAGATGGCCTTAAGTTCTCCTCCAAAATGTCTTGATAAACTTGGGAATTTATTTTTCCTTTGATTATAGCAATCCGTCCAGGCCCTGATGCAGCTAAACCATGATGCCTCCACCACCATACTTCACAGTTGGGATGAGGTTTTGATTGTGTGCTGTGCCTTTTTTTCTCCACACATAGTGTTGTGTGTTTCTTCCAAACAACTTAACTTTGGTTTCATCTGTCCACATAATATTTTGCCAGAACTGCTGTGGAACATCCAGGTGCTCTTGTGCAAACTGTAAATGTGCAACAATGTTTTTTTGGACAGAAGTGGCTTCCTCTGTGGTATCCTCCCATGAAATCCATTCTTGGTTAGTGTTTTGCGTATTGTAGATTCGCTAACAGGGATGTTAGGATATGCCAGAGACTTTTGCAAGTCTTTAGCTAACACTCTAGGAATCTTCTTCACCTCATTGAGCAGTCTGCGCTGTGCTCTTGCATTCATCTTTACAGGACGGCCACTCCTAGGGAGAGTAGCAGCAGTGCTGAACTTTCTCCATTTATAGACAATTTGTCTAACCGTGGACTGATGAACAGCAAGGCTTTTGGAGATACTTTTATAATCCTTCTCAGCTTCATGTAAGTCAACAATTCTTAATCGTAGGTCTTCTGAGAGCTCTTTTGTGCGAGGCATAATTAACATCAGGCAATGCTTCTTGTGAAAAGCAAACCCAGAACTGGTGTGTGTTTTTTATAGGGCAGGGCAGCTGTAACCAACACCTCCAATCTCATCTCATTGATTGGACTCCAGTTGGCTGACACCTCACTCTAATTAGCTCTTGGAGATGTCATTAGTCTAGGAGTTCACATACTTTTTCCACCTGCACTGTGAATGTTTGCATGGTGTGTTCAATAAAAACATGGTAACATTTAATTCTTTGTGTGTTATTAGTTTAACCACTTCAACCCCGCTAGCTGAAACCCCCTTAATGACCAGGCCACTTTTTACACTTCTGCACTACACTACTTTCACCGTTTATTGCTCGGTCATGCAACTTACCACCCAAATGAATTTTACCTCCTTTTCTTCTCACTAATAGAGCTTTCATTTGGTGGTATTTCATTGCTGCTGTCATTTTTACTTTTTTTGTTATTAATCGAAATGTAACGATTTTTTTGCAAAAAAATGACATTTTTTACTTTCACTCAGAACATTAGGAATTCACGTGGGACTGAGATGTGTAGTTTAAGAATTTATTAAACAATATACCCTGTGAACACTGGGTTAAAAATACTTAAAAAATAAAACATATATTTGAACACACTGCCCATGTGGTTCTCTATGCCAAGGAAAGCTGCATCCGTATCTTCCCCTGTGGGTCCGACTCGTTGGATCACAGCCGTCTGTGGCAAAGCGAATCAGGGCTAATTGTATTCCAATTGCGGTATACAAATTACATATGATACGTGCATACAAATAAAATATATAATATAAAATATACTAAGTATAAAAGACGTCACCATGCAGAACGCAAAATATAGCTTGTTCGGGTGTTGTTGTTTCCTATAGTATCGAGATTGTCCATCCGCTGTAGTTGTCTCAAAATTCTGAGTGCACTAGATATTATTTCAATTGTCCAGCAGGTCTATATTACACACTCATTTGTGTCGTTTTTGTTATTCAACAATGTAGTGCAACTCCACTTATCTTAGAATTGTGTGTACTCACTGTGGTCTCAATGTAACCATTCCGCGGGAGGGTTACTGCCGTGGCGTCTCACGCTTCAACCTTTCTCCGCTGTAGCTGTGATGTTTCCGGTTCTGCCCAAGTCTCGTCTCTAATCTCGCGACAGACCTTTCTTGGAAGCTATCCATATTTATTGCGTATAAATACATAAATAAATACTAGGGGTGTTTCTTTGAACCTGTGCACCAATCGTGATAAACCTGAGTGAGCCACCTGCTTAGTATCTATTGCTAAATTTTTCACTTTCATGAACTCACTATGCCCATCACGAAATACCTTGGGGTGTCTTCTTTCCAAAATGGGGTCACTTGTGGGGTAGTTATACTGCCCTGGCATTTTAGGGGCCCAAATGCGTGAGAAGTAGTTTGAAATCAAAATCTGTAAAAAATTGACCGGTGAAATCCGAAAGGTGATCTTTGGAATGTGTGCCCCTTTGCCCACCTAGGCTGCAAAAAAGTGTCACACATCTGGTATCGCCGTACTCAGGAGAAGTTGGGGAATGTGTTTTGGGGTGTCATTTTACATATACCCATGCTGGGTGAGAGAAATATGTGTGACACTTTTCTGCAGCCTAGGTGGGCAAAGGGGCACACATTCCAAAGAGCACCTTTAGGATTTCACCGACAATTTTTTACAGATTTTGATTTCAAACTACTTCACACACATTAGGGCCCCTAAATTGCCAGGGCAGTATAACTACCCCACAAGTGACCCCATTTTGGAAAGAAGACACCCCAAGGTATTCCGTGAGGGGCATGGCGAGTTCCTAGAATTATTTTTTTTTGGCACAAGTTAGCGGAAATAGATTTTTTTTGTATTTTCTCACAAAGTCTCCCTTTCCGCTAACTTGGGACAAAAATTTCAATCTTTCATGGACTCAATATGCCCCTCACAGAATACCTTGGGGTGTCTTCTTTCCAAAATGGGGTCACTTGTGGGGCAGTTATACTGCCCTGGCATTTTAGGGGCCCAAATGCGTGAGAAGTAGTTTGAAATCAAAATCTGTAAAAAATGACCGGTGAAATCCGAAAGGTGATCTTTGGAATGTGTGCCCCTTTGCCCAGCTAGGCTGCGAAAAAGTGTCACACATGTGGTATCGCCGTACTCAGGAGAAGTTGGGGAATGTATTTTGTGGTGTTATTTTACATATACCCATGCTGGGTGAGAGAAATATCTTGTCAAAAGACAACTTTTCCCATTTTTGTTTATACAAAGTTGGCATTTGACCAAGATATTTATCTCACCCAGCATGGGTATATGTAAAATGACACCCCAAAACACATTCCCCAATTTCTCCTGAGTACGGCAATACCACATGTGTGACACTTTTTTGCAGCCTAGATGCGCAAAGCGGCCCAAATTCCATTTAGGAGGGCATTTTTAGACATTTGGATACCAGACTTCTTCTCACGCTTTCGGGCCCCTAAAATGCCAGGGCAGTATAAATACCCCACACGTGACCCCATTTTGGAAAGAAGACACCCCAAGGTATTCCGTGAGGGGCATGGCGAGTTCCTAGAATTTATTTTTTTTTTGCACAAGTTAGCGGAAATAGATTTTTTTTGTATTTTCTCACAAAGTCTCCCTTTCCGCTAACTTGGGACAAAAATTTCAATCTTTCATGGACTCAATATGCCCCTCACAGAATACCTTGGGGTGTCTTCTTTCCGAAATGGGTTCACATGTGGGGTATTTATACTGCCCTGGCAATTTAGGGGCCCTAAAGCGTGAGAAGAAGTCTGGAATATAAATGTCTAAAATTTTTTACGCAATTTGGATTCCGTGAAGGGTATGGTGAGTTCATGTGAGATTTTATTTTTTGACACAAGTTAGTGGAATATGAGACTTTGTAAGAAAAAAAAAAAAAACAGTTTCCGCTAACTTGGGCCAAAAAAAATGTCTGAATGGAGCCTTACAGGGGGTGATCAATAACAGGGGGGTGATCAGGGAGTCTATATGGGTAATCACCCCCCTGTCATTGATCACCCCCCTGTAAGGCTCCATTCAGACGTCCGTATGCGTTTGCGGATCCGATCCATGTATCCGTGGATCCGTAAAAATCATACGGACGTCTGAATGGAGCCTTACAGGGGGGTGATCAATGACAGGGGAGTGATCAATGACAGGGGGGTGATCAGGAAGTCTATATGGGTGATCACCCCCTTGTCATTGATCACCCCCCTGTAAGGCTCCATTCAGACGTCCGTATGTGTTTTGCGGATCCGATCCATGTATCCGTGGATCCGTAAAAATCAGACGGACGTCTGAATGGAGCCTTACAGGGGGGTGATCAATGACAGGGAAGTGATCAGGAAGTCTATATGCGTGATCACCCCCTTGTCATTGATCACCCCCCTGTAAGGCTCCATTCAGACGTCCGTATGTGTTTTGCGGATCCGATCCATGTATCCATGGATCCGTAAAAATCATACAGACGTCTGAATGGAGCCTTACAGGGGGGTGATCAATGACAGGGGGGTGATCAATGACAGGGGGGGTGATCAGGGAGTGTATATGAAGTGATCAGGGGTTCATAAGGGGTTAATAAGTGACAAGGGGGGGTGTAGTGTAGTGGTGTTTTGTGGTACTTTACACAGCTACCTGTGTCCTGTGGTGGTCGATCCAAACAAAAGGGACCACCAGAGGACCACGTAGCAGGTATATTAGACGCTGCTATCAAAACAGCGTCGAATATACCTGTTAGGGGTTAAAAAAATCACATCTCCAGCCTGCCAGCGAACGATCACCGCTGGCAGGCTGGAGATCCACTCTCTTACCTTCCGTTCCTGTGAACGCGCGCGCCTGTGTGCGCGCGTTCACAGGAAATCTCGCGTCTCGCGAGATGACGCGTATATGCGTCGTTGAGCGCACAGCTGCCACCTCCGGACCGCAGATCTGCGTTAGGCGGTCCGGAGGTGGTTAAGCAGACTGTGATTGTCTATTGTTGTGACTTAGATGAAGATCAGATCACATTTTATGTCCAATTTGTGCAGAAATCCATATCATTCCAAAGGGTTCACATACTTTTTCTTGCAACTGTATGCTTTCCCCATCGCTTCATACACAGCACTCAAGACCACTGTCTATACGCCGGCACTGGCGATTCTGCGACCTGTTTTGGTTCAGGCGATCACCGGGTCCTGGGTAACTGCGTGAGCTACTGGGTAGTGCATGTCAGAAATATATATATTGTGACACAGTGAGAGGTTTGGTCTGGGAAAACAGGTATTTTCCTCCCAGCATGTGCTGCTGGGCTGATTTACAGCCAGATGAGGTAAAATTCCGGACCGGATTTTAAGTGCCAGTCCGGGTTTTGGCAGCAACTGGCTGTCATTAAATAGGCAGCTGGGCTCTGAAGCGAGGACTCTGTGTTGGAATCTGGGAGCATTGTGTCTGGACGAAGGCTTGCTACCTGTTTGGCGTGAAAACAGGTTGGTGCTGCTATGCTCAAGGACTCTTTGAGGTAGAATTGCCGCATGGTGTGAATTACCATCAACGCCGCAAGGTGACTTTTTGCTTGTTTATGACTGCTTGTTTTGTCACTTGCCTAAAGTGTGAATAAAACACTGAACTGTTTGATTTAAAGAACTTGTTGTTGCCTCTTAACTGCATCCGCTAGTCCTGTCTACCAGAGCGAAACCCCACAATATATATATATATATATATATATATATATATATATTTATAATGTTAAAATGTCCCCCCCCCCCCCATATGTCATTTTCGCTTTTTATTCCCTGCCCTGGAGGAACCATAACTTTTTTTGTTTTTCTGTTCACATAGCAAAATGAGGGCTTGTTTTTTTCGCAGCACAAGTTGTGATTTCTAATGGCACCAGTCCATATGATGTAATATGAAGCTGGTAAAAATTCTAAATGGGGTGAAATTCAAAAAAATAACTTAATTGTGCCATTATTTTATGGATTTTGTTGTTATGGCATTCCACATGCAGTAAAACTGACATGTTAATTTCATTTTGTAGGTCAATATGATTACAGCTATACCATACCACTTTTTATAGTTTTTCTTTAGTATAGTTTATAGTTTTATAGTTTTAATACTTCAAAAAAAAGTAAAACAACAAATTTGAAAAATAATTTTTTTGCATTGTCATATTCCATCTGTAACTATTTTATATTTACGTCTATGGAGCTGTGTGAGGGATCATTTTTGCAAGATAATCTGTAGTTTTTATTGATGCCATTTTGGGTTCTGTATGAATTTTTTATCTTTTTATTCAAATTTCTGGCTAGGCAAAACTTCGAAAAATAATTTGGTCAGTTAGATTTTATTTTTTCCGTTACACCATTCACTGTAAAAAAAAAAAAGATTAAAAATGTGGAAAACTGTGTTTTCCTTGGTATAAAAAATAAAAAATGAAATATTACAAATATAATAAAAAATAGTAAAACTTAATAAAAATGACATAATAATAAAGCCCCATGTATCACCCCAAAAATTGCAAAAATTATTTCAATAACCCAAAAAAAGTTTTAGCTTTTGAAATTGTATGTGTTAAAGAAATAAAGATATATCTGATCAGGAAGAGGGGTAAATGGCCCAGTCTTGAACTGTTTAAAGTATTTGTATGTCTCAATAGTTAATCTGATCCTAACTGTGCTTCTGCGTACTTCATTTACAGTTTCCGGTATTAAATCATGTAACCAACATGGAAATCTACCATTTGGCAACAATTTGTGATTAGTATTAAGGCTGGTTACAGCCTGCATTTGTGGGCGGGGCTGCCGGCGTTATATTCACACGCGACCTCACCTCCAGGACGGTCGCTTCAGGCTTCAGGCTGGCTCCTTCGTTCCGCTTCGTCACTTCCGGTTCGCGGCCTCGTCACTTCCGGGTAAGTCTCGGCTCGCTCGGCTGCCTGGAGCGTGCGGCAGCATCCGTCCTCCGCCCGGTCGGTCTCCCTCTTCTCTCCAGCGCCAGGGGAACCTCTTCTCCACAGGTCTGTTCTCCGCAGCAGGGTTCGGCGATACCGGCGTCGGCGGCTTTCCAGGTGGGGGCGACCCGTTCTACGGTCCATTTTATATTGATGTTCACCCCAGAGATAGGTTTAGTTGAGCGCTAAAAACAATGATACGTGAGGCCTGTACGTAACAAAATGGTCATCTCATATATCCCGACAATCCTTAATGCGCTTTATGTTATTAATTCGCAGGTTATCTGTTTTTCTTTTTTATTGCATTTTTATATATTTTATGGTTGGGTGACAATATTTGTGTAGATGAACTGATTGAAAAATTTGGCGGCTGCCATGTCCTCAACTCCTGTTGTGCCGCCCTCCTGTGTGCATTTGCACCTCCGCATCGCATGCTACCCTCCTGTGCCCTCGTTGGTGGCGCGGCGGTGGTGTCGCCTCCTGCGCGCCTGGTTGGCTCCACTTACCGCCTCCTTTCTGGGCACTTTTCATGGCTTGGTGGCGTGGGCTGCCCTCCGTGCTCGGGTTCCTGGCATAGCGGCCGCGCTGCCCCTTTGTGCACAGGCATGTGGCTCTGCCGGCTGCCCGGCCCGGCGTGTATGTGGAGGGGGGCAGCAGATCACTTAGACGGGCCTTCCCTTCTGGGTCGCAATGCTGCTTCCGGTGTCATTTTTTTTTTTTTCCTCCTTGTGAGCTCATTGTCATACTTGGGTGCTGATACATTTTTCCCCAATAGGAGCAGGATCGCGGCTAAGCTTGTCCAGACTTCCCGTTCAGCCGGGTAGCTGTTCATCAAGTTCCTGGGTTCCTCAGGTATCTTATACATGTTGTTTTTACTATTTCTACAGTATCGTTTTGCTCCCAATCGCCATACGTAGTCTACCTGGACCGCCCAGGCTCGCTTGTCTCCTTCCTCCTGGATCACCCAGGCTCGTGTCTTTAGTCTTCCTGGTTCACTCAGGCCCATCTTCTTGCTGTCTTCCTGGATCGCCCAGGCCCGCTCTGTCTCTGTCATCCTGGATCGCCCAGGCCTGTTCTGTCTCTGTCGTCCTGGATCGCCCAGGCCCGCTCTGTCTCTGTCGTCCTGGATCGCCCAGGCCCGCTCTGTCTCTGTCGTCCTGGATCGCCCAGGCCCGCTCTGTCTCTGTCGTCCTGGATCGCCCAGGCCCGCTCTGTCTCTGTCATCCCGGGTCGCCCAGGCCCGCTCTGTCTCTGTCGTCCTGGATCGCCCAGGCCCGCTCTGTCTCTGTCGTCCTGGATCGCCCAGGCCCGCTCTGTCTCTGTCATCCCGGGTCGCCCAGGCCCGCTCTGTCTCTGTTGTCCTGGATCGCCCAGGCCCGCTCTGTCTCTGTCGTCCTGGATCGCCCAGGCCCGCTCTGTCTCTGTCGTCCTGGATCGCCCAGGCCCGCTCTGTCTCTGTCGTCCTGGATCACCCAGGCCTGGATCGCCCAGGCCCGCTCTGTCTCTGTCGTCCTGGATCGCCCAGGCCCGCTCTGTCTCTGTCGTCTTGATCCACCCATTCACATTCTTTATAGGCACTTCTGAGCACGCCAGCTCCACCCAGTGACGCCTCTTCAGTCGACCCCTGCTGCCAGGGTCATTTTCCTTCCCGGACCGACAGGTCCTTTTCTCGCCTTCCTTTTCCTGCGTCACGTGGGTCCCCCTTCGGTCACGGCACGCTCCCATTCTAAGAATTTTCACCCAACTCATCCAGGTCCTTCAAGCAGGCACCAGAGGCGTTCAGTTCCTCTTCTCGCCTGTTCACCCACCCCGCCCTTGGCACCCCTGGGTCTTCCTTTCTCGTCGGCTCTCCCAAAAGCGGTGTTCATTCGTGCCTATCTTGCTTATGTCCGCAGGTATTTATTTTTCCCCGTACTCTCTCCAGTACCCTCCTGTAGCAAGGTCCAGTTCTGTGCAATTCGGGTAGGATTACGTTTCCTTCTCGCCTCTCTCCTCGTTTCGTGCCAGTCCTCGGTTGTATTTAAAATTATTATTTTTTTTCTCTCTCCCCATCTGTCGTTTTGACTTTTCTTTAACAGGTGCAAGATGTCCCAACCATCCGATATTGAGGACTCCCTCTCGGGCCCCGGCTCATCAGTTTCAGGGCACGCTGGTAGCCCATCACTCAGGCGTTGGACTGTCCCTAAACTCATCGCCGAGTTGAATAAGAGAGGTATTCCCCATCCAGCTTCGGCCCGGAAGGCGGAGCTCTATCGCCTTCTGAGGACAGAGCAAGGGAGCGGCAGTTCACAGTCCTCCCTCTCATCTATCCAACTGTCGCTGAATCAGCTGCAAGCCACCATAAGCGGCCTCGTCGGTTCTTTGGCGGACGTCCAATCCAGAGTCACAGAGCTGGAATCACGCGGTCCAGGGGATCCCCCGGCCGCAATCACGGCGATCGTGCCCTCGTCCTCCCAGGAGCCAGTATTGGGTACGCTCAGTGCTGGTCCTGTTGTGGCCCCAGCCCACTTTGTTCCCGAAGCCATTAAAAAGGACATTTTAGCTGGGAAGGACGTCAACTTGGCGTCCATCCTGATAGCTTCCCAAGATGTGGCTGAGAACAGAGTCATCAATTGCGGGGAGGTTGCAGTACTACTCAGGGCCAAAGATGCCCGCCTGAATAGAAAGCTTTCTATTCCGGAGTTTGTGCTGGCATTTAGCCTTTACCGCGATGTGGTCTGCTCAGCCCACCCGCTCAGGCGGGAGGAACTGGACACTTATCTGTACCGGCTGACGGACCTAGGATACAAATATGGCGGCTCCAACTTTTACGATTATCATCGTTCATTTTCCGCCAAGGCCGCGGCAGCCTTAGTCCAGTTTCAGTTCGTTACCAACTGGGCGATATTAGACATGGAGCTCTTTTTCCGACACTTCGCCGGGCTGAGAGCTCCCACCTGCACAACGTGCCAGTCCATCTCGCACACGGCCGACTGGTGTCCCTTGCTGGCCACTCCAGGTC
Organism: Bufo gargarizans; assembly: GCF_014858855.1. Taxonomy (NCBI): domain Eukaryota; kingdom Metazoa; phylum Chordata; class Amphibia; order Anura; family Bufonidae; genus Bufo; species Bufo gargarizans. The sequence continues at coordinate 271,394,732 of NC_058080.1, forward strand.
TGGACCGGGCCCTCCCGGGTCCTTCTGGCCTAAGAAGCCAGCCGTCCGTGGACAAGTTGGGCAGGCCCATTGTGTTTCTTGGGCAGAGCCAAGTATGCAACAATTTTAATGCAGGAGGGTGCGGCTTTGGTAGCTGCAGAGCTCTACACGTTTGCTCGCTGTGTTTCAGGGCTCACCCCCGTTCTTCCTGCCCGAAAAAATCCTCAAAGCCATGACTAGCCGACATCAACATCGAATTGTTGGCTGTTCTCTTGCAGGAACACCCCGATCAGCATTTGGTCCAGTTTCTCCTTTCAGGATTCAGGAGGGGTTTCCACACTGGGTTGATTGCCCTCCCTCTTGAGTCCTGGGAGGGGAAAAACCTGCAGTCGGCCATGCACGACCCGGGGGCAGTTGATAGTCTGTTGTTGACGGAGGTCCAAAAAGGGTTCCTGCTGGGCCCATTTGATTTCATCCCCTTTGCTACCTGGAGGATTAGCCCAATCGGGTTAGTCTCCAAGCAATCTTCAAATAAAAAAAGGTTAATTTACGACCTGTCTGCGCCCCACATGTCCTCCACACCCAGCTTGAATTCTCTGATTCCGTCAGAAGAGTTCACCATGTCCTATTCCACCATAGGGGAAGCCATCAAATTCATCTTGCAGTTAGGAAGAGGGGCCCTTCTGGCTAAAGCTGATATAGCGGACGCCTTTAAGCTGCTTCCCATTGCACCTCATCTTTGGGGTTTCTATGGCATCAAGTGGGATCATCAGTATTACTTTGCCAATAGACTCACCTTTGGCTCCAAGAGCAGTCCTTGGTTATTCGACCAGTTCGCGGGCGCCCTCCACTGGATCTTGGGTCACCACGGGGGCCTGGACAGGGTCATTCACTACCTCCGGGGTGAAGCCTCCGGGCTGGACGTCCTCCTCCAGCTGTTTTCCAGTCTCCAGGTTCCAGTCGCCACTTCCAAGACCGAGGGCCCTAGCACGAGGGTCACCTTTCTGGGCATCGTGTTAGATTCCATCTCCATGGAAGCAAGTCTGCCGGAGGCGAAATTATCTAGGATCAGGTCTGCAGTCTCCATCGCGGCTTCCTCCCGGGTTCTTACTAAACTGGAGTTGCAGTCTCTCCTGGGTTCCCTTAATTTCGCCTCACGGATCATGCCTCAGGGGAGATCCTTCGTGTCTAGGCTCCTCTCTCTTCTTCCCTCGGCACAGGACCAGGATTCCGTCATCCATCTTGACAACCAGGCAGTGGCGGATCTCCTCATGTGGCACTCCTTTCTCACTTCCTGGAATGGCATTTCCCTTTTCGTGCCCTCCTTGGATGCCTTTTCCCCGAGGATCCAGTCCGACGCCGCTGCTTCTCGCGGGTTTGCGGCCATTTTTCACCCCCACTGGCTGGTTGGCAATTGGCCGGCGGAGTTCTCCCTCGATGGCGAGTCCCTCAAATCTTCCCCTCTCCTGGAACTATACCCGCTGGTGGCGGCCGCCCAGGTCTGGGGCCCCCTTTGGGCCAACAAACCCGTGGCTTTCATCACGGACAGCCTAATCCTGGTGGAGGTTCTCTCCAAAGGCAGGGCCAAATCACCAAGGATCATGTCCCTCCTCCGCAGGTTGGTCTGGCTGTCCCTACGGCACAACTTCCATATTTTCCCTTCCCACATCGCGGGGGCTGAGAATATAGCGGCGGACGCTTTGTCCCGTTTTAACTACACCATCTTCTTCCAGGCTATGCCAGACGCAGATCCGGTGGGCACGCCCATTCCCCCCTTCAACCTCCTGACCATGGACTAGGACAGCTGGTGGCATCCGCGAAGAAGTTGGTCCAGGGATCTTTAGCCAAAAACACCGCCAGGAACTATCTCACGGGCTTCAGGGCGTTCCGACGCTTCAGGCTCAGCCACCCGCAGAAAGGCCAAGACAATGTGACCTTTGTCATGGCATTCATCGCCCACTGCCATCTCCACCTGCACCTCTCTCACAACTCCATCAAGGGGTACCTAGCGGGGGTCCAGCACTACAGACTGCTTGCTGATCCTTCTTGCCAATCCATCCTAGCCAACCAGGCGGTGAAGGCAACCCTCAGAGGCATACAAAAAAACAGTCCAAGCCCAGTGGCGCGGAGACAGCCAGTCTCTGGGGAGCTATTTCGCAGTCTGTCACTAGCCCTAGATGGTTCCCCCTTTGGGCACCCAGCAAGCCTTGTCATCAAGGCTGCAATATATCTCGGGTTTTATGGTTTCCTAAGACCAGGGGAATTTACTTCCAGAGCCTTGACACGCTCCACCCTCCTTAAACGCCATCTCATTCGCCAAGGTGACCAGTTTTCCCTATTTCTGCCTTCTTCAAAGACTAGCCAATCAGGTCCTCCGGTCGAGATTAGGTTTTTCCCCACATCTAACTCCTGGTGCCCCGTCAAGGTCCTGGGGGCCCTGGCCGAGTTTCTCCTTCCTCTCGCTCCAGAGGATCCGCTGCTTCCCCTCCAGGGTAGGCCTCTCACCGCGCCCCAGTTCATGTCCCACGTTCGCGCATTAGCGGCAGGGCTAGGGCACAACCCAGATACGATTTCAGGGCATTCTTTCCGCATAGGGGCCGCCTCCGCGGCCTCTAAACACCGGGTTCCCGCGCACGTCATCCGCAGGATGGGGCGCTGGCGATCTTCCTGCTTTGCCAGGTATATACCCAACCCGCAGGTTGAGATTGCCAGGGCTTTTGGTTCGTTAGCTTTGTAAGTTCATTCAATAAACATGTTTCATTCCTAACGCGTTGGTATCTTCTTGCCCACATATTCAGGCCTACCCCGCTCTGGCTCCAGGCACAGTTCAGCCATCCAGATCCTGGAGGGTGGTAGGCCACCTCCCCCCCCCCCCCCCCCAACTCCAAGCTGACGTACACCTCAGCCCCTACCACAAGTATTAAGGCTGGTTACAGCCTGCATTTGTGGGCGGGGCTGCCGGCGTTATATTCACATGCGACCTCACCTCCAGGACGGTCGCTTCAGGCCCCACCCTCCCGACCCCTTTTTCTTTCATTTCTCTCCCTTGGGTGGCCCACATATTCAGGCCTACCCCGCTCTGGCTCCAGGCACAGTTCAGCCATCCAGATCCTGGAGGGTGGTAGGCCACCTCCCCCCCCCCCCAACTCCAAGCTGACGTACACCTCAGCCCCTACCACAAATATGTATATGATAAGTGTGTATATATGTAAATATAGACCTATACATTCAATCATATCTTTCTAGGACCAGTGAGGCATAATATCTGGAAAAATTAGAGTGCAATAGAGTTCATACCACATAGAAAGATAGAGCATGTAAATCAACATTATTCCACTAGGGGACAACACAGCAGAGAAAATTAGAATCCATTCATCATTCAGGATGTACGCTAAGAATACTTTGTAATACATTGCCGGGAAAAGGTATTTGTGTCTTTCAGATTTCCAGCTATCCCTTATTACTGAAAATTTGGCAAGTAGATGTGTCAGAAAGCGTCAGATTTTTTGTGACATTCATCTACAGGAACTCATAGTTACGGCAAAGTTTCTACAGAGAAATGTTTAATAAGCACATGGTCTGCAAATATAATGATTATGTCCTCAAAACACCAACATTGCTCTGCTTTACCTATAGACACAAGAATTTTCTTTCCTAGAAATCAGTGTTGGACTAACCCACCAGAGAATACAATATAACTTTATACCATGGGTCAGCACGATTACAGCAATAACAAATACATATAGGTTTTTCATATTTTACTACTTTTACACAATAAAAAGCCTTTAAAAAAATTTATGTTTTTGCATCGCAGCATACCAAGACCCATAACTATTGTATTTTTCTTTCCACAGACTTGTGTGAGAGCTTTATTTTTGAAGGATGACTTGTAGTTTTCATTGGTAACATTTTGGGTACATTTTACTTTTTGATCACTTTTTATTCCGTTTTTTGGAAATTATTGGTATTTTGTTTACGGCATTCACAATACAGGATAAATTATATAATATTTGTGTAGTGGGAGTTGTTCCGCATGTGGTCAATACCAAATATGTGGTGGGAATTTTATTTTTGCTATTTTTTGCATTAAAAATCTTTTTGGGGTGGAAGATTGTATATTTATGAACTAATGAGTCACTGTACTTTCACACCATTTTATTTTAACAGAGGATAGTAATTAACAAATTTCTAAATCTAATTTTTTCTAAAAATAATCTGCCTGCATCCACCGAAAATAAAATCTTTTAGCCCTCCTCCTGGGTGGGCCCCTTCTGAATTTGGGCCTCAAAGCAGCCGCTTCCCCTGCTTTCCCTATAGCTATGCCACTGGTCCTGAGCCTGATAGAAGCACTACCTTTTCACAGCTTTTTAAGAGCAGAGGAGCATCCTGTCTGTAAGTGTGTTCTCCCTCCCCTCATATGCTGTGCGAGCGCCCTAGATGAAAACAAATAGAGAGAAGTAAGGAAATGGAAGTCACTGCCAGTATAGTACTGGCAGACTTCCATAGAAGGGAGAAGCCCACTGCTTCTGAGAGATATGCATCTAGCTGTACAGGAGAACAGGGAAATAACTTTGGCTGAGAAAGACATTAGGGAAGCCCACACTTTTTTTTTTCAATATGCAGGTATGCTTTAATAAAACTTTAACTTTTTTTAACCATTTACAAGTCCCACAAGGAAACTTTATACAGTACTGGTGTACTGTGTCCCATGCTGCCATGGGAATATATTGGCACACGCAATCACCTTTACGGGGTTCTGATGGGATATAGAGGAAGCCTGTGGCGTGTAAGGGATTACATTTTCTGGATCTGCCCCCAGACTCCACTGCACTTGTGCAGCACTTATACTAGACTGCTGCAAAGGTGGCGACCTAGCCTTAGGCCCCTTAGTGACTGACGTAAAAATGTGTATTGGTTGTCACTAAGGGGTTAGAGGGCGTTTTTCAATTATCTTTTATGATACAGTGTCACATTTAATCTAAAAATACACTTTGAAGGGCATATTCACATCCACGCTAGTTATTTCTGTTGTTCTGCTCCTGTATGGAAGCAAGGCAACAAAAATATCGAAGTGCTGATTTGACACATAACTGACAGGAACACAGCCAAACACATCCCATTGACTACGATGGGATCCATTCGGTTTCTGTTCGGGAGAATATTTTTTTAACAAAGTAAAAAATCCTGCATGTAGGACTTTTCTCTCTGCTATTTTCGAAAAGACCTATGATGGAGTCCCCAAATGGGGCCTCTGATGTAGATGTGAACAAGACTAAATATGTGCTGGATAGCTAAACCTCCTGACAGGCCAAAACACATGAATGCTCCGTTCGGCAAAGCATGCATACTGTATGTTCTGAGTGGGGAGAGGGGACAAAGCCATTGCCAGATACTGTGGTGGTGGCTTGAGAACAAAGGGATGGGCACAGGAGTCCTCTCCATTATGTTAGCACAGCGCAGCAGTATGGACTGTGTATTTCAGTGCAGCTTTGAGAGCTGACAGCAGGGGATTGGGGAGCAAGAAGGAAACAAGAAATCATCTTACATAAAAATGTAACATATTACATGCCTCAAATAGGCTGTTATTACATAAAATGCATGTCCTGGTTGTGCACAGGACCATAGCAACACTTCTGCCAAGTAAGCAACACAACTTAATCAGAAGAAATAATTCTGCACAAGTGCAGTATTAGCCATAATTCTTTTGACATCAAAGATAAACCTTCACCAACATTTTGATTGCAGGTGTCCAAGCATTTAGCTTAAAGGGTTTTCCAAGAGTTTTATACTGATGACCTATTTCAGACAGACTTTAACCAAATTCTATGGAGGAAAAAGTGGAAAAAGTGCTTCATGAATCAAACAGTGATTCTGAATATCATATTTCTCAACGTATTTACCAGATAACTTGTATTTACACAGTATAATTTAAAACTGTCTACATGCAGCCATCAGGGAGGGAGGGAGCTCAGTGGATAGTATTTTGTACAGTTGACATTGAAAACAATTGAAGCTATAAATAATCTCTTTCCCCTATTGGTAGCTGCTAAAAAATGTAGTGAATCTTTGTTGGGAACAGGAGAAGCAGTTCAGTGGTGGGCTTCTTGCGTCTGGACCCCATAGAAGTCCAAAGACAAGACTAAGGTCACTCTCGGGGTGAAAAAGTAAGCTAGCTCCGATTGAATAAGGATTCACGGACAAGGATTACCAGCCATCTGTTCAATGATGTCATCACATCCGGTGGTCGCCTTGTAGATGCAAGGTGGCTAAGTGAGGAATAATCGTGGGGGCCTGTCTTATCTAGTGATGCCTTCAGACCTCTAGGACTCAAGTGCCTTAGCTTAGAATCGATGCTCCAGTTGTAGCTTGTCACACATTAACAAGACATCAATCCTCCCGCTGTTCCAGTGTTCCCAGGGGCTGATGTTTGGGCCAAGGCATTGAATGCCTCTTCAGGGCTGGCAGTGCTAACCCTTCTCTCCACTGCTTTTTGCCCTAGAGACCTCATCACCACTAATCTCCGCTATACTTGTCTCATCTGCAACTGTTGCCTGCAGCTGTCTCATCTGCAGAGATGTCAACCTGGGAGAGTCCTTCACAGGGTAGCATTAGGAGTGGCCTTTTTGAGGGGTGTGAATTACATTATAGAGTGTGGCTAATCTACAATTTGAAACACAGAAGTAGCAGTGCTAACCAAGCACATTATATAAGTACATCTCCAGAATCAAGCACGGTACATATATACAGAACCAGAAAAGCTCAACACAGGTATAATTTGCATAGTCAGGTTAGCCCTTGTCACATAAGTTTGTAAAGTGTAAAACTACAGCTTCCAGTATGGCCTGAACAATTTGTAAACGTATGCTGAGGGCTGTTTCACAAAAGAGAATATTACCACCCATCACCACACTGTAGACCATACAATTAACTCCAGCACTGATTGGCATTTAGGGGCTTACAGTGATGTAGTTATTCTCTTTCCTTTTCATCCAGTTCACACCACCATGATGACTTCTCCTGACCACGTCCCATCTCTGCAGAATTTGAATTGCAGATATCTTCAGCTTCTCACTTCACTAACACATCTGCACCATATATACTAACAAAAACTACTTTAACTATTTTTTTCTCCAATGTATTCACTGAGGAAAATAAACTGTCAGATGACATGCCGAATGTTGAAATAAATTCCCCATTAAAAGTGTCCTGTCTGACCCAGGAAGAAGTGCAACAGCGACTTAAAAAGATTAAAATAGACAAATCGCCAGGACCGGATGGCATACACCCCCGTATCCTAAGGGAATTAAGTAATGTCATAGCGAGACCCTTATTTCTGATATTTGCAGATTCTATATTGACAGGGAATGCGCGTGGCAAATGTGGTGCCAATATTCAAAAAGGGTCCAAAAACAGAGCCTGGAAACTATAGGCCGGTAAGTTTAACATCTGTTGTGGGTAAACTGTTTGAAGGTTTTCTGAGAGATGCTATGTTAGAGCATCTTAACGGAAATAAGCAAATAACGCCATATCAGCATGGCTTCGTGAGGGATTGGTCATGTCAAACAAATTTAATCAGTTTCTATGAGGAGGTAAGTTCTAGACTTGACAGCGGCGAATCAATGGATGTCGTATATCTGGACTTCTCCAAAGCATTTGACACTGTACCACATGAAAGGTTAGTATATAAAATGAGAATGCTTGGACTGGGAGAAAACGTCTGTAAGTGGGTAAGTAACTGGCTCAATGATAGAAAACAGAGGGTGGTTATTAACGGTACACACTCAGATTGGGTCACTGTCACTAGTGGAGTACCTCAGGGGTCAGTATTGGGCCCTATTCTCTTCAATATATTTATTAATGATCTTGTAGAAGGCTTGCATAGTAAAATATCAATTTTCGCAGATGACACTAAACTGTGTAAAGTAATTAACACTGAAGAGGACAGTATACTACTACAGAGGGATCTGGATAGACTGGAGGCTTGGGCAGATAAGTGGCAGATGAGGTTTAACACTGACAAATGTAGAGCTATGCACATGGGAAGGAATAATGCAAGTCACCCGTACATACTAAATGGTAAAACACTCGGTAACACTGACATGGAAAAAGATCTAGGAATTTAAATAAACAGCAAACTAAGCTGCAAAAAACAGTGTCAGGCAGCTGCTGCCAAGGCCAATAAGATAATGGGTTGCATCAAAAGGGGCATAGATGCCCGTGATAAGAACATAGTCATTCCACTTTACAAATCATTAGTCAGACCACACATGGAGTACTGTGTACAGTTCTGGGCTCCTGTGAACAAGGCAGACATAGCAGAGCTGGAGAAGGTCCAGAGGAGGGCAACTAAAGTAATAACTGGAATGGGGCAACTACAGTACCCTGAAAGATTATCAAAATTAGGGTTATTCACTTTAGAAAAAAGACGACTGAGAGGAGATCTAATTAATATGTATAAATATATCAGGGGTCAGTACAGACATCTATCCCATCATCTATTTATCCCCAGGACTGTGACTGTGACGAGGGGACATCTTCTGCGTCTGGAGGAAAGAAGGTTTGTACACAAACATAGAAGAGGATTCTTTACGGTAAGAGCAGTGAGACTATGGAACTCTCTGCCTGAGGAGGTGGTGATGGTGAGTACAATAAAGGAATTCAAGAGGGCCATGGACGTATTTCTGGAGCGTAATAATATTACAGGTTATAGCTACTAGAGAGGGGTCGTTGATCCAGGGAGTTATTCTGATTGCCTGATTGGAGTCGGGAAGGAATTTTTTATTCCCCTAAAGTGAGGAAAATTGGCTTCTACCTCACAGTTTTTTTTTTGCCTTCCTCTGGATCAACTTGCAGGATGACAGGCCGAACTGGATGGACAAATGTCTTTTTTCAGCCTTATGTACTATGTTACTATGTTACTATGTTAACTACCTGCGCCCTTAATATAATAGCAGCAACTACATGCCACATAATATGCTCCCTTGAGAATAAAGTGCCATACGCAGTGCCCCTAATGTCAGGGCCCCCTGTATATATTGCCACATACTCTGTTCCCCCTGTATTTACTGCAGATTCGGTGTCCCTTGCATATAGTGTCAGGTTTGCTGTCCTCAGTATATAGTGCCTAGTTCTGTGCCCTCTGAATATACTGACAGGATCATTGTCCACTGCATAAAGTGTTGTATTCTCTGCTCCCCTTATACAGTGCAAGAAGCACAGCGTGCACAGTGTGCAGAGGGCATTATGCACCCACAGTGCACACTGTTCCCCTTTTATATAGTTCCAGGTTCCCTTTATTTAGCGCCTCTTACTCTATTCCCCTTTATACAGTGCCAGCCTCTGTGCCCCCTTTCATAGTGCCCTTTTCTCTGTGCCCACTTTGTATAGTGCCAGTCTCTGTGTCCTCTTTGTATAGAGAATTTTGCACTGTTCCCCAATATATAGTGCCAGGTTCTATGCCTCCTTTATAGTGCCAGGATCTGTGCACCCTTTGTCTAGTGCCAGGATATGTGCCCCTACAGAGTATCATGTTTTGTACCCTTTTCTCTGCCCATGTGTAAACATACCCAAAATGTCATCCAACAATGCAGGCCTGGCCTCATCTCGCCAGGTCACAAAAAAGTGCAGTATGGTGGGGAAGGGAACTGATGGTTTCCTTGTCCCACCAGCGCTGATGCAGATACAATTGAGTGCAGGGTGGCTGGAAAACTGATAAACTGACCCAGTGACCAGGTGTCCAGGAGAGGAAGCTTGTGGTTACTGCTGTGTCGCTTATTATTAAGGGAGCAGCAAGTTGGGTTCAGCCCCAGCACCTTACATGTACTGTATATTAAGTTCTGTGAAGTTTTGTATCAATCATTGCAACAGGTATTTGGTCAAACACTGTTAAGAAGTACTAGTGCATTTCAATAAATTAGAATATGATCGAAAAGCTACATTATTATTATTCAATTAAAAAAGTAAAACTCCTATATTATATACCGTAGATTCAACAGAATTATCTATTTCAAGTATTTATGTATAATGTTGATGATTATGACATAACGCTAAGGCCTGTTCAAACTTGCATTGTTTATTCCGCTTTTGACATCCGGAAGAGGATCACTGATCTGTTTTCATTTTGCACATTAGTATGCATCCGTTCCGTTAGGATGCAGTTGTGTGAAATCAAAACAGAACAAACTGGATCCGTCACTAAATACATTTAAAGTCCATGGGTGACGGATTCTGTTTTTTAGTTTCCTTAAAAACCACGCCAAGGTTACCCAAGTAGCTCGGGACCTAACGCTAAATCTACCTGTGCCGTATAGGAAATACCAGGAGACAGTGGGCGAATTACAGAAGCGCAAGGTCTAAGGCTCCTTTCACACTAGCGTTCGTCGGTCCGCTCGTGAGCTCCGTTTGAAGGAGCTCACGAGCGGACCCGAACGCCTCCGTCCAGCCCTGATGCAGTCTGAATGGAGCGGATCCGCTCAGACTGCATCAGTTTGGCGGCGTTCAGCCTCCGCACGGACAGGCGGACAGCTGAACGCTGCTTGCAGCGTTCAGCTGTCCGCCTGGCCGTGTGGAGGCGAGCGGATCCGTTCAGACTTACAATGTAAGTCAATGGGAACGGATCCGCTTGAAGATGTCACCATATGGCTAAATCTTCAAGCGGATCCGTCCCCCATTGACTTTACATTGAAAGTCTGAACGGATCCGCTCAGGCTGCTTTCACACTTAGATTTTTTTCTAAGTTATTAATGCAGACGGATCCGTACTGAACGGAGCCTCCGTCTGCATTAATATGATCGGATCCATTCAGAACGGATCCGATCAAACGCTAGTGTGAAAGTAGCCTTACTCGCAGAAATCTCCCAGTTACCTCCAGCATGTGACCATGCATACACAATGGGAGAAGGGAGAGAGCTCTGAGCCCTACCAAAGCCCCACCCTCACATGTGCACCAGAATGCTGCTTGTGGATGGAAATAAAGGCACATTTAGACTAGGAGTTTTTACACTGCATAAGGGGTTGAGCACTTCCTGCTTTTTAACTCCTTAAGAACCGGGCTCATTTTCACCTTCAGGACCAGGATATTTTTTGCAAATCTGACCAGTGTCACTTTATGTGGTGATAACTTTAAAACGCTTTGACTTATCCAGGCCATTCTGAAATTGTTTTTTCGTCACATATTGTAATTCATGACACTGGTAAAATGAAGTTAAAAAAATCTTTTTTATTTATAAAAAATAGCACATTTTCCCAAAATTTTGAAAAATAAGCAAATTTCTAAGTTTCAATTTCTTTACTTCTATAAGTACAGATTTTGTATACCTACAAAAATAGTTATTACTTTAAATTCCCCATATGTCTACTTCATGTTTGAATCATTTTGGAAATTACATTTTATTTTTTGGGGATGTTACAAAGCTTAGAAGTTTAGAAGCAAATCTTGAAATTTTTCTGAAATTTCCAAAACCCACTTTTCAAGGACCAGTTCAGATCTGACGTCACTTTGTGAGGCTTACATAATAGAAACCACCCAAAAATGACCCCATTCTAGAAACTACACCCCTCAAGGTCTTCAAAACTGATTTTTACAAACTTTAGTAACCCTTTAGGTGTTCCACAAGAATTAATGGAAAATAGAGATATAATTTCAAAATTTCACTTTTTTGGCAGATTTTCCATTTTAATAATTTTTTTCCAGTTACAAAGCAATGGTTAACAGCCAAACCAAACTCAATATTTATGGCTCTGATTCTGTAGTTTACAGAAACACCCCAGATGTGGTCATAAACCACTGTACAGGCACACGGCAGGGCGCAGAAGAAAAGGAATGCCATACGGTTTTTGGAAGGCAGATTTTGCTGGACTGTTTTTTTTTTTACACCATGTCCCATTTGAAGCCTCCCTGATGCACCCCTAGAGTAGAAACTCCAAAAAAGTGACCCCATTTTAGAAACTACGGGATAGGATGGCAATTTTGTTGGTACTATTTTAGGGTACATATGATTTTTGGTTGCTCTATACTACACTTTTTGTGAGGCAAGGTAACAAAAAATAGGTGATTTGGCAACTTTTTTGGGGGTTATTTACAATGTTCATCAGACAGGTTAGATCATGTGGTATTTTTATAGAGCAGGTTGTTACAGACGCGACAATACCAAATATGACAACATTTCAGTTTTACATAATAAAGCATTTTTGAAAAAAAATATTTTTTAGTGTCTCCAAATACTGAAAGACATATATATATTATTTTTTCGGGCGACTTTGTAGGGGCTCCTTTTTTCGGTATAAGATGACGGTTTGATTGGTACTATTTTAGGGTGCATATGACTTTTTGATCGCTTGGTATTACACTTTTTGTGATGTAAGGTGACCAAAAATTTTTTTTACACACTTTTCAATTTTTTGGGATGGTATTTAACTGAGGGGTTAGGTCATGTGACATTTTTATAGAGCAGGCCCTTACGGACGTGGCAATATCTAAGATGTATGCTTTTTTTTACGGTACTTATTTAATTTTTACACGATAATATAATTTTTTAAACAAAATAAAACATGTTTTAGTATCTCCATAGTCTCAGAGACATAGTTTTTTAAACAATTTTTGGGAGACTGTCCTGGTTAGGGTATCATTTTTGCAGGATGAGATAACGGTTTGATTGGCACTATTTTGGGGCGCATATGACTTTTTGATCGCTTGATATTATACTTTTTGTGATGAAAATGGCTTTTTTTATAATGTTTTTATTTTATCTTTTTTTACGGTGTTCACCTGAGGGGTTAGGTCATGTGTTTTTTTTTTTTTATAGAGCAGGTTGTTATGGACGCGGCGATACCTAATATGTCTACTTTTTTAAATTTTTTAATTTATAGTTAACACAATGAAAGCATAGTCTGAGAGCCATAGTGTTTTTATTTTGGGGGCGATTGTCTTAGATAGGGGCTCATTTTTTTGTGGGATAAGGTGACGGTTAGATTGGTACTATTCTGGGGGGCATACACCTTTTTGATCGCTTGGTCTTGCACTTTTAGTAATGTAAGGTGCCAAAAAACAGATTTTATTCTATTTTTTGGATGGTGTTCACCTGAGAGCTTAGGTCATGTGAGCTGGTCGAGTCGGACGTGGCAATACCTAATACTGTACATACTGGGAGTAGTGGTGGTGTGTCGTGTACTGTACATACTGGGAGTAGTGGTGGTGTGTCATATACTGTACATACTGGGAGTAGTGGTGGGTGTGTCGTGTACTGTACATACTGGGAGTAGTGGTAGTGAGTGGTGTACTGTACAAACTGGGAGTAGTGGTAGTGTGTCGTGTACTGTATTTTTGTATTTTTTGGACAGTGTTCACCTGAGAGGTTAGGTCATGTGATATTTTTATAGAGCCGGTCGAGTCGGACGTGGCAATACCTAATATGTGTACTTTTCTTATTTTCACTATTTAAAAAATATATATTTACTTTATTTTGGGAAAAGGACTCTTTTTCTTTTTTTTACTTGAAATGTATGTTTTTATTATTAAAAAAAACAATTTTTTCACTTTTTCTTAACTTTTTATATTTGTCCCACTGTGGGACTTCACACTTTCAGGGTCTGATCCCTGTTTCAATTCAGTACAATACATTATATATTGTACTGAATTAAACTGTCAGCATCTTACACAGTAAGACGCTGACAGTTGCCTAGGATACCCTGCCCTAAGGCTGGATCTCCTGGGCTTCCGTAGCTTGCAGGCTCCAATGCCTGTGTAAGACATCGGAGCTCCTATGGCAACCATCGGCCCCCTGCCCCCTCCCTCTGTAAACCCTGCACGTACCGCGGTCAGCCGAGTTTTCTGCGTGGGTACAATGCGTGATGTGAACGCATTGCACACGCACTAAATCCAGACCCATTCACTTCAATGGGGCTGTGTACATGATCAGTGATTTTCACGAATCACTTGTGCGTTGCATAAAAATCGCAGCATGCTCTATATTGAGCGTTTTTGACGTAGCGCAGGCCCCACAGAAGTGAATCGGGCTGCTTGAAAATCGCATTGTTGCGGATGCAATGCGATTTTCACGGATGGTTGCTAGGAGATGATAGGGAACTTTATTATTTTCCCTTATAACATGGTTATAAGGGAAAATAATAGCATTCTTAATACAGAATGCTAAGTAACATGTGGCTTGAGGGGTTAAAAAATAATCAAATATTTAATTATTCACCTCATCCACTTGATCGCTCAGCCCGGCTCGTCTTCTTTCAGGACCTGGCAGGAAAAGTACCTTTGGTGACGTCACAGCGCTCACCACCAGGTTGCTAGGAGATATTGTTTGCAAACTTATAGTTTTTTATCTCGTGCATGAAAAACGCATCAAATTGCATTGCACCCGCGCAGAAAAAACTGAACGCAATCGTAGACAAAACTGACTGAACTTGCTTGAAAAATTGTGCGAGTTTCACTGAATGCACCCTGAACGCATCTGGAGCCAACCCGTATCGTTCGTGTGAAAGGGGCCAGTCATTCCTGTATTGCGGACCGTATATGCGGATCAGCAATAAATGGGCACCCTTCCGTGTGCATTCCGCATCACGGATGCGGACCCATTCACTTCAATGGGTCCGCAAATCCAGAGATGCGGAAGGGTGCAAAACAGAGTCACGGAACGGAACACTACGTATGCACTACGCAGTGCTTCGGTGGGGTTCCATTCCGCACTTTCGTTCCACCAAAAGATAGAACATGTCCTTTTTGCAGAATTGTGCTTTCCTGGGTAATATACGCGGAGAGGTGAACATGACATCACACTACACTGTGTGTACAGAACAGTATGACCCCTGCTGTAGCATAGGCGCCCATTCTATGTATTGCTGCATGGCTGACACCGACTGTAGTCTGTCCCCATGGTCTGAGCCCCTGGTAACCAGTGGAGTAGCTAGAAATGACTGGGCCCACAGCAAATTTTTAAACAGGCAGGCAGGCGTCATACAGTGGCATTTGATTCTTTAACATACATGTGTTTTTACTGGACTATGACCTACACGATACAAAAATGCAGTACTCCACGTTCTTGTATCCTGCACAATCCGGTAAAAAAAATGTATACTTTTTTTTTTTTTTTTTTTTTTTTTTTTTTTACAATGAAACTCTATGGTGAACGGATATCACTGTCATGGCATGAGTATGGAGCATCCGAATAAGTTTTTTTGTATACGTTAAACGAATGGCAAAAACGTGATGTGAACCCAGCCTTAAATGTGTGACAAAAATGTGATGTGAACTAGCAGTGCATTGTACAGTTGTTGAAAAAACCATACCCGCCTCCTCCCCGCCGCTCCGTGATCTTCCAGTCCCCATTCTGGCCTCATACTGGTGTCCCTAAGCTGCACATGGGCGCCCAGAGGAGTGTGGCATCAGATGGATAGGGGGCCTAGAGGGCAGGGCATCAAATAAGTTGGGGGCCCACAGGACAGGACTGGGGGGGGGGGACTTCTGAAAGGACAGTTCAATACGCCAGTCCGGCAGGGTGAGCGAACTGAGGTCACAGGGGACAGTTAACAGACCGAGGGTTGCTAGTGGTACTCACGATTTTTAATATACCCTGGGCAGGCGTACCGCAGTGATGGAGAGGCTGGCACATAGATCCTCTGGGGCACTCTCTGGGTATAGGGACCAGGCCTGGTGGTAGGTGAGGTGCCCTGGGTGTTGTAGGTTTAGTGTGCCGGTGGCAAGATCCCTTATAGTTTGTGACGACAGTGCCGGTAACGGTGGCACACCGATTTATTGTAGGAATAATTGAGGTACACACAGTTGTAATGAACCAGAACTTATTTTTACTGAACAGTTCAACTATATGCAGGTTTCAGTTAGTTCCATATGCAGGGTCTTGATAACAGGCAGGCTTCAAATAAATGGCAGACAAAGTATTTGCAAGATACTCAGAGGGAAAATAAACACTCGCAGATCAGGCTGTACTTTCTTCAGATCCTGTCTGGCCTTCTCCAAGGCCTGTATGCCCTATAGCTGGCTTTATCCTTGGGTAGGGAAACCTTCCTCTGGTATAAATCCTCTTGCTGTAAATATCCTTCTGCCCTTCAGCTTCCTACTTGGCTGGATAAAATTGGCTCTGCTCTGTACTTTACAAAATGCTAGATATCTTCCCCTGATATATTCTTCCCCTAGATTAACGTCTGAGCTTCACTTGCTCAGCACTTCAGGCTAGACTGCACTACTCAGCCTCCTGGACTAGACTGGACTGACTCTTTCCTGTCTGGGCCTAACTATATGTACTAGGGGGTTCCCAAGCTCCCTCTACAGCTTGGGAGGACAAACTACACCCCTAACAGGCCTGGTACACAGGAGATAACATGACAATATACATTATAATGCAATACAAAATACCAATCTCCTTAGTAGTGCCCACCTTTACGTAGTGGGACACTACAACAGCAGATGAATGCAGCTGGGGGGGAGGGGCAAAGGACAGCAGATGAATGCAGCTGGGGGGGGGGGCAAAGGACAGCAGATGAATGCAGCTGGGGGGGCAAAGGACAGCAGATGAATGCAGCTGGGGGGGCAAAGGACAGCAGATGAATGCAGCTGGGGGGGCAAAGGACAGCAGATGAATGCAGCTGGGGGGCAAAGGACAGCAGATGAATGCAGCTGGGGGGGGCAAAGGAAAGCAGATGAATGCAGCTGGGGGGGGGCAAAGGACAGCAGATGAATGCAGCTGGGGGGGCAAAGACCAGCAGATGAATGCAGCTGGGGGGGGGGGCAAAGGATAGCAGATGAATGCAGCTGGGGGGGCAAAGGATAGCAGATGAATGCAGCTGGGGGGGCAAAGGATAGCAGATGAATGCAGCTGGGGGGGGCAAAGGACAGCAAATGAATGTAACTGGGGGGGCAAAGGACACCAGATGAATGCAGCTGGGGGGGGGGGGCAAAGGATAGCAGATGAATGCAGCTAGGGGGGGCAAAGGACAGCAGATGAATGCAGCTGGGGGAGCAAAGGACAGCAGATGAATGCAAGTGGGGGGGGGGGGGGCTACATGAGATGCAGGACAGCTAGAGTTGGCAGGGATTAGCCTGGAATGTATGGGCTCCTGATAGTGACAGGCACAGCATCTTCTTTCTGCAGCACTTTCTGTCTCCCCCCTCCTTCCTGTTACTGCCGACTACAGAGCAGTCTCTGTAGTAGAAGCTGGGCTGTACTAATAGTTAGGAGAGGGAGGGGAGACAGGATCTCCCTGTAGCACACTGTACTAAGCCCTGGCTGCACTATTAAGCAGTCAGGCTCCTCTATTAATGGTCTGTGCTGATGGGCGGGGCTTAGCTCCCTGCTCTGCTCCAAGGACATTCTAAGGCAGCAGTGAAGTGAGTGTAGAGGGGGGTGTGGCCAGTCTGACTGTTTACTACTGCTCCGGGCCCCTTGTCAGCCCGGGCCCCGAAGCAGCTGCTTCCCTGGTAGGTACGCCACTGATTTTTTGTACAGTATACAGTAATCCGCCTTGCCATCTATGCTTTGAATCTAGTTTTATATGTTACTTGGTTTTTGTACATTTACTTGCGTGTGCTAGTTGAGACCTGCTGTAATTGGGTTTTAGTCCAATTTTTTATACAAAGTTGGCATATCAACTTTAACTTTTTGAACTAAACATTAACCTTTTTGCTTACTGGTGTTTCTTTTTTGTTTTTTTTACCTTTATAGAACAAACCTCTCCTTCCCCATGGGTCAATGTGCAAAGCGCAAATCGCCCAAAGATGTGGCGAAGTGCGTTATGCACTTTGTCCCAGGTGAAAGGAGAGGTTTGCAGCAGCTGTGAGTGAATGGGCCCTAATAGCCCTGTGTGCCTGTCCTGGTGAGATGATCCCTATGCTAGGTGTACCTGTGTGTGGTACTTCCGGAAACACTCTCCAAAGCATAGGGCAGGGTGGTCAGGACAGAAATAGCGGGTGTCACGCCTTATTCCACTCCTGCTACAGACACAACATCTTTTTCGGGGTGACGGTTGGGTTGAGGTACCAGGAACGACATTGGGGAAATGTCGCTCGTGTAGACGGCTAACTACACTGGTGGATGGGGCCACGGAACCTTCTGGGTACAGGAGGTTCTCGATGATCTCTTCCTGAAATTTGAGGAAGGATCCAGTTCTCCCAGCCTTACTGTAGAGAACAAAACTATTATACAGAGCCAATTGAATTAAATATACAGACACCTTCTTATACCAGCGTCTGGTTCTGCGGGAAACTAAATACGGAGACAACATCTGGTCATTGAAGTCCACCCCTCCCATGTGAAGGTTATAGTCGTGGACTGAGAGGGGCTTTTCAATGACACGGGTTGCTCGCTCAATTTGTATTGTCGTGTCTGCGTGAATGGAGGAGAGCATGTAAACGTCACGCTTGTCTCTCCATTTCACCGCGAGCAGTTCTTCGTTACACAATGCGGCCCTCTGCCCCCTTGCAAGACGGGTGGTAACGAGCCGTTGGGGGAAGCACGCGCGACTAGTTCGCGCGGTGCCACAGGCGCCAATCTGTTCTAGAAACAAATGCCTAAAGAGGGCCACACTTGTGTAGAAATTGTCCACATAAAGATGGTACCCCTTGCCGAATAAGGGTGACACCAAGTCCCAGACCGTCTTCCCACTGCTCCCCAGGTAGTCAGGGCAACCGACCGGCTCCAGGGTCTGATCTTTTCCCTCATAGATCCGAAATTTGTGGGTATAGCCTGTGGCCCTTTCACAGAGCTTATACAATTTGACCCCATACCGGGCGCGCTTGCTTGGGATGTATTGTTTGAAGCCAAGGCGCCCGGTAAAATGTATCAGGGACTCGTCTACGCAGATGTTTTGCTCTGGGGTATACAAATCTGCAAATTTCAGGTTGAAATGGTCTATGAGGGGCCGAATTTTGTGGAGCCGGTCAAAAGCAGGGTGGCCTCTGGGACGGGAGGCGGTGTTGTCGCTAAAGTGCAGGAAACGCAGGATGGCCTCAAAACGTGCCCTGGACATAGCAGCAGAGAACATGGGCATGTGATGAATTGGGTTCGTGGACCAATATGACCGCAATTCATGCTTTTTAGTTAGACCCATGTTGAGGAGAAGGCCCAGAAAAGTTTTAATTTCGAAAACTTGGACTGGTTTCCACCGGAAAGGCTGGGCATAATAGCTTCCCGGGTTGGCGGTTATAAATTGTGTGGCGTACCTGTTTGTTTCAGCCACAACTATGTCTAAGAGCTCCGCAGTCAAGAACAGCTAAAAAAATCCCAGGGCCGAACCGATCTGAGCTGTCTCAACCCGAACTCCAGACTGGGCAGTGAAAGGGAAAACTACAGGTGCGGCTGAAGTTGGGGACTGCCAATCAGCGTTTGCCAGCACCTCTGGGATTCTAGGGGCTCTACGGGCCCGTCTTTGCGGTGGCTGCGACGGGGTCACTACTGCTCGTGCCACCATACCAGCTTCAACTGCCCTTCTGGTGCTCGCCACTTCACCAGGTTGTACGGCAGTGCTGGTACTAGGTCCAGGGAGGGCTGCGCCAGCCCCACTCTGCTGCTCTTGAAGCGGATCCTGCGCAACCTGTGGTCTAGCGACACGGGGCCAGGTACACCTGGTGCTATCAGGGACCTCAGCCTCCTCGTCCGAACTTTGGGTCAGAGAGCCACTGCTTTCTACAGGTTCGTATTCTGACCCGCTAGATTCATCAGATGAGGGTTCCCATTCCTCATCCGACTGGGTCAGAAGCCTGTAGGCCTCTTCAGAAGAATACCCCCTGTTTGACATTTGGGCAACTAAATTTAGGGGTATTCCCTGAGACTACCCAAGAAAAAAAGCAATCCTTTCTTACAAAGGGGAGGCTAGCGAAGTACCGGAGGCCGCTGCGGTTGATAAAAAATATCAAAACTGATTTTTTTATCGCCGCAGCGCGTGTAAAGTGAATGTGCAGTGATCAAAAAAAAATTTTTTTTTGTCACTGCGGTGGGGCGGGTGTGGGCGAACGCACGTGTGGGCAACCGATCAGGCCTGATCGGGCAAACACTGCGTTTTGGGTGGAGGGCGAACTAAAGTGACACTAATACTATTATAGATCTGACCATGATCAGTTTTGATCACTTCCAGATACTATAAAAGTACAAATGCTGATTAGCGATACGCTAGTCAGCGAATCAGTGACTGCGGTGCGGTGGGCTGGGCGCTAACCGATCCCTAAACTACCTAACCAAGGGGCCTAAACTATCCTAAAACCTAACGGTCAATACCAGTGAAAAAAAAAAGTGACAGTTTGCACTGATCACTTTTTTCCTTTCACTAGTGATTGACAGGGGCGATCAAAGGGGTGATCAAAGGGTTAATTGGGGTGCAGGGGGTGATCTGGGGCTAAGTATGTACTGTTGGTGCTACTCACTGTGAAGCCTGCTCCTCTGCTGGATCCAACCGACGAAAAGGACCAGCAGAGGAGCAGGGCAGCCATACACTACGTGCAGAATTATTAGGCAAATGAGTATTTTGACCACATCATCCTCTTTATGCATGTTGTCTTACTCCAAGCTGTACAGGCTCGAAAGCCTACTACCAATTAAGCATATTAGGTGATGTGCATCTCTGTAATGAGAAGGGGTGTGGTCTAATGACATCAACACCCTATATCAGGTGTGCATAATTATTAGGCAACTTCCTTTCCTTTGGCAAAATGGGTCAAAAGAAGGACTTGACAGGCTCAGAAAAGTCAAAAATAGTGAGATATCTTGCAGAGGGATGCAGCACTCTTAAAATTGCAAAGCTTCTGAAGCGTGATCATCGAACAATCAAGCGTTTCATTCAAAATAGTCAACAGGGTCGCAAGAAGCGTGTGGAAAAACCAAGGCGCAAAATAACTGCCCATGAACTGAGAAAAGTCAAGCGTGCAGCTGCCAAGATGCCACTTGCCACCAGTTTGGCCATATTTCAGAGCTGCAACATCACTGGAGTGCCCAAAAGCACAAGGTGTGCAATACTCAGAGACATGGCCAAGGTAAGAAAGGCTGAAAGACGATCACCACTGAACAAGACACACAAGCTGAAATGTTAAGACTGGGCCAAGAAATATCTCAAGACTGATTTTTCTAAGGTTTTATGGACTGATGAAATGAGAGTGAGTCTTAAAGGGCCAGATAGCTGGATTGGTAAAGGGCAGAGAGCTCCAGTCCGACTCAGACACCAGCAAGGTGGAGGTGGAGTACTGGTTTGGGCTGGTATCATCAAAGATGAGCTTGTGGGGCCTTTTTGGGTTGAGGATGGAGTCAAGCTCAACTCCCAGTCCTACTGCCAGTTTCTGGAAGACACCTTCTTCAAGCAGTGGTACAGGAAGAAGTCTGCATCCTTCAAGAAAAACATGATTTTCATGCAGGACAATGCTCCATCACACACGTCCAAGTACTCCACAACGTGGCTGGCAAGAAAGGGTATAAAAGAAGAAAATCTAATGACATGGCCTCCTTGTTCACCTGATCTGAACCCCATTGAGAACCTGTGGTCCATCATCAAATGTGCGATTTACAAGGAGGGAAAACAGTACACCTCTCTGAACAGTGTCTGGGAGGCTGTGGTTGCTGCTGCACGCAATGTTGATGGTGAACAGATCAAAACACTGACAGAATCCATGGATGGCAGGCTTTTGAGTGTCCTTGCAAAGAAAGGTGGCTATATTGGTCACTGATTTGTTTTTGTTTTGTTTTTGAATGTCAGAAATGTATATTTGTGAATGTTGAGATGTTATATTGGTTTCACTGGTAAAAATAAAAAATTGAAATGAGTATATATTTCTTTTTTGTTAAGTTGCCTAATAATTATGCACAGTAATAGTCACCTGCACACACAGATATCCCCCTAAAATAGCTAAAACTAAAAACAAACTAAAAACTACTTCCAAAAATATTCAGCTTTGATATTAATGAGTTTTTTGGGTTCATTGAGAACATGGTTGTTGTTCAATAATAAAATTAATCCTCAAAAATACAACTTGCCTAATAATTCTGCACTCCCTGTATAACAGATCATATTTACTAATATGATCTGTTATCTGGCTTCTCATTGGATTTTTTAAAAATCATCAGCTTGCCAGCCGCGATCATTGGCTGGCAAGCTGATGACGCGACCCCCCTTGACAAAATGCCGGCCCGAACTGCGCATGTGCGGGCCGGCAAAGTGTGTCATCTCGCATCTCGCGAGATGACGCGTATATGCGTGACTCTGCGCAGCGCTGCCGCCTCCGGACCGCACATCTGCGTTAGGCGGTCCGGAGGCGGTTAAGCAGTAATTTATGATTTTCTTTTGCTCTCAATAAATCTTGTGTTAAGCATTCAAAAACAGTTTCCACATTCAATGATGGTTTGGGGAGCCATGTCATCTACTGGTTTTGGTCCACTGCTGTGTTATATCAAGCTGAAAGTCAGCACAGCTGTCTGCCTGAAAATTTTACAGCACTTCATGTTTCCCTTCATGCTTTGTTGACAAGCTATATGGAGATGCTTATTTCATTTCCCAGCACGTGCCCACACTGCCAAAAGTATCAATACCTAGTTTAGTAACCACAGTATCACTGTGAATGGCCAGCAACCTCTCCTGACATAAACCTCATAGAAAATCTATAAGGTATTGACAAGAGGAAGATGCGAGGCACCAGACTCAACAATGTAGACGACCTGAAGGCCGCTATCAAAGCAACCTGGGCTTCTATAACCCCTCAGCAGTGCCATAGGCTGACGCTTCCATGCCACGCTACATTGATGCAGTAACTCATGCAAAAGGAGCCCAGACCAAGTACTGAGTTCAGGTACTGTACATACTTTCCAGTAGGCCATTTCTGTATTAAAAATAATTTTTTAATTGATCTTATATAATATTTTAATTTTCTGAGATACTAATTTATGGGTTTTAATTACCAGGATTGAGTAAATCAAAGTTGACCAAGTGGAATTCGATCTGAATTTCCATGCGCTTCGTGGTAACGAATCATATTTTTTCTAAAATATCCACTGTACATGTTGCAAAGAGAAAGTAGGAAGCCTGGGAATGGGGGGATCATCCAGTCCCTGTGATGTCACAGCCCTTTAAAAGGCCTCATCCTTCCCGGTCTCCGGCATTTTCCAGTGAACTTAGTGCAGGGAGAGACATTACAGGCGCTAGGGACAGTGATTGGGAAAGACTTTATTTACAAAATATTTCTTTTGAACAGTTCAGGGAAAATTCGATTAGTCACGAAGCTGAATTTCCTTGCGCTTTGTGGTAACTAATCAGATTTTTTTCTAAAATGACTGCTGCACATGTTACAAAGAGAAAGTTAGAAGCCCGGGAAGGAGGGATCACCCACAATGCCATGCAACCAGCCAATCAGCAGATAGCCAGCCCCTGTGATTTCACAGCCCTATAAAAAGCATCATCCCGCCCAGTCTCTGCCATTTTACAGTGAACTTAGTGCAGGGAGAGATGTTACAGGCGCTAGGGACAGTGTAGGGATATAATAGGGAGGCATTATCCACACTATAGGGAAGAGAGCAGGGACCAATTGAACAGTGTAGGCTAATAGAGAAGCCTTGCTGCACTAATTGGGGTTAAAAAGCATTCTAAGGGTACTTTCACACTTGCAATGTTGGATTCCAGCAGGCAGATCCGTATGCAAACAGATACCACTTGTAGACGTCTCACAAATGCATTGCAATACCGGATCCGTCTCTCCGGTTGTCACCTGGAAAAACTGGTATTTATCTCTAACATTTTTAAAGGTCTGCGCATGCGCAGACTGCAAAACCGGATCAGTTTTTTTTTTTAACACTTAGGGCTGGATCCAGAATTAATGCATTTCAATGGAAAATAATGCCGGCATTCTGGCAAGTGTTCCGGAATTGTGGACGGAGAAAATACCGCAGCATGCTGCAGTATTTTCTCCGGCCAAAAACCATACAGTGACTGAACTGAAGACATCCTAAAGCATACTGAATGGATTGCTTTCCATTCAGAATGTATTAGGATAAAACTGATCAAGTTTAACGCAAGTGTGAAAGTACCCTAATACTACTGATTTTAGGTTGGTCACATTCTTTCATACATAAGTAATTCCATTAATCCTTGATTCTGATACTGATTTTGGGGTGTTCACGTTCTTTAGAATAAATAGTTACCAGAATAGGTGCACTACTGTAGCGGATGCAAACATTTGACTAAACCCTCACACTGATGTTAAAAATTTGACTTTAGCTAGTATATCCTTATATTAAGGACATACCTGAGCCCGCACACCACGCCAAGCTTTCTCAAGTGGCACGGGACCTAACACTAAACCTACCTGTACCGTATGGGTAGTACCAGGAGCCAGTGGGCAAATAACAGCACCGTAAGGTCCGACTCACAGCAAACAGCTCCCTCCAGTGTGACTAACCCCACATACAATGGGAGGAGGCTTAGAGACCTACCCATGGATGGCTGATATGTTGCAGGCCTCACAGGTGCACCTAAATGCTGCCTATGGGGGGTGGAGCTTGGCAGCGGAGAGAGACGCACATGTCTGTGTGAGCTCTGCTTCTGGCTACAGGCACACAAGCTTTTAAGCCACACACGGAGCCCAGAGATGGGGAAAATCGGCAGAGACAAGGCCAGAGACACTCTTGGCACGCGTGGGACTTACCCTAACCACGGGGAGATGGAGAAATTCCTGAGGAAAGGCGCAGAGCCGACACGAGCTGAATCCAAGATGGCGCCGGAGCGAGATGCCTCTGAGCGAGGAGAGCACACAGACGCCTTGGTCGACTCTAATGGAGGTAGAAGGTGAATATCAGGACAATCGTGGGCGCAGAAATAATTTGTGTATTAAAGGTGTCCCGGAGACCCTGCCATCTGACGCCATCATGGCCTCTTTATTGGAATTATTTCACAAATTACTAGGCCCAGACGCCAAAGATGACTTTATAATGGACAGAGCACACAGGGCGCTACGTCCCCCTCCCAAGCCTCAAGAATCACCAAGAGATATAATATGTCGACTGACCAGCTTCAGTGTGAAAGAAAAGCTGCTCAAAGCTGCAAGGGACAAACATCCAGTATCTTGTTTCGGTTCTACAATAACCCTATTTAAGGACTTGTCACCTATGACACTACTTAAGCGACGAGCTCTGAAACCTCTTTTGGAAGTTTTACAAAGTAGGAACATTACTTATCGCTGGCTTCACCCATTCGGGCTGTTGGTGAATGTCCCCGGGGCGCAAATCTGTGATCAGAGCTCCTGTAGATCTTATTCAGAGCTACAACACCTTAGAAATAGATTAACAGGACATTAAGGACTGAACCATTGTAAGAAATCTTACTGATCTCCCTGCTGTTCCAGCATTAGCAGCTTGGACTCCTGCCTCGGCCTCCAGACCTCAGAGCCACAAGAGGAACCTACCCAGGATGACGCCAAAGAGGTTACCACTACATCCAGAATGAGACTCTTTTCTCATACCATTCATCACATTTATTTTTTCTGCAGCAGGGCGCTGAGGAGATCAAGGAAGATCTTGAGCTTAACTAGATGTCGGTTCTGATGCTGTTCTTATGTTATCACATACATTTTCAATGTTAGGTAACGTTATGGGTGGTTATCTAGTTATCCCACTAAAACGAAGGCATTATATGCTCCCCCCCCCACTTCCTTCCCCCCCCCCCCGTCACTCCCTTTAACCCCCCTTCCTCATCCTCTTTACCCTATTTCCACCTCCCCCCGCCCCTCCATTTTCTTGAAATGTATGACGGTTTAATAGTTCTGAGGTATAAGAATTACTTAAGTGGACGTAACTTATGCTTAAAGATCTTCCTCAATGAGGTGTTGAATTTGGGATCCTATACGGGCCAGACGTGCATCTCAGGCACGCCCGCTGCGTACAGGCCTTGATGTTCTCAATGTCCAATCTGCCCTCTCTCTCTCTCTCTCTCTCTGTGTTATTAGGAAAATCTATCTGCTCATGTGCGCGGATAAGCCGCGTTCTCAGACCAATTCTCTCCCCCCCAGAGTGCCTCCTCTTTTAAGGAGACATTGTTTTCACTATGGATCACTTATTATTACCGTTCATTAGTGTTATATGTTTGGAAATATCATTGGTTCTTTTCACTAATGTTATTCTCTTTGTCTTTACTTATTGCATATATCATTCCTCTCCCCTCCCCACTCCACTTCATCCCTTGCAGCAACCGTTTCGATACTCATCCCTCTTCAGCCGGGACAGCTGTTTACTGGACCTCCGTGACTGCATGACATGGCTACCATAAAGATATGCTCCTTCAATGTCAAAGTCAGATAGTTCAACTTATGCGTAAACAAAAGGTGAGCGTCATGATGCTACAAGAAACACATTTTAAGAAGGACCATGTGCCACGGTTGAGCCATCTCACTTACAGTAGGTTGTACCACAGTACATGGCCCTCCTCGGCTTCTAAAGGGGTATCAATTGCCCTACACAAAAAATTCCCTTTGGCTGTGAGCTCTACATTAGCAGACCCAGAGGGTAGATTCCTTTTCATAAAGGGCACCATTGGGAACTGTACCTATACGTTTGGTAACCTGTATGCACCAAATTCGGTGCAAACCAAATGGATATGTACTTCTCTGGACCTCCTGAGGGACTTTACTAAAGGTACTTTGATACTGGGGGGAGACCTAAATCTCACATTGCACCCATTGCTAGACTCCTCGTCGGGCATCTCTTCCACTTCATGAACAGCCTTAAAACGGGTGCATTCCACTATTAGCTCCTTGGGACTAGTGGATGTCTGGAGGACTCTAAACCCCACTGATAGGGACTACCCTCACTATTCGGTGGCGCATAGGTCATACCAACGCCTCGACTATTTATTTGTGCCTGCTCATAAGCTGACCTCTTGTCTGGGTGCCTCTATTGGCACGTTATTACTGTCAGACCATGCTCCGGTATATGTAGAAATGGGTTTTGGGTCTTTGCCTAAACCTATGTCGAACTGCAGGCTCAACGAAACAATGCTTGACTCACCGGAGCATGTTCAGAAGGCTACGGAATGGCTGGAAGAATACTTTCAGCTCAATACAACCCCGGATGTATCACAAGGTATAGTCTGGGAAGCCCATAAATGTGTGATAGGAGGTCATTTTATTAGTTTGGGTTCCTTCCTGAAAAAACAAAGGGAAGAACAAGTGTCATCTCTCATGAAACAGATACCATCTTTAGAAACTTCCCATGAAAAGAATCAATCTAAGGAGGCACTAGAACAGTTAAATCGATTGCGCTCCTCCCTTAAAAATATTCTGAACCAAATAACAGCAAAGCTGTTCCTTTCTGCGCATTTTAAATATTACGCGCATTGGGATAAAGCTTCAAAGTTTTTACTTGCACAGATTAAAAAGCGGAAAGCTAAATCATATATACAAGCGATCCGCACAACAATGTCCTGATTAGCTAGAATTACGGGGGAGATAGCGCTGCGGTTCAAAGAATTTTACGAATCCCTATATAACATGCGCTCGACTGACACATCACAAGAAAGTGAAAACAGATCTAAGAGGATTGATGACTGGTTAGCTACTCTGAACCTTCCCACACTTAGGGACAGGCAACCGTTTACACTACAGGAACTGACAGATGTGGTTAAATCAATCCCGATGCATAAATGTCCGGACCCTGATGGCCTTTCAATGGTCTATTACCGTAAGTTTCAGACAGTCCTACTCCCCAAATTCTTAACGGTATGTAATGATACGCTCAAAGGGAAACCTCTGCCGGAACAGATGTTGATGGCTCACATTACTATAATTCCTGAAGAAGGAAAAGATGAAATGGTCTGTGCCAGCTATAGGCCTATCTCACTCATAAACAACGATCTGAAAATGTTTGCCAAACTTTTCGCGCATCGGCTGAAGCTGCTACTATCTTATCTGCAGCGAACAAGTTGGGTTTGTAGCGGGGAGAGAGGGGAGAATGAACACCACTCGTCTTATAAACATCATTCAATACGCACGTAGTCGTTCTGTGCCTTTAGTATTGCTGGGTACAGACGCCGTAAAGCGTTCGACCGCATTGATTGGCTGCTTATGCAAAAGGCTTTGACCAAATTTGGAATTCCTGCAGATTTCGTCACTGCTATCATGGCTATATATTCTAAGCCCTCAGCTAAAGTGGTAGTCAAAGGCACACTCTCTCCCTCCCTGCAGATCTCCAATGGGACAAGACAGGGGTGCCCTATGTCGCCCTTGCTCTTTGTCCTGACGGTTGAATGTCTTTTTCAGACTATAAGACAGGACGATAGAATACAGGGCGTTGAGCTTCAGGGGTTCACCACCAGTTAGCAGCGTTTGCTGACGACTTGTTGATATTAATCACAAATTCAGACGTAGCTTTCCTGGCTACACAGTCCATATTTGATCTCTTTGAGGATTTATCTAACTTCCTGGTTAATCCTACCAAGTCTCAAGTCTTAAACGTGACACTGGAAATTCAGTGGCAGAAGAGACTGGAGCTCAATACCCCGTATCAGTGGTCTGCTTCGAGCCTGAAGTTAAGTTTTGGGGCATTAAGCTGACATCTGATCCTACCCAGATATACAAAGATCATTTTTAAGGCTTACCTGGCGACATCAGACGTTTATTAGACTCATGGGATATACCATTCACATCCTGGTTAGGCAGACGTTCCTCATTAAAACCATTGTATTACCCAAGATTCGGTACTACCTCCAAACCCTCCCTATTCATCTGCCTCGTCCTTTTTCGCTAAATTAGAGTCAATACTTTTAAAGTTTTTATGAAACAAGAAGAAACCTAGAGTCACTAAACAATACACCACCGTCGAGAAGGTATGGGGGTACCGGATTTTTATGGATACTATCTAGCGGTCCATGGGATGAGATGTTTAGAGTGGCTGCGCTACAAGGGAGATAGACTTGACATTCAATCTGAGATGGCTATTAGTCACTCCACAGTGCGACCATTACTTCTACACGGGAAATGTGCCACCAGAGCGTCTATTTGGAACCCCATTACTAAAACTACAATCCAATCACGTAAACAAAAACTGAGTACTCCCCTAATCACTACTACACTCTCCCCTCTGACTCAACTCACGAGACACGTGGGGTGGACTGAGCATCTAATGGGATAAAGGAGATAATATATCCTCTTTGTAATTTTTACAGCGGTCATATATTAGGGACTATCTAAAACCATTTTTTACCAATAAATAACCCAACAAGGTTTGAAAAAATGGTTCTCCAGAGGAAGGAACCTGATAAAAAAATCTCTACACTTTACTCTATAATACTAACGCATTTGAGTCCGAAAATCAATCCTTATATAAAAAGATGGGGATCGGATTTACAATTAGATCTGAAGCAAAACTCCCTGCATAAATGTCTCTCACTCACCCCGAAAATCTCGACTTGCGTGAGATTACAAGAAAATTACTTTAAAATACTCACCAGGTGGTATTACACACCAGTTGTTCTTCATAAAATGTACCCTGAGGTAAGTGAAATATGTTGAAGATGCAACAAGGAAATAGGCACTTTTTTACACATCTGGTGGCAGTGTGATATAATTACAAAATATTGGGAACAGATATGTTTGGCCGCCACGGATGTCTGCAAGAATGAGGTTCTGCCCTCTCCACAGGTATGTCTACTGAATTTACTAGACCAGATCAGGTGCTCTTTTTTCACCAAACGACTCATTACTCATCTTCAGGCAGCTGCATGGATTTTATTTGCTGTTCAGTGGCGAAAAAATACTCCTCCTTCAATGGAACAATGGGAACTCAGATTTGACGACATACACAGGATGGAGCAGATTGCAGGATGGGAGAATAGACGTACCCCTGTGTTCCAAAAAGTGGGAGGCTCATAGAGGATTTCATCTTCCTCAGTGAATTTCTTCCCTCTTTCCCCTCTCAGGGCTTAAGAGGACGAAAAGATTATTACTTGTAAAATGTTGAAACGGTGGTTGCAATGCCTACCCCCCTTCATCCCTTCCCATCCGTTCCTCCCCCACTCCCCCCTTACTATGTTATGATAATGCTTCTACATTTCTATATGCAAGTGTGAAACCTAACTAAAGAAAGCCATATACAGTTGTGTTCAAAATTATTCAACCCCCACTGAAATTGAGTGTTTTGGCCAGTTTGACATTGATTTTGATCATTTCAGTCATCTTGTTTACAATTAAATCAAAGAGGCACTTGTAAGTCAGACAAATATAACATAACATTTATAATGAAATAACCACAAATGTCT
This sequence comes from Bufo gargarizans, assembly GCF_014858855.1. NCBI lineage: Eukaryota > Metazoa > Chordata > Amphibia > Anura > Bufonidae > Bufo > Bufo gargarizans. The sequence continues at coordinate 271,424,942 of NC_058080.1, forward strand.
TTTCTGTGCTCACATCATAATCAGTTTTATTCAACCCTCAAGTGACATTCAATCTTAGTACTTAGTACAACATCCTTTTCCAGTTATAACAGCTTTTAAACGTGAAGCATAGCTTGACACAAGTGTCTTGCAGCGATCTACAGGTATCTTCGCCCATTCTTCATGGGCAAAAGCCTCCAATTCAGTCACATTCTTAGGCTTGCGCGCTGCAACTGCTTTCTTTAAATCCCACCAGAGGTTCTCAATCGGATTTAAGTCTGGTGACTGCGATGGCCACTTCAAAATGTTCCAGCCTTTAATCTGCAACCATGCTCTAGTGCAGTGTTTCCCAAACAGTGTGCCTCCAGCTGTTGCAAAACTACAACTCCCAGCATGCCCGGACAGCCTTTGGTTGTGCGGGCATGCTGGGAGTTGTAGTTTTGCAACAGCTGGAGGCACACTGGTTGGGAAATACTGCTCTAGTGGACTTGGAGGTATGCTTGGGATTATTGTCCTGTTGAAAGGTCCAATGTCTCCCAAGCCTCAGGTTTGTGACGGACTGCATCACATTTTTATCCAATACTGAAGAGAATTCATGGTACCTTGCACACGCTGAAGCTTCCCTGTACCTGTAGAAGCAAAACAGCCCCAAAGCATGATTGCCATGCTTCACAGTAGGCAAGGAGTTCTTTTCTTCATAGGCCTTGTTCTTCCTCCTCCAAACATAGCGTTGATCCATGGGCCCAAACAGTTCTAATTTTGTTTCATCAGTCCACAGAACACTATCCCAAAACTTTTGTGGTTTGTCCACATGACTTTTGGCATACTGCAGTTGACTCTTCTTATTCTTCTTATGGAGACAGCAAGGGGGTGCGCCTGGGAGTTCTGGCATGGAGGCCTTCATTACGCAGTGTGCGCCTTATTGTCTGAGCTGAAACTTCAGTACCCACATCTGACAAATCTTTTTTCAGTTCCTCAGCAGTCACACAGGGACTTTTCTCCACTTTGCGCTTCAGGTAGCGCACAGCAGTCGAAGTCAGCATCTTCTTTCTGCCACGACCAGGTAGCGTTTCAACAGTGCCCTTTGCCTTGAATTTGCAAATGATGCTTCCTATGGCGTCTCTTGGTATGTTTAACATCTTTGCAATCTTCTTATAGCCATTGCCCTTCCTGTGAAGAGAAATCACCTCTTCTCTTGTCTTCCTGGACCATTCTCTTGACTTCACCATGTTTGTAAACACACCAGTAAATGTCTAGAAGGAGCTGAGTATCACAGTCCTTTTAAATCTGCCTTATTGGTGCTTATTATGCTTGATCGCTGATCCTTGACATCCACAGGTGTTTTCAATACCTGATCGAAACTGAGTTGTGGGAAGTCCAACACCCACCTAGGTACAACTGCTTTGCGAAGGCACATGATCTCACATCATAAACGCCTATGGGATCAACACATGAGTAAAAGCAGCACACAAACTCAAAGCCACCATCCTCCTCCTGGTCCAGCATCTTCAGCCACGTCAACCACTGCTGTCCTCCTTGCCCCCTCTCAACCACCCGCCACGAGCCTTGAGCAGTTCCTGAGTCCAAATTTGAGATCTTTGGTTCCAACCACTGTGTCTTTGTGCGACGCAGAAAAGGTGAACGGATGTACTCTACATGCCTGGTTCCCACCGTGAAGCATGGAGGAGGAGGTGTGATGGTGTGGGGGTGCTTTGCTTGTGACACTGTTGGGAATTTATTCAAAATTGAAGGCATACTGAACCAGCATGGCTACCACAGCATCTTGCAGCGGCATGCTATTCCATCCGGTTTGCGTTTAGTTGGACCATCATTTATTTTTCAACAGGACAATGACCCCAAACACACCTCCAGGCTGTGTAAGGGCTATTTGACCATGAAGGAGAGTGATGGGGTGCTGTGCCAGATGACCTGGCCTCAACAGTCACCGGACTTGAACCCAATCGAGATGGTTTGGGGTGAGCTGGACCGCAGAGTGAAGGCAAAAGGGCAAACAAGTGCTAAGCATCTCTGGGAACTCCTTCAAGACTGTTGGAAGACCATTTCAGGTGACTACCTCTTGAAGCTCATCAAGAGAATGCCAAGAGTGTGCAAAGCAGTAATCAAAGCAAAAGGTGGCTATTTTGAAGAACCTAGAATATGACATATTTTCAGTTGTTTCACACTTTTTTGTTATGTATATAATTCCACATGTGTTAATTCATAGTTTTGATGCCTTCAGTGTGAATCTACAATAAAGAAAACTCTTTGAATGAGGTGTGTCCAAACTTTTGGTCTGTACTGTACATGTGTCAATTCCCCTTCATGATCGTTACTTTGTTGTGGTGAAGGGGCTTGCGTATCACAATTAAGCGACCACCTCTATGAGTGTGTTGGCAATGGCAATGTTGGCACACCCCAGATGATAAGGTTGTTGCTTCATTGTGAACAGACCAAAAGCGATTGGCTGGATAGTTTTGCATAGAAAAAACATTAATTTTCTTTGGGATCATCTAAGGTGATCATTAAAGCCTACTAGGCCAACAATGGGCCCACACTGCAGAATCATTGTTTTCTGGGTCACTTAACTGTCACTGAACTTCCTCAGCACGACCATAGGCTTTGAAAAAACCCCATCGCCTGCAATCTCCCAAACGTGCGCACGAGCACAATCATCACCTCACCAAGATTGACGCATAGAGGAATACAATTGATGTCATGAGTGTGTCAACTATTGACAACTCTTTGTGGTTGTCTAAAATCTATTCCATACACATCCCTGATAGGAGACGTAACAGGGATTAAACTGATAGGAATAGTACTACCTTACACACCACACATATTGGGATTGCACAGTACATTACACAGCGTACGCGCAGTGCCCCGAATTGGAATTAAGAGGACCGACCAAGCCTCTTTTTCCATCTCCCGATTCCTAAAATCGATGCCATATACACATCCCCTGATAGGCGAAGAAACAGGGATTAAACTGATAAGAATAGTACTACTTAACACGCGGCTCATATCTGGTGGCACATTCGATTGCACGCGCAGTGCCCCAAATTTGAAGTAGGAGGACTGACCAAGCATCTTTTTTCATCTCCCGGTTCCTAAAATTGATGCCATATACACGTCCCCTGATAGGGGACTTAACCGGGATAAAACTGATAAGAATAGTACTACTTAACACGCCGCTCATATCTGGTGGCACATTCAATTGCACGCACAGTGCCCCAAATTTGAAGTAGGAGGACCGACCAAGCGTCTTTTTCCATTTCCTGGTTCCTAAAATCAATGCCATATACACGTCCCCTGATAGAGGAGGTAACAGGGATTAAACTGATAAGAATAGTACTACTTAACACGCCGCTCATATCTGATGGCACATTCAATTGCACGCGCAGTGCCCCAAATTTTTAGCAGGAGGACCGACCAAGCATCTTTTTCCATCTCCCGGTTCCTAAAATCAATGCCATATACACGTCCCCTGATAGGGGACGTAACAGGGATTAAACTGATAGGAATAGTACTATTTAACACACCTTATAATAATAATACTAGTGGACGTAGCAGAGATTAAGCTGATAGGAATAGTACTACTTAACACACCTTATAATAACGCAGAGAGAGGCAACGCAGAGAGAGGAGTCTGAAGAAGAGGAGTCAGAGGAGGAAGGTGGCTTTGAGGAGGTGGAAGACCAAACACAGCAGGCGTCCCAGGGGGCTTGTTGTCACCTTTCGGGGACCCTTGGTGTTGTACGTGGCTGGGTGGAGGAAGAGACCTTCAATGACATCATTGAGGACAAGGAACAGGACATGGCTAGCTTTATATCCAAGCTTGTGCAAATGGGGAGTTTGCGGTTGTGCAAATGCACTGTTTGCGGTTGTTTGCGGTGCATTAAACAGGGAGTTTGGTCTGTCACTGTGAAGCCGGCATAACTGTTACACTACCTGATCGATACAACATCATACCTGATGTTTTAAAGCACGTTATTCCAAACAATTTAGGAATGTTAGGTGATTTATGCTCTTTATGGATTAAAACCCGATTCTGCGTCAACTACGTAATTTTCCATGGGAGTTTTGCCATGGATTCCCCTCCGGCATTCCACAGTCCAGGTGTTAGTCCCCTTGAAACAACTTTTCCATCACTATTGTGGCCAGAAAGAGTCCCTGTGAGTTTTTAAATTCGCCTGCCCATTGAAGTCAATAGCGGTTCACCCGGTTCGCCCGTTAGCGAACATTTGCGAAAATTCGTGTTCGCCGTTCGCGAACGGAAAATTTTATGTTTGCGACATCTCTAGCTGCTGACAGTTTCAGGCGCACTGAGGCGCGATCCTGCTGAACTCCATTAAGGAACAGTGGATCTAAGCTCCATGAACCCATAGCCATCCATAGTGAGGTAACCACCAGCTGCATTACCCACTTCATTAGGGTTAGGAGAAAGCCAGGGGACCTCCACATAAAAAGGTACTGGCATGGCCACTTATAGGGTAGGAAGGATGAGGATGAAGCCAATGATCGAACCCAGGCCATCAGAGAACCCACCTATAGGCTCGGACTCCGCCAGGTGGGTTCCGGGCTGCTAAGGGACCTCTACCCCAAGAGGTTTTAGCAAGGATATTCGAGACCTGGAAGGAGAGGCCGCACCCTCCAACCCATCATAATCCCAGCCTTAGGCCCTAAAAGTTCTTGTAGAATCTCTTCAACCCTAGAGCAGGAAACCTCTCTGCGTCTATCCCCTGTAGGGACAGGAAGAACACTGGTGGGTGGAGGTGGGAGGGACCTTTTAACCTCTCTGTTTCCTGTCCCAAGAAGGTCAAAGGGGAACAACATCCTGTTATGCTGTCATGAGGGATGAGCTTAAAAAGATAATTCTCTGCAGGAGCATCCTTACAAGCTGGCATTAACATTGAGTTAATTATTGTACAACACTTTCATTCTGCCCTACTTTGGGCATACGCCATAGAGTCACAGTAGAATGGCAATTCAAAGAATGGCAACCTTTCCAGGGGAACTCAACGCAACTAGGACAGATTATCAATCTGAATAGGCAGCAAAATTGGACAATCGCTTTTAAAGGGGTTGTTCACAGGGGACCTTTCTGCCAGATCCCCCCCACTTCACCAGACCTATGGAGAGAAACACACTTACCTGCTCTCTGCCGCTGGCATCTAGATCCTTTGTTCCCCCGCCGCCGCTGCTGTGCCCTGGTCTCTATGTGTCAACATCCAGTTTAATCACTGGCCATAGAAGTGTGCGTCATGTCACTGGGTCACATTGCACATGGGGGACACGTCACCACTGCTGCCATCATTGGCTGCAGTGCTTAAGTAACCCCCATTAAACAGGAAGTTTACCAGTGGGGACCAGAATGCAGCAGCAGGAGAATAAAGGAGCTGGAACCTATTGGCAGGGAGCAGGTAAGTATACTTCTCTCTGTAGGTCCAGGGACATGAAGAGGGTCTGGTAGAAAGGCCCATTAAGGTTTCTGACCATTGTGTCTGCAAGTTGACTATATAGCACATATTTAATAATCTGTGTCCCCTTGTTGGGCATATAGTTTGTGCTGTCTACATATAGGTCCCATCCATAAAGCCTTATGCACACAACAGTATTCATTTTATAATCTGCAAATTGGAGATCCGCAAAGTACAGATGTGATCTTTGTGGCATTCTGTTTGTTTGCAGACCCATTGACTTCAGGGTGTCGACGGTCCGTATTTTGTGGGCCTGTAAAATATATTTTATATCCTTTTGCGGAACGGCCATACGGATGCAGAAAGCACACAGATCATCGTGTGCTTTCTACATCAGTATATCCATTCCGCAAAATACGGACCATGAACCCTTTGAAAACAATGGGTCCACAAATACATCACGGACTGTATCTGGACTGGTGAGAGTTGAAGGATAGATCATGTGCAACAGCTTCAACAATATTAACCCTTTAAGGACTCGGCCCTATTTCACCTTAAGGACTTGGCCATTTTTTGCAAATCTGACCAGTGTCACTTTAAGTGCTGATAACTTTAAAACTCTTTGACTTATCCAGGCCGTTCTGAGATAATTTTTTCGTCACATATTGTACTTCATGACACTGGTAAAATGAAGTAAAAACATTTTTATTTATAAAAAATACCAAATTTACCCAAAATTTGTAAAAAATAGAAAATTTCCAAGTTTCAATTTCTCTACTTCTATAATACATAGTAATACCTCCAAAAATAGTTATTACTTTACATTCCCCATATGTCTACTTCATGTTTGGATCATTTTGGGAATGATATTTTATTTTTTTGGGATGTTACAAGGCTTAGAAGTTTAGAAGCAAATCTTGAAATTTCTCAGAAAAACCAATTGTTTGGGACCAGTTCAGGTCTGAAGTCACTTTGCGAGGCTTACATAATAGAAACCACCCAAAAATGACCCCATTCTATAAACTACACCTCTCAATGTATTCAAAACTGATTTTACAAACTTTGTTAACCCTTTAGGCGTTCCACAAGAATTAATGGAAAATAGAGATACAATTTAAAAATTTAACTTTTTGGGCAGATTTTCCATTTTAATACTTTTTTCCCAGTTACAAAGCAAGGGTTAACAGCCAAACCAAACTCAATATTTATGGCCCTGATTCTGTAGTTTACAGAAACACCCCATATGTGGTCGTAAACTACTGTACGGGCACACGGCAGGGCACAGAAGGAAAGGAATGCCATACGGTTTTTGGAAGGCAGATTTTGCTGGACTGGTTTTTTTGACACCATGTCCCATTTGAAGCCCCCCTGATGCACCCCTAGAGTAGAAACTCCATAAAAGTGACCCTATCTAAGAAACTACACCCCTCAAGGTATTCAAAACTGATTTTACAAATGTCATTAACCCTTTAGGTGTTCCACAAGAATTAATGGAAAATAGAGATACAATTTAAAAATTTAACTTTTTTGGCAGATTTTCCATTTTAAGATATTTTTTACTTTTAGAAAGCAAGGGTTAACAGCCAAACAAAACTCAATATTTATGGCCCGGATTCTGTAGTTTACAGAAACACCCCATATGTGGTTGTAAACTACTGTACGGGCACACGGCAGGGCGCAGAAGGAAAGGAATGCCATACGGTTTTTGGAAGGCAGATTTTGCTGGACTGTTTTTTTTTTACACCATGTCCCATTTGAACCCCCCTCATGCAACCCTAGAGTAGAAACTCCATAAAAGTGACCCCATCTAAGAAACTACACACCTCAAGGTATTCAAAACAGATATTATAAACTTTGTTAACCCTTTAGGTGTTCCACAAGAGTTATTGGCAAATGGAGATGACATTAAAAAATTTCTATTTTTGGGCAAATTTTCCATTTTATTCAATTTTTCCCAGTAACAAAGCAAGTGTTAACAGCCAAACCAAACTCAATATTTATGGCCCTGATTCTGTAGTTTACAGAAACACCCCATATGTGGTCGTAAACTACTGTACGGGCACACGGCAGGGCGCAGAAGGAAAGAAATGCCATACGGTTTTTGGAAGGCAGATTTTGCTGGACAGTTTTTTTTTGACACCATGTCCCATTTGAAGCCACCCTGATGCACCCCTAGAGTAGAAACTCCAAAAAAGTGGCCCCATTTTAGAAACTACGGGATAGGGTGGCAGTATTTTTGGTACTAGTTCAGGTACATTGATTTTTGGTTGCTCTATATTACACTTTTTGTGAGGCAAGATAACAAGAAATGGCTGTTTTGGCACCGTTTTTATTTTTTGTTATTTACAACATTCATCTGACAGGTTAGATCATGTGGTATTTTTATAGAGCAGGTTGTCACGGATGTGGCGATACCTAATATGTATACTGCTTTTTTATTTATGTAAGTTTTACACAATGATTTCATTTTTGAAGAAAAAAAATAATCATGTTTTAGTGTTTCCATAGTCTGAGAGCCATAATTTTTTCAGTTTTTAAGCGATTACCTTGGGTAGGGTATGATTTTTGCGGGATGAGATGACGGTTTTATTTGCACTATTTTGGAGTGCGTGTGACTTTTTGATCGCTTGTTATTACACTTTTTGTGATGTAAGGTGACAAAAATGGTTTATTTAACACAGTTTTTATTTTAAATTTTTTACGGTGTTCATCTGAAGGGTTAGGTCATGTGATGATTTTTTTTAGAGCCGGTCGATACGGACGCGGCGATACCGAATATGTATACTTTTTCCCCCTATTTTTTACTTTATTTGGGGAAAATGACTTTTTTTTATTTTTACTTGAAACTTTTAATTTTTTTGGGGGAAAACTTTATTTTTTCAACTTTTTTTTCACTTTATTTTTTGTCCCACTTTGGGACTTGAACTTTTGGGGGGTCTAATCCTTTACAATGCATTCCAATACTTCTGTATTGTAATGCATTGGCTGTATGAGCTTCCGGCCTGTGAGATCCAGGGGGATGGATCTCACAGGCACATCACAGGAAGGCATCGCGCTGCCTTCCATGCCATCGGGTCCCCCCTACAGCCCCATGGGGACCCGATGGCACCACCGCCGCCGCCGCACCAGGTAAAAGCTGCAAACCGCAGGTCTGAATTGACCTGCGGTTTGCGGCGATTGCCGACACGGGGGGGTCACGGGACCCCCTCGCGCATTTAGCCAAGGTGCCTGCTCAATGACTTGAGCAGGCAACGGGTTCTGATCACCGCCCACCGGGCGGCGGTGGTCGGAACTATACATGACGTACCGGTACGTCATGAGTCCTTAAGGACTCGGGAACCATGCCGTACCGGAGGGGTTAAAGGGGTATTCTCATCTTGCTACTTGCTTCTCAATTGCTGCCAGCTAGCTGTTAACTTCCTGCTTTTCTGCAGCTAAGGCTGGGTGGGCTTAGGCAGCTAGAGTGAAGGCCAGCCACACCTCCTTATGACATCACACTGAGAGCTGAGTCCTGCGTGCTAGTTCATGTGAAAAGTATGAGTCATCAGTCTGGCAGCCTGCAGTGTGTGTGAGGGGAATGGTCACTCAGAGAGCCATGTGAGGTGAGCTCAGTGCACAGTAACATGTGGCTGTTCTGCACAGTTTTACACATAAAATCTCAGTCTGATCTTTTACAAACCCATTCTGTGCATCAAAAACTATAATTCCATATTATACATTAGCTCAAAAGCTTGACCAACCCCCACCCACCAGCACTGATGCAGATTTGTTTCCATTACAGCTGTACTCTAGTTGTGTATAAACCTTACACTATGTATCTTTATAGATGCATATACAGCTCAGCTACATGTGTCTTCTCCAGTCCCCTAACATCACTTTGGCTGAATGGCTTCCTATACAGCTCTGCTACATCTTTATTCTACTCCCCCGCTAGCACTGTGTCTGAAAAGCTTCATATACAGCTCTGCTACATCTGTCTGTTTATCTCTTCAACCAGCACTGTGTCAGAACAGCCGCATATTCAGCTCTGCTACATCTGTTTCTCTTTCACCAGCATTGATGCTGACCTGCCACATATACAGCTTTGCTACATCTGTTTCTCTCTTCAACCAGCACTGTGTCAGAACAGCCGCATATTCAGCTCTGCTACATCTGTTTCTATTTCATCAGCATTGATTTTGACCTTCCACATATACAGCTCTGCTACATCTGTTTCTCTCTTCAACCAGCACTGTGTCAGAACAGCCGCATATTCAGCTCGGCTACATCTGTTTCTCTTTCACCAGCATTGATGCTGACCTGCCACATATACAGCTTTGCTACATCTGTTTCTCTCTTCAACCAGCACTGTGTCAGAACAGCCGCATATTCAGCTCTGCTACATCTGTTTCTATTTCATCAGCATTGATTTTGACCTTCCACATATACAGCTCTGCTACATCTGTTTCTCTCTTCAACCAGCACTGTGTCAGAACAGCCGCATATTCAGCTCGGCTACATCTGTTTCTCTTTCATCAGCATTGATGCTGACCTGCCACATATACAGCTCTGCTACATCTGTTTTTATCTTCAACTAGCACTGTGTCAGAACAGCCGCATATTCAGCTATGCTACATCTGTTTCTCTTTCACCAGCCCCCACGTGCCTCCATCTTCCCCCAAGTGCCTCTCATCTGCCCCATGTGCCTCCATCTGCCCCATGTGCCTCCATCTGCCCCATGTGCCTCCATCTGCCCCCATTAGCCTCCATCTGCCCCCATTAGCCTCCATCTGCCCCCATTAGCCTCCATCTTCCCCCATTAGCCTCCATCTTCCCCCATTAGCCTCCATCTTCCCCCATTAGCCTCCATCTGCCCCCATTAGCCTCCATCTGCCCCATTAGCCTCCATCTGCCCCATTTGCCTCCATCTGCCCCCATTAGCCTCCATCTGCCCCCACCTGCCTCCATCTGCCCCCACCTGCCTCCATCTGCCCCCACCTGCCTCCATCTGCCCCCATTAGCCTCCATCTGCCCCCATTAGCCTCCATCTGCCCCCATTAGCCTCCATCTGCCCCATGTGCCTCCATCTGCCCCCACCTGCCTCCATCTGCCTCCATCAGCCTCCATCTGCCCCCATTAGCCTCCATCTGCCCCCATTAGCCTCCATCTGCCCCCACCAGCCTCCATCTGCCCCCACCTGCCTCCATCTGCCCCCACCTGCCTCCATCTGCCTCCATCAGCCTCCATCTGCCCCCATCAACCTCCATCTGCCCCCATTAGCCTCCATCTGCCCCCATTAGCCTCTATATAGCCCAAAAGTGATTCCATCTGCCCCCAAACGCATATATAACAAATACTCACCCCGCTGTCTCTCTCACGCCGTCCGCACTGGTCTCTTCCTTCCACGAACTGATCGGCCGGCCTTGCATACGCAGATCTATTTTCAACGCAGCTCAAAGGAAAATAGATCCGCGCATGCGCGGCCGGCCAGCCGGAGACATGCACGATCTCGAAGAATTGCGGCCGCCACTAGATCACCAGGGAATGATGTGCGCAGGCACGACCCATGGATGCGGCCGGCGAGCGGTGGCCGTATCCATGGGCAGCGACTGTAAACAATGCTATATGATTTTTCAATTTTATTCTAAATCTATAGGATTTAGAAAAAGGATTATATTTAGGAAAAACCTCAGGGGGGGGGGGGGGGGATGAAACACGATTACCCAGATGATAATACCCCTTTAATGAAGTGAATAGAGAAATAAAGAGGTGGTGCAATACTTATAGGTGTAATTCAGGGGGTGCAATGCAGATAGATTTTAAGAAATAACTCAAAATTTTTAATTACATGCAATTACAAAAGTATTTGGATTCAGGTGCTGGTTTTTAAAATGTAGATTATTTTTTGTGGGTCAACCCTTTTAATTTATTTTCAACATGTGACATAGAACAAATACAACATGCCATGTAACAGGATTGCAGTAATTTTACTATGTGACTGACATCTATCAATCACATGACATCACTTCACTTCTCAGTGACCACCTAGGTAGGGAACTAAGGCTAAAATAATGCATGATAATTGATATGTCATCAGAGAGGTCAGAAATCTTTTAACTCTGGCCCTTTGCTCGTGTTTTGTGATTTTGGCCCATCCATTGCTGACCTCTGCACTGCAGTATCCAGCACGCTACACTTTTCTGCATTATTATAGCAGCTACGATGTGTAATCCATATAGGTGACCATTGACTTCAGGTGAAGCATTGCAGCTGGAAAATAAATTATTACAATAAAAAATTTATATATTAATTGCATTGCTGTTTCCCTTAGTTAGGTCTTTCTGCTGTTGCAATCCGTGTCCGAAGGTCTGTGGTCAGGACAAAAAATATTCACGTTGTATACTTCTGTGAATTGCTGAAAAAATAAACTCACAAGCAATTGAGGTATGAGTGTCAACTTTTCTTATTCAAGGATGGATTAGGATCTTACTTGAGAACCACCATAGCCTTATTTACTGTAACTGCCAAGCTGTCTGTCACTAGTTGAAACCATCAAGCTGTGTGCCTATCACGTTCGGGTGTGGGAGAGAAACACCACACCGAACATAGGAGGAAAAGGGGTGAGGAAATACGGCTGGAAACTAGAGAAAGGAGATGGACACCTCCTAGTAAAACCCCAATCAAAGTCCTGACTAACTACCAGTATGAACAGACCCCAAAGGTAGGTGAGTTCATACACCGGAATACCTAGTGTCCCAACTGACCCTATAGGACCCTGGTACTAATGTCATGACTAAGACAACCTGTTCCTCCAAAAGGAGGGATAAACAGGAGTCTCCCTCAGGTCCTAATACAAATGACAGGGAAATGCAACACACAAAAAGGGAAGGAAAACACTTAACTTCAAGTGGCTATGGCAGCACCAAGAACTCAGCCGAGATCCACACACCAGCTATCCACAACTCCAACAGAAGTTATAAACCGCATAGCATAGTGGGAGAAACAACAATAAATAGTGAAGGTTAAATGACCATAATAGCCACACCTGGGGAAAGAAGGTGTGGCAAGCATCAGCAACAACACAGATGTAATTTCATCCAAACGGAAAATATATCAGATCAAACCTTGTGTTGCCAGTCTCACTGATCTCCTTCCACCTGTCGCCGGAATGTCCGTGACAGTGCCACTGTTTGTAACCATTATGCTTTATGTCCCAGTAAGAGTAAAGTTCTCTTCCATTGAATGGTGCTATATTTGACTCCATTACTGCACCATCCTTGAATAGGGTACCGTGTCAGGGCTATAAGGGTTGTGCCCCAGGAAAGGGGATAACTAATGCAACACGCCAGACCTGCAGGGGATGACGAAGTGAGGTCACGGTTATGGGCAATCGAGGGTACTCACTATATTTGAAGAACCCTGGGCAGGCGCGTGGCAGTGAAGGAGAGGTGGACACGGTTCCTCTGGGGCACTCTCTGTAGATAGGGACCAGGCCTGATGGTGGATGAGGTGCCCTGGATGTTACAGGTATTTTGTGTGCCTGGGGCAAGGTCCCTGTGGTATTCGTGACGCCAGTGCCTTTGGACGGTGGCACGCCGGTTGGTGGTTGGAATGATGGAGGTACACAAGTATACAGTGAACCAAACGTAACTTTACTGAACAATCCAACTTTGTACAGCAGGTAGGAGTACAGTCTTTCAAACACAGTTCCACAAGGAGGCTTATTCACAAAATGGCAGGTAATATTCATGCAAGATACGCAGAGGGTAAACTTCACAAGCACTCAGCAGCAGGTTGTACCTTTCCTCAGAATCAATGTACACTGTCCTTTCTAGAACTCCTGCTCTGGCTTTTATCTCCCAAGGCCCGGATGCCTAAAAGGGTGGCTTAAATCCTTGGTTACTATCTTCCTCAGGTATTAGATTCTTGCTGCACTTGTTAGTGTAATCTGCCCATCAGGGTTACTTAGCTTACCCTGGATCGCCTTCTCTTATAGGGTGAATAACTGTGGGTTTTCTCCCAGGAGGTTGGATCCTGCAACTGGGGTATCTCTTCAGAGCTAACTTAGGCTCTCTTGTTCTCAGGCAGGCTGGAGCTTCTCACTAGCCTCCTGGACATCACTAGCAGCCAGGGCTATCCAGCTGCATGTCAGGAGCAGGCTTTCTAACCTCTGTCTTCTCAGACTCCTGACTCTGCACTCCCTCTCCCTGTCTGGGCCTGGACATTTATACTAGGGGCTCCCTATCTCCCTCTAGTGTCTGGGATGTCTAACTACACCCAACTAGGCCTGCTACTGCATTATACAGGGGTACATTGCATATAACAACACATTAAAACATACATTAAATGCAGAATTAAATATGACATTTCTGTTCCTTGTGAGTAGGAGGAACGCGCACACCAATTGACCCTTGTGTAGTGCCCACCCCTACGTAGTGGGACACTACACTAACTGATCACTAGGGGTCTAAACACTGGGACCTCCATCCATCCCAAAAATGGGGGTCCCATTTCCCTGTTCTGATGGAGCATAGAGGAGGGCATTTACTGTACAAGGATTGTGAGGGTCCCAGCACTTGCACTCCCAGTGATAAGTTGTCCAATATCCTGTAGATAGGGGATTACTTGCAAACTTAACACAACCCCTTTAAGGCCTCTTTCACACAGGTGAGTTTTCCGTGCGGGTGCAATGCGTGAGGTGAACGAATTGCACCCGCACTGAATTCGGCCCCATTCATTTCTATGGGGCTGTGCACATGAGCAGTGATTTTCATGCATCACTTGTGCGTTGTGTGAAAATCGCAGCATGTGCGGATGCGGTGCGATTTTCACGCATGGTTGCTAGGTGACGATCGGGATGGGGACCTGATCTTTATTATTTTCTTTTATAACATGGTTATAAGGGAAAATAATAGCATTGTTAATACAGAATGCTAAGTAAATTAGGGATGGAGAGGTTAAAAAATAATAAACAAATTTAACTTACCCCATCCACTTGGCCGCGTAGCGGATCTCCTCTTCTTTCTTCAGGACTTGGCTAAAGGACCTTTGAGGATGTCACTGCGCTCATCACATGGTCCATCACATGATCCATCATATGGTCCATCACCATGGGGATGGACCATGTGATGAGCGCAATGATGTCATCAAAGTATTTTAGCCAGGTCCTGAAGAAAGAAGAAAGAAGAAGAGATCCGCAACGCGACCAAGTGGATGGGGTGAGTTAAATTTGTTTATTATTTTTTAACCCCTCCGTCCCTAACTTACTTAGCATTCTATATTAAGAATGCTATTATTTTACCTTATAACTATGCTATAAAATCTACAGAACACCTAACCCAAACCCAAACTTCTGTGAAGAAGTCCGGATTCAATTCTGGGTAGCAAACATGTTGATTTTTCTCACGCGCGTGCAAAACGCATTAAAACGCTTTGCACTCATGTGGAAAAATTGCGCATTTTCCCGTGACGCAGCCGCATCGTACGCTCGTGTAAAGGAGGCCTAAGGGCCACATGCTAAAAACTGACCATCTTACAGACTGCTCAGGACATGATGCCCTACTGACAACATTACTATTTGTAGTCAAAGATCTTAATTATGAAATTTGACTGTTATATATAGTCCTTTTTAGTATGACAGTGTAACATTATCACAGTGTTAGGCCTTATTCACACAGTCAGTGTTCGATCAGTGATTTCCATCAGTGATTTTCAGCCAAAACCAGGAGCGCCTTTAAACACAGAAAAGGTGCAGATATTTTCATTATACCTTATGTCTGTGGAGGCTTCATATCTGTTCACAGTATAGAAGTATTATTTAAGCACTATATATGGGAATAATATAGGTACTGTCTTACTGTATTATTTAGCCACTGTTCAGTAGTATTAAAGGGGTTATACCTTGATTAATGTAAAAAATGAAAATCAGACATCATATAGTAAAGACAGTCTCTTTCTAACAAAATTACAACCAGCCACCAGCCATGTACCTCACTTGGATCCAGAGATTATTCAATTGCTCTGCTAGATTTATTTCAAGCTTGCAGCTAAGGGAGCATGTCCTGTCTCGGGGGTGTGTCCTTTCTGCTGCAGCTGGTGGCAGTTGAAGCATGGAACTGAGCATGTACTTACATCTCAGTAAGCTGGACAAAGAATTTAGAAAAAGAGCAAGCAGCAGGTGGCGCTTTACAGACAGATTTCAGTGAATAACTGAGCATCTATACAAAAATTTTAATTACATGCAATTATAAAAGTATTCAGATCCAGGTGCTGATTTGAAAAATGTAGAATATTTTTTGTGGGACAACTTCTTTAAGTGACCATCTTATGTAAATATTATTTGGGCCCGGTATGGCTTTAGAATTTGAGTCTTTCTGTGAACAGGGCAGAGCCTTATTAGATAAAAAGAGACCCCACATGCCTTGCCTAGGTCTCCACAGACCTTGACCTGACCCTGATGGACCTCGGCATAAATACAAAATCATAAAAAATTGTGTTCATATGTTCTATTTGCATCACCTGGACCTTTCCTATTAATTGAGTCCATTTAAGTAGAATGTATTCTACTCTGCAGGAAAGGTTATTCACAGTTACTTTACATATAGTCTTAAGAAAGCCTGAAGGCATGAATCACACACTAGCACTGCATGCAATGTCTATGACCTAAGCTAGAACGGCAGCACAATCTGTAGGACGTCCTACAGGAAACACTATATAGGATGTTGTTATATATTCTTGCAGAGTTTAAACTATCTGAATGCTTTTGCTAAATATGTTGAACTCTTAAACGTAGCACTGACACGATGAAACCGCATCCTCTGTCCTACATTGCAGATCCATTACATCACCCTTCATGTTCAGGAGTAATGAGTACATTGCCCACATAGTACAGCATTACCTCATTGTTACGTGGCAGCCCTACTTGGAAGTATTTTACCAGCACTGTCTGCTGAAATATTCATTTTCTGAGTTCAGATACTAGTTAAAAAAAATTTTATTGGACAAGGCCTTTTCAAATAGTGTGTCCCTGCAATGTAAATGCATCTCTGCAGGGAGTTTTAAATTTCCATAGATGTACTTTTAATAGTATTTAATAAAGGATATATATTTTTTATCTTTTGCGGCTGTTTTTGTTATGGGCATTTGCACCATTGTCCTTTGTAGCAGGGGTGGACACAGACAGCAGAGGGCCCCTGTGCAAGGAATGTACCTGGGGCCCTCCACCCCCAAACCACACATACAGACATAAACATATATGTGCAAATAAAAACATCTTGTAAATATGGGTCAATATCTTTACAATATGTGTATATATATATATATATATATATATATATATGTTCATACTAGACCACACCTCTAACTCGCCCAAAGCGAGTACCCTTAATGCCCCCACATAGTAATTATTCCCCCTATGTGCCAGCACATAGTAGTTATGCCCAGATATGTGCCCCCTCTCAGTAGTAATGATCAGATATGTGCGCCCTTCACAGTAGTTATACCCAGATATGTGCCCCCTCTCAGTAGTTATGCTCAGATATGTGCCCCCTCTCAGTAGTAATGATCAGATATGTGCCCCCTTCACAGTAATTATACTCTGTATGGGGTTTCGCTCTGGTAGATAGGGTAAGCGTGCGCAGTGCAGAGGCAAAATACATAAATAAATAAAGTTCTTAACTCAAAACGTCAGTGTTTATTCACACTTGAGGCAATTGCACAAAACAGCATGTAACTTTGCAGTCTTGGTGTTAATTCACACACAATGGAAAGTTCATATAACACAAGTCACCTTGCTGGCAGTTCTGCCTCCAGTAGTCCACAGCAGGCTTTAGGGGGCCTGTTTCCCAAGCATGCGGCTCTCAGCCCTCCAGCATGGCACAAAGCCTCAGATTCCAAAAACTGAGACATCTCTGCTGAGCCCAGCTACCTATTTAAGGAGAGCCAGGTGCTGCCAAAACCCGGACCGGGACTTAAACTCTGGTCCGGTATTTGACCTCACCTGGCTGGAAACCACCCCAGCCGCACATGCTGGGAGGAAAATACCTGCCTTGCCAGATACAACCCTTCACTGTGTCGCATACCCTCCCCCCTCCCACCTTGTTCAACCCTGAGGGGGTGGACACACGCTAGACAATGCACCCGGAACAGGGCATCCGCATTTCCCTGAAAACTGGCCTGTTCTGTGCTCTACCAAGAACTTAAGTTCTGCAGAGACAAAAAACATCTGGTGACCTGGGCATTCCTGTCTTTGGCCTGGCTCATCCAATTGAGAGGGGAGTGGTCGGTCACCAGGCGGAACTTTCTCCCCAACAAATAGTAGCGGAGAGACTCGAGTGCCCACTTGATAGCCAAGCACTCTCTCTCCACTATACTGTACCTGGTCTCAGCTGGGGTGAGCTTGCGGCTTAGGAAGACAACGGGATGCTCCTCCCCGTTGACTTCCTGAGACAGTACAGCACCGAGGCCTACTTCGAAAGCATCAGTTTGTACCACAAACTCCCTCTTGAAGTCAGGCGTTGCCAAAACTGGTGAGCCACACAGGGCCGACTTCAAAGCGGCAAGAGCCTTTTCCGCCCAATCATCCCAGCAAACCATCGCTGATTTTCGTCCCTTCAAGAGCCCTGTCAAGGACACGGCTAGAGTAGCAAAGTGGGGAACAAACCTCATGTAATAGCCCACCATTCCCAGGAATGACTTTATTTGCCTATTGGTGACAGGTCGGGGCCAATTCCATATCGCCTCTATTTTGTTCACTTGGGGTTTGATGACTCCATGCCCAATGACATACCCCAGGTACTTAGTCTCTTTTAACCCTATCGCACATTTTTTTGGGTTAGCGGTTAGGCCAGCTTTCCGAAGGTAGTCCACTACAGCCTGCACTTTGGGTAGGTTACTTTCCAATTGGTACTGTGGATGACAATATCTTCCAGGTAAGCCGAAGCATACCGATGATATGGACGAAGCACAATGTCCATTAGTCGCTGTAAAGTGGCAGGGGCGCCATGCAGACCAAAGGGTAAGACTCCTCAATGACGTCTAGCTGCAACATTAGCTGCACCTCCTCCGATAAGGCTTGTCGCCGAGCCTCGGGTACCCGGTATGGTTTTAATCAGACTTTTGCCTGAGGCTCAGTGATAATGTCATGCTGGATTATGGAAGTGCGTCCAGGGAGGTCCAAGAACACATCCTGCACTACTTAGTCTGTTTAGAGGAGAGGCTGTCAGCAAATTTTACTGTGACAGCCGCCTCTCTTGCATCAGACAGAGGGGCCGGTACCTCTTCTCCTAGAAAACCTGGCCGCGGGCTGTCTTCTGTACAGGTTTCCCTATCTTTCCACGGATTTAGTATATTCACATGGTAAACCTGATCCGGCTTTTGCCACCCTGGCTGGTGTACCTTGTAGTTTAAATCTCCAATTTTCTCGAGTACCTCGTAGGGCCCCTGCCACCTAGCCAGGAACTTACTGTCCACGGTCGGCACCAGAACCAAAACCCGATCACCCGGGTAAAGATCCGGACTTGAGCCTGCCGATTATAGACTCGCTGAGCTGACTCCATATGCTCCCTAACATGAGGCAACACTGTCTCTATCCGATCTTGCATCTGGGTAACCTACTTATTGACACTTTTATGTGGAGTGGGTTGTTGTTCCCACGCCTCTTTGGCCACATCCAAGAGACCGCGAGGGTGTCTGCCATATAGCAGTTCGAAGAGCGAGAACCCAGTAGAGGCCTGGGGTACCTCTTGCACTGCGAACAGGAGATAGGGCAGAAGGAGGTCCCAGTCCTTTCCATCTTTAGACACTACCTTTTTCAACATATTTTTTATTGTTTGGTTAAACCATTCTACCAGACCGTCCGTTTGGGGATGGTAAACGGACGTCCGTAGTTGTTTTATGTGCAGCAACTTACACAGTTCCCTCATCACCTTAGACATAAAAGGGGTCCCTTGGTCGGTCAGAACCTCTTTAGGTAGTCCTACTCTGCAAAACATCCCCATTAATTCCTTAGCTATGAGTTCGGGTGAGGTATGTTGCAATGGCACCGCCTCCGGGTACCGAGTAGCGTAGTTTAGAATGACTAAGATGTGTTGATGCCCTCTGGCGGACTTCGGTACTGGGCCTATGAGGTCCATAGCTATTCGGTCAAACGGTACTTCGATAATCGGGAGAGGTACTAGGGGACTACGGAAATGTGGCTGGGGGCTAGTTATCTGGCAGATCAGGCAAGACTTACAAAACTCTTCCACTTCTTTGAATATGCTGGGCCAGTAAAACCGTTGTAGAATACGATCCTGAGTTTTCTGCCGCCCCAGGTGACCCCCGAGATTGTGTTGGTGGGCTAGATCCAACACAAGCTTCCGATAAGCCTTGGGGGCCATCAACTGTTCAATAGGCTCACCCCATAGTTGGTTTACCCGATACAACATATCCCGATGAACCACAAAATGGAGAAACACTGACTCTGCCCCAGGTTGTTGTGGTTCACCATCTACTATTAACACATTTTCCCAGGAGCGGGATAGGGTTGGGTCCCGACGTTGGGCAGTACCAAAATTATTCCCGGAGACATTGAGGTCTGCCAATTCAGGACCTGGAGGCAAATCTTCCATGTCTCCCACCATCACTCTTCCACCGAAGTGGCGGTCACACCTACCGCTGGCCCTTCGGTCTCAGGTTCCCAGGGTTCTGGTCTCCCCCTCTGAGATGGGCCACTCTGCTAGGATTACCCTTGTCTCATGGGAATCAGTCACTCTCATAGCAGGCCACAGTGTCGGGAAGCCAGGGAAGTCTCTCCCTATTATAAGTTCATAGTGTAAATTTGGGGCAACTGCCACTTTGTGAGTCCATCTGCCAGCCCCTGTGGATAGAGACACCAGGGCAGTGGGATAGTCTTTTAAGTCTCAATGGATGCACATGACCCTGACTTTCCGGCCAGTATACTCCGCTGACCGTACCAGGGGAGCCCTTACTAGGGACACCAGACTCCCTGAGTCCAGCAGAGCCTCCGCTGCATCTCCTACCTCCACCTAGCACAGGTGGTTTAGAGTTTTTGGGGTACCTGCTGCACACAGCTTCCTGGCATATAGCAACAGACGGTAGCCATAGTTAGTATCCATTGGTTCCACCTGATGGGGACAGTCAGCTCTTACATGGCCCGTCTCCTGACACCGCCAGCAGACTATCAGAGCCAGCTCTGTAGAGGGTACACCCCAGGTGGGTTTTGTCTGTACAAGTCGCCGGGTCTGGGATGGAGATTTACGGGAGTTGACTGCCCCCTCCCAAAAGACCCCCCTGTAACAGTCTTAGTAGCCTCATAGCACTTAACCAGGTTCACCATTTTTAGGGCTTTGACAGGAGACACCTGGCCGATCCAGTGCTGGAGAGGGTGTGTCAGAGCCCTCCAGAACATATCAGCCAATAGTCTATCCAGCATAGCTGTGGGACTCAGCACATCAGGCTGTAGCCATTTTTGCAAGAGGTGGAGCAAGTCATAATACTGGGTCCTTGCAGGCTCAGCCGGCTTAAACCCCCACTGATGACCAACACATTCACCCCCTGTCTTGTCAAAATCTCACCCTTTACTTTTTGGCAGTCAGCCGCTTGATCATCTGGCAAGTCGAAATACACCCGCTGGGAATCGAATGCCAGGAATGGAGCGACGACCTCAGCCGACTGGTTACGGGGTAGCTTTTCCCTGATGGTCTCTTTCTCGTACATCGCCAGGTAGGTTTCGATGTCGTCTGTGGGGGTCATATTAGGAATCGCAGCAAGGAATGCTTTCCGGGCATCATGGACGCTCGGGGTTACTCCTGCTGTCTGCAAAGCCAACATGCGTTGTAGCAGCAACTGGTTAGTCTTCTGCTGCTGCTTATTAGCCTCATGTTGCTGCAGGTTTGTCTCTCACTGCTGCAGATTAGCCTCCAAGAGGGCCTTCACAACAGCCTCCTTTTTGTCGTGGGGCACTAGTTGTAATACAGCTGGTTTAAATGTACGACATACAACCGTGCTTAAAAAATGCAGAAACCCAAAATATTGGCGTTCACACTAGCCTCACTGCTCTTGCCCGCATCCTCCACCAATTGTGGGGTTTTGCTCTGGTAGATAGGGCAAGCGGCGGCAGTACAGAGGCAAAATACAAGTTCTTAACTCAAAACGTCAGTGTTTGTTCACACTTGAGGCAATTGCACAAAACAGCACGTAACTTTGCAGTCTTGGTGTTAATTCACACACAATGGAAAGTTCATATAACACAAGTCACCTTGCAGGCAGTTCTGCCTCCAATAGTCCACAGCAGGCTTTAGGGGGCCGGTTTCCCCAGCATGCGGCTCTCAGCCCTCCAGCACGGCACAAAGCCTCAGATCCCAAAAACTGAGACATCTCTGCTGAGCCCAGCTGCCTATTTAAGGACAGCCAGGTGCTGCCAAAACCCGGAGTGGCACTTAAACTCCGGTCCGGTATTTTACCTCACCTGGCTGGAAACCACCCCAGCCGCACATGCTGGGAGGAAAAAAATCTTCCTTGCCAGACACAATCCCTCACTGTGTGTCATGGTCTTACCTTCTTGCTGTTCTCCTTCGTTTGACATGTGCTGGCGGCCATCTTGGTTTCTGGGTTTCTTGTAGCCTCCCACCCTGCGGCTTCTCCTTCCCACTGGGAGGAGCTGGATGCCTAGCTCATATATATAGGAGGTCTGTGGCTTCAGTTCCTTGCTTGGTCCTCCTGTGTTCACATGCTTCTAAGACTGCTGCTGCTTCTGGTTCCTGATCCTGGCTTCGTCTGACTACCCTGCTGGTTCCTGATCCAGGCTTCGTCTGACTACCCTTCTGGTTCCTGATCCTGGCCTCGTCTGACTACCCTGCTGGTTCCTGATCCAGGCTTCGTCTGACTACCCTTCTGGTTCCTGACCTCTGGCTTCGCAAGACCCTGCTTCGGTTTTGCCATCCGTTTGGACTTTTGCCTTACGGCTTGATTTTCAATAAAGCCTTCTTATTTCCACTTACCTCTTGTTGTACGTCTGGTTCATGGTTCCTTGACATTAGGACCAAGCCATGAATTCTGACGGTACAGGGCCATCCTCGCTACCTACGCTGGTTGCCAGACTTGATCAGCAGGATCACCTGTTGGGTCGGTTCGCTGTGGCGTTGCAAACCCAGCTTGAACGCACGGCTCATTTAGCTTCCGTTGCCGATGGGTCGGTTGTCGCTCCTGGGCCCGCTCCTACTGCCGCTCCGGTTGTTGCGCCAGAGTCTACCCCGACACCTGTTGCTGCGCCTGCGGTGTTTCGGGGTATGACCGGTTCTGCCCCCCTTCCACAGCGCTTTGGGGGAGAGCCAACTCAGTGCCGAGGTTTCCTTAACCAGGTGGGCATTTATTTCGAGTTGCTGCCACATGCCTTTCCTACTGAGAGATCAAAGGTGGGCTTCTTGATCTCGCTGCTCTCGGACAAGGCCTTGGCCTGGGCCAGCCCTTTATGGGAGAACAACAATCCGGTGGTTGCCGAGTTTTCCGGTTTTGTTGCTTCTCTTCGGAAGGTATTCGATGTGCCGGCTCGTGCTGCCTCTGCTGCGAAGCTCCTTATGTCCATCAGACAGGGTTCACGATCCGTAGCTGAATACGCCATTGAGTTTCGTACCCTGGCAGCAGAGGTGGGCTGGAATAATGAGGCTTTGGTCGCTGCTTTCTCTCATGGTCTCTCGGATGCCTTGAAGGATGAGGTTGCAGCTAAGGACCTACCAGTGGAGCTCGAGTCTCTTATTTCTTTCCTGATTTTGATTGACACCAGACTCAGGGAGAGACCTTCCTTTAAGGAGAGCCTGCGGAGGTCTTCTAACAGATTGGCGCCTACGTTTGCTGTCCCACCCGTGCCTCCCTCTCCTCCCACGCCTCCTGGGGATGACTTGTCTGGGGGTGAACCCATGCAGCTGGGGTTTGCTCGCCTGTCCGAGGGGGAGAGGGTACTCCGGAGACGCGAGGGCCGATGCATGTACTGTGGTCTCGGTGGGCATTTTCGGTTGGCATGCCCGAACCGTCCGGGAAACGCTCGCACCTGAGATCCTGTCGGGGGCAGATCTTGGGTGGAGTCTCCTCGTCCCCGGTTTCCCGTGTTGACAAACCACTGATTACTGTTGTCCTCTCCTGGGTCGGGGGCTCGGTGACGACCCAGGCGTTGGTGGACTCTGGTGCTGGTGGTTTGTTCATTGATAGTGTGTTCGCTGCCGCCAATTCCATTCCTCTGCAGCCTCGAGGTTCCCCACTGGCTCTTGAGGCGATAGACGGCAGACCCCTTCTGCCGCCACACGTGACTCATGAGACCCTTCCAGTGGGGATGGCCATTGGTGCCGTTCACAGAGAGTCGGTCTGTCTCCAGGTTATTTCGTCTCCACACTACTCGGTGGTCTTGGGGTACCCCTGGCTCCAGAAGCATAATCCGACTTTCGATTGGAGATCGGCCGAGATCCTCTCGTGGTCACCGCAGTGTGGGGCTAGTTGCATCCATGGGCCTGTCAAGTTGCTGTGTACTTCCTCGGACTCTCTGTTGTCTCCTGAATACGAGGAGTACCGGGATGTATTCGATAAGGTGCGTGCGGTTGCCCTACCTCCGCACCGCCCATACGATTGTGCCATAGAGTTACAATCTGGTGCCGTTCCTCCTCGTGGCAAAGTCTATCCACTGTCGGTAGCGGAGAATGAGGCCATGGAGGAGTACGTGAGGGAGGCGCTTTCACGCGGACACATTCGCAAATCCTCGTCCCCGGCAGGGGCTGGATTTTTCTTTGTGAAAAAGAAGGGCGGTGAGTTGAGGCCTTGCATCGATTACAGGGGTCTCAATCGCATCACGATCAAGAACGCTTACCCGATACCCTTGATTTCCGAGCTGTTCGATCGCCTCAAAGGGGCCACGGTCTTTACCAAACTCGACCTGAGGGCGGCATATAACCTGGTAAGGATCAAGGCGGGCGATGAGTGGAAGACCGCGTTTAACACCAGGACCGGTCATTATGAATCCTTGGTTATGCCCTTTGGGTTGTGCAATGCGCCCGCAGTCTTCCAGGAATTCATCAACAATGTTTTCCGTGACCTGTTGCAGCAGTGTGTGGTGGTCTATTTGGATGACATCTTGGTATATTCTGAATCCATGGAGGCCCACATTCTGGATGTCAGACGAGTGTTGCAACGGTTACGAGAGAACAAGCTGTTCGGTAAGCTTGAGAAATGCGAATTTCACCGATCCCAGGTAACCTTCTTAGGTTACATCATTTCCGCTGAGGGGTTCTCCATGGATCCTGAGAAGGTTTCGGCTGTCTTACAGTGGCCCCAGCCCAGTGGTCTTCGTGCCCTGCAGCGCTTTTTGGGCTTCGCCAATTATTATCGGAAGTTCATCAGGGACTTTTCCATGCTAGCCAAGCCTCTCACGGATCTGACCAGGAAGGGCAGTAATCCCCAGGTCTGGCCGCTCGAGGCCATTCGAGCTTTTGAGGCTCTAAAGTCCGCCTTTGTGTCGGCTCCGATTCTGTCGCATCCCAACCCTGGGTTGCCTTTTGTCCTTGAGGTGGACGCGTCTGAGACGGGAGTAGGCGCCCTTCTGTCTCAGCGTAGAACACCAGAGGGTCCTCTGCTTCCTTGTAGGTTTTACTCCCGGAAACTGTCTTCCGCGGAGTGCAACTATCAGATTGGTGACAGGGAGTTATTGGCCATCGTGCAGGCCCTTAAAGAATGGAGGCACTTGCTCGAGGGCTCGTGGTTCCGGTTCTCATCCTGACGGATCACAAGAATCTGACCTACCTCTCTGAGGCCAAGAGATTGACACCACGTCAGGCCAGATGGGCTCTGTTCTTGTCACGTTTTAATTACGTGGTCTCCTACCTACCCGGTTCCAAGAACATCAGAGCGGATGCCTTATCACGGCAGTACTCCGAGCTGTCCGGGGAGGAGTCGATTCCGACTTCGGTCATACCTCCGAATCAGATCCTGGCCGCCATTCGCACCAGCCTGACCTCTCCCCTGGGTGAGCAGATTTTGGCGGCTCAATCTGGTGCTCCCTCTGGGAGACCCAACGGCAGATGTTTTGTGCCTGAGGAGTTGCGCACTCGGTTGTTGCGAACCTACCATAACTCCAAGGCCGCGGGGCATCCTGGAAAGAATCAGCTGTCCTGGGCTGTTTCACGTCTGTTCTGGTGGCCTTCTCTACGTTCCGACATCGCCGCATATGTAGCGGCATGCTCCGTTTGTGCCCAGAGTAAGTCCCCTCGGCACCTTCCGTTGGGCCTTTTGCAACCCATAGCCACCGGGGAGCGTCCATGGTCACACCTGGGGATGGATTTCATTGTGGACCTCCCTGCATCCCGAGGCCATACGGTCATTCTCATGATTGTGGATCGGTTTTCCAAAATGTGCCACTGTGTTCCTCTCAAGAAGTTACCCTCTGCACAAGAGTTGGCCACGATTTTTGCCAGGGAGGTCTTCCGGTTTCACGGTTTGCCCAAGGAGATTGTGTCGGATCGGGGGAGTCAGTTTGTGTCCAGGTTCTGGCGCGCCTTTTGCTCCCAGTTGGGGATTCATCTCTCTTTCTCCTCGGCCTACCACCCTCAGTCCAATGGGGCCGCAGAACGATCCAATCAGGCCTTGGAGCAATTCCTTCGTTGCTATGTCTCCGATCACCAAGACAATTGGGTTGACCTCCTGCCTTGGGCTGAGTTTGCCAGGAACACGGCGGTGAACTCTTCCTCTGGGACGTCTCCCTTCATGGCCAATTATGGGTTCCAACCTGCCGTGTTACCGGAGGTATTCTCTCCCCAGGATATTCCGGCTGTGGAGGATCACCTTTCCGTCCTACGTGCTTCTTGGGTACAGATCCAGAGGTCCCTTGAGGTCTCTGCGCAGCGCCAGAGACTTCAGGCTGATCGCAGACGAGCGCCCGCTCCTTCCTACCAGGTCGGAGACCGCGTATGGTTGTCCACTCGCAACCTCAACCTTCAAGTGCCCACTCCCAAGCTGGCGCCTCGCTTTGTTGGTCCCTTCCGAGTGCTTCGAAGGGTAAACCCGGTAGCCTATGCCCTTGCGCTTCCTCCTGGCATGCGGATCTCCAACGTGTGTCATGTCTCCCTGTTGAAGCCATTGGTGTGTAATCGTTTCACTTCCTCGGTTCCTCGGCCTCGTCCGGTCCAAGTGGGCAATCGTGAGGAGTATGAGGTGAGCAATATCCTGCACTCACGCCTGGTCCGCGGTCGGGTGCAGTTTTTGGTCCATTGGCGTGGTTATGGTCCAGAGGAGTGTTCCTGGGTTCCCTCCGCAGATGTCCATGCTCCTGCCTTGCTCCGAGCCTTCCACGCACGCTTCCCTCAGAAACCGTTCTTTACTCCGCGGAGGAGGGGCCCTTGAGGGGGAGGTACTGTCATGGTCTTACCTTCTTGCTGTTCTCCTTCGTTTGACATGTGCTGGCGGTCATCTTGGTTTCTGGGTTTCTTGTAGCCTCCCACCCTGCGGCTTCTCCTTCCCACTGGGAGGAGCTGGATGCCTAGCTCATATATATAGGAGGTCTGTGGCTTCAGTTCCTTGCTTGGTCCTCCTGTGTTCACATGCTTCTAAGACTGCTGCTGCTTCTGGTTCCTGATCCTGGCTTCGTCTGACTACCCTGCTGGTTCCTGATCCAGGCTTCGTCTGACTACCCTTCTGGTTCCTGATCCTGGCCTCGTCTGACTACCCTGCTGGTTCCTGATCCAGGCTTCGTCTGACTACCCTTCTGGTTCCTGACCTCTGGCTTCGCAAGACCCTGCTTCGGTTTTGCCATCCGTTTGGACTTTTGCCTTACGGCTTGATTTTCAATAAAGCCTTCTTATTTCCACTTACCTCTTGTTGTACGTCTGGTTCATGGTTCCTTGACACTGTGTCACACCAGATATGCGCCCCCCCCCCCTCACAGTAGCTATGCCTAGATATGTGCCCCCTTCACAGGAAGTTAAAAAAATATACTCACCGAGTTCCTCATGATCAAAGTTCAGCCACCAGCGCTCCGCAGCAGCAGCAGCAGGATGTAGTGTCACACATTGATCTGCTGGTTGGTGTAGGAGGAGTACAGCAGATTACCAACCCCACCGCTCCTCGTCCTAAACAGACCAGCAGTGTGATGTGTGACACTACATCCTGCTACTGCTGTGGAGCCAGGGGCGTATTTAGATTTTATGCTGCCCTAGGCACTTTAGTGCTCGCTTCCTCTTTCCAATGAAGTCCATACTTTTTAGATAGCTGATGGAAAGATGCTCCCTAGGCCTTCAGCTATCTCTCAGGACTGCCTCATGCACTTGGACAATTAAAGGGCTGACCTGTTACATGTGTGCTTGGCAGCTGAAGGCATCTGTGTTGGTCCCATGTTCTTATGTGCCTGCATTGGTGAGAAAAATGATGTTTTATTATATACAAACGGGGGCGTTACCATTACACCTAGAGACTCCACTCTCTCTGTAACTGCTGCGCCCTCTGCACTTTAACATGGTCCAGTGTGATGCAATTTTCACTGCCAATCCCTGTCAGACAGGGAATGGCAGTTGCAGAGACAGCAGAGCCTCTAGGTGTAATGGTAACGCCCCTGTTGCTCCTAGAGGATCATTTGCATATATTTTTTTCTCAATAATGCTGGCATATATGAACATGGGACTAACACAGACCGGCACTGATGGGTGGCTTTAGCTCTGCCCTAGCTATTTTACAGGCTAGGGCACAGCTAAAACATGTCTATTAGTGTCAGTGACATCACTGGGCTCACTGCTAGGTGAAAGCCTCCCCAAAATAGTATCCCCAGTGGTAATAAGGCTCCCTACAGTGCCCTTAGTACTAATAAGGCCCCCCTATAGGGCATCTCCTATAATCTATAAGGCACTTCTATAGAGCCCTCAGTAGTTGTAATGCCATCCCTGTTCTAGTTCTATAACATACATGTAAAAAAACCTATCTCTTTCTTACAGTCTTCTATAATATACAGTCCCATGTAACTAACACCCCTCCCTTCAGCCCCTCTAACATACAGTCCAAGTTAAATAACATATTTCCCTCCCACTAAGCAGGGAGGAGGTTTAATAGGAGAGAACCACATCTTCCAGCATTTCTCTGGCCCTCACATCCATTGCATGGCATCACAGGTCTCTTTTCTCCACTGCCCAGTGCTGCCTTTTTCTGCACTGGTTACATGATGGTGACCTCATCACAGGTCCTACCACCACTTCCACTGTTGAAAAGATCACATGACTATGATGTCATCGCAGGTCCTTTAGCTATGGAGTTTAGGCACAACCGGTAGCAGATTCACAATCCTAATCAGGGCCCCCTAAACTCCACCCCCTCCCGACCTTTACCCCAACATGCCCAGGTTATCTTGTTGGCAGAGGTAGGGAATGAAAAATATAGTTAAAAAAACACCTCTGCTAGCACTTGCTGGGCCCCTGTGCAGCTAAACCAGCTGCACCAGATGCACAGGCAGTATGTCCGCCCCTGCTTTTTAGGTTTGTCTTCCAGGGAATTAGTTGTACCTTTATTTTAACCCCTTCCTGCCCTAGCTAGTTTTGGCCCTTATGATGTGGCAATTTTTATATATTTTTTTGTTTTTTCATTCCTACCTTCAGAGAGCCATAACTTAATTTCCATTGGCATAGCCATAGGAGAACTTGTTTTGGGGGAGGGGCTGTATATCTCAATGGCACCATACTGTATAACACATTGAAAAAAAAATTAAGGGCCAGTCACAAGGTGGATTCTGACGCTGTAAAAATACACAGTGTATACAGTGGCAGATAACTAGGTGGTTTCTACCCCGGTCGTATACTTCAGATGCAGTAGACCCACAGCTTTAAGCGGTGCCAATAAAGGACATGTCCGTCAATATACCTGACCCCTGCATTTGAATACTGCGGAAGGGTATAGGAATCGATGCTTCCTTTCCTGCCATTCACCCTCATAGGCTACAGGCTACAAGGGGGCATTATAGTTACTGAGAGAACTATGGGGGCATTATAACTACTGAGGATATATTATATCTATTGGGGTACTACTGGAGGTACTACAAGGGGGGTATATTATAACCAGTGGTGGCATTACAGGGGCATTATAACTACTGGGAGCACTATATGGGGGCATGGTAACTGCTGGGCCACAATTAGCGGCCTTATTACTACTGTAGCCACTATGGAGGGGCATTATTACTACTGGGAACTCTATAATGATGCCTGATAGAGGGGTTTTATTACTACTGGAGGTACTGTTTCAGTCATCAACACTACTAGAGGCACTATGGGGGCATTATTACTACTGGTGGCAGTGTGGGCATTATTATTAGTGAACACAATATGAAGGGCTACCAATGGGGGCAATCGGAGGGAGCATTATCACTATTGGGAGCACTGTAGGACGCACTATTACTATGGAGGGACTATCCGTACAAACTGCTATTTTTGAAGTATAGGGTTGGGAGCATTGGGGGACCATAGTGGGCACAGTATTGAGGGTAGCAGCAAGATAACACAATGGGGGAACCATGAGAGGAAGGACGATGAAAAAATGAGTGTGGCAAAGATAAGACACAACTGAAAGATGTTGTCACAGTGGTCTGCTCCCAATAAAGAAGGTGAGGAAACATCCCTGGATGTAATAGGTATGTAGTGCTGTATTGCAGTGTATTGTACCTGTCAGTATTAGCACATGTTCATACTGCAGATTTTGACAAAGCGGTTTCCGCTACAGTTGGTCACTTTGCATGCTGTGGATACACTTGAGTCTTATCGCCAATTAATGGAGCTAAACTGCAAGTGAACAACCACAGCTGGCTCAAGCGGCATCTGTCCGCATTTTGTGTCAAGAAGGGACATGTTCCTTTTTGGCACAGTTGTGGCTTTACATTGTTGACTGCTCAAACTTCAGCGCTGCCTCCCATTGAAACCAATGGAAGGCAGACATCATGTGGACACTGTTTGAATTTTGGTGCAGAGTCAGCGCCACAATTCTGGTAGCATAAACCACTGTGTGAACGTCCTCTTATACTGGGAGTCTGCATATTCGTAAGCTCCTAGGTGCCATAGAAGCCCCTCTCTTTGTGAACCACCAAGGCATATATATACTGGGCATATGTATACATAACTGTCAGCCAATTGACACCATCACCAGGCAGGAAAACTAGTCTGCACAGTGACCCAAAAATAAAGATTGGAAATTTTGCAGCCAAAAACCCCTGAACGTTACTAAAAATAATCTAGGGAAAGCCGTCTCTGGTCAGAACAACAATTCTGCCCGGTGACCTAACACATAAATGGTGGCAAAATTCCTGCCAAAAATACGAACCCTGCTAATGGTGCCATGGGGATCCCACTGTCTATTCCCATGAAAATCAGGCCTTGCTCAGTGAAGCAGCCACACTGCTCCCCTCCAGAGGTTCTCTATGATGCCACTGGTAGCTCTCTTCCTAGGGTCTCCTCAGGCCCCATGTCTCACTTCTCTGCCGCAAGTCTACTGACTATCACACCAGTGGGCAAGCACTGGTGCCTTGCAGAACTGGAGTCCTAGGTTTGAATCCAATCAAGAATGACATCTGCATAGAGTTTGTATGTTCTCCATGTGTTCATCCTGCAATCCAGTTGCTTTAAATCATACAGTAGCTACATGTAGATTCTTTAAGAACTTTTTGAGAAAAATAGATCAGAAAACGCGTAGACTACGTTTTCCCCCAGAAAACAGCGCCACATCTGTCTGTGAGCTGTGTCTGGTATTACACTTCATCTTCATTCAAGTGAATAAGCTTGAGCTGTAATACCAGACACAGCCCATGGTCAACAATTACCTTTTTTTTACAATCCTGGAGAACTCCTCAGTGTTAAAGACTTTACAAATAATAATATCTGAAAAATGTGCCTATAGCAGTGATGGCTAACCTTGGCACTCCAGCTGTGGTGAAACTACGACTCCCAGCATGCGCCATTTATTTCTATAGAGTTCTGAGAGCAGCCAAACAAGGGAGGCATCTTGGGAGTTGTAGTTTTACCACAGCTGGAGTGCCAAGGTTAGCCATCACTGGCCTATAGCATAATGATTTTGTTTGTTTTGTGTAGTGCTATAATGTAGTGATTTTTGTGTCTACAGAGTATAGATATAGATTGGAGGCTCGTACATGCTGGACCTTGACACTTTATGCATCCGCTACACAGTCTATGCTCTTTGGGTGAAATTTCTGCATGAGTTGTGCCACTGATGTCTGGATATGTTGTTTCTGTCTAGCCTTTTGGGAATCCCATGCAACCATTGATTTTACTTCTCTGTCACTAAGTGGCATTTTCAGCCAGTAAGTCATTTGACATGACGCCCTGAGTCACAAATTGACGTTTGTGCCTTCCTTTGAAAGTCTGTGAGAAAATGAGTGCATCATGCATCTCTGTGACAATAATGTCACTGGTGTTATGACAGACCACGGTTGTGCCAGGGAGCTCGCAGTTTTGTATTGTTTTCGCTGACCTTTCGCTTAGTGAACAAAAACTAAAGTCTACAAGGAATATCTATCAGCCGAATAGTAACGTCTGTGTAAGCTTCACAGCTTTGTTATGTTTACAGCAAACAACCTGATATTTTAGACTTGAGGGCTAAATGAAGTGAGACACCATACAACGGTCAGAATTTATAGCCTAAGTCTAAATTGGTCCCAAATTCTCTGATTATTAATTTCTTAATGTTTATACTAGTTGTACCTCAATTTAATTTTCCCCTACACAGACATAGCGATAAATTCTAATATTCTGACTGCCTGTAGTCACCTCTAAAGGAGGATTAGGAGTTTACTGCGTACCGTGAATTATAAATTATAAACCCAGGCCAGTACATAAAAGTAATGGTGTTCCAGCAAATACGCCTCTTACCATAAATTATCTTGCATCACAAGAGGAATAGGATTAATTATTTCATAAAAATGTAGCTTTTATAACCCTTAAACTACACTGAACACAAATATAAACGCAACACTTTTGGTTTTGCTCCCATTTTGCATGAGCTGAACTCAAAGATCTGAAACATTCTGTACATACACAAAAGACCTATTACTCTCAAATATTGTTACAAATCTGTCTAAATCTGTGTTAGGCCCCATGCACACGGCCGTGTTTCACAGCCGTGTGCGGGCCGTGGAACCGCAGCCTGGATCCCTCCTGAGAGCAGGAGCGCACGGCGTCACTGGTTGCTATGACGCCGTGCGCTCCCTGCTGCCAGCACAGTACAGTAATACGCTGGTATAGATCATACCAGTGTATTACTGTATTGCGGCGGCAGCAGGGAGCGCACGGCGTCATAGCAACCAGTGACGCCGTACGCTCCTGCTCTCAGGAGGGATCCAGGCCGCGGTTCCACGGCCCGCACACGGCTGTGAAACACGGCCGTGTGCATGGGGCCTTAGTCAGCACTTCTCCTTTTCCAAGATATTCCATGCCAGCTCACAGGTGTGGTATATCAAGGTGCTGATTAGACAGCATGAATATTGCACAGGTGTGCCTTAGACTGCCCACAATAAAAGTCCACTCTGAAATGTGCAGTTTGATCACACAGCACAATGCCACAGATGTCTCAACGTTTGAGGGAGCGTGCAATTGGCACGCTGACTGCAGGAATGTCTACCAGAGCTGTTGCCAATGCAATGAATGCTCATTTCTCTACCATAAGCCGTCCCCAAAGGCATTTTCAGAGAAATTCACAGTACATCCAACCGGCCTCACAGACGCAGACCACGTGTAACCACACCAGCCCAGGACCTCCACATCCAGCATGTTCACCTCCATGATCGTCTGAAACCATCCACCCGGATATCTGCAGCAAAAATCGGTTTGTATAACCAAAGAATATCTGCACAAACCGTCAGAAACTGTCTCAGGGAAGCTCATCTGCATGCTCGTGGTCCTCATCGGGGTCTGGACCTGACTGCAATTCTTCGTCGTAACCGACTTGATTGGGAAAATACTCACATTCGATGGCGTCTGGCACGTTGGAGAGGCGTTCTGTTCACGGATGAGTCCTGGTTTTCACTGTTCAGGGCAGATGGCAGACAGCGTGTGTGGCGTCGTGTGGGTGAGCTGTGTGCTGACGTCAAGGTTGTGGATCGAGTGGCCCATGGTGGGGTTGGGGTTATGGTATGGGCAGGCGTATGTTATAGACAACGAACACAGGTGCATTTTATTGATGGTATTTTGAATGCACAGAGAAACCGTGATGAGATCCTGAGATACCGTGAGGAGCCCATTGTTGTGCCATTCATCCACGACCATCACCTCATGTTGCAGCATGATAATGTACAACCTCATATTGAAAGGATCTGTACACTATTTCTGGAAGCTGAAAACATCCCAGTTCTTGCATGGCCAGCATACTCACCTGACATGTCACCCATTAAGCATGTTTGGGATGCTCTGGATCCGCGTATACGACTTGGTGTTCCAGTTCCTGCCAATATTCTGAAACTTCGCACAGCTATTGAAGAGGAGTGGACCAACATTCCACAGGCCACAATCAACAACCTGATCAACTCTATGCGACGGAGATGTGTTGCACTGCGTGAGGCAAATGGTGGCCACACCAGATACTGACTGGTTTTCTGCCCCCCCCCCCCCCCCCCAAAAAAAAAACTGTGCACATTTCAGAGTGGCCTTTGATTGTGGGCAGTCTAAGGCACGCCTGTGCAATATTCATGCTGTCTAATCAGCACCTTGATATGCCACACCTGTGAGGTGGGGTGGATTATCTTGGCAAAGGAGAAGAGCTCACTAACACAGATTTAGACAGATTTGTGAACAATATTTGAGAGTAATGGGTGTTTTGTGTATGTAAAAAATGTTTCAGATCTTTGAGTTCAGCTCATGCAAAATGGGAGCAAAACCGAAAGTGTTGTGTTTATATTTTTGCTCAGTGTAAAATAAGTAAAGGTAAATAATGGTTGAATGTGCTCAAAAAAAGGTGAGAAAATAAAGCAAAATAATAAAAAAATTATATATAAGAAAAATTCTATAAATATATCAAAAAGTCTACAAACGTCTAGATGGCAAATTGAAACGTTCTTACCAAATCAGACGTATATGAGATGCCAAGTATCTACTGGATGATTGTCCTTCTTGATAACAACATCTGTATGGTGGAGCGGGAACTCCTTGAGTGTACAGGTATTCTTCGGGACAAAAACTAAATTACCCTAAAAAAATGACCCTAGGTAAGTAGGGGAAGGGGGCTTGTAGTCTCTGCCTATCAAATACGGAGCACCCTCCTCGATAGGGGCCACCTCCTCAGGAATTCCATGATAACTGAGTATGACTCGCCTAGTGGCAGCTGCAGTCAGCCAGTGTGTCTACGCAAGGGACTTAGAGCTCTGTATTTGAAACTTGGGGGGGAAATAAATTTATCAAAACTGGTGTAGAGGAAAACTTAGCACATTGATATATAGTTTTGTGAGAAAAGATTCAATAAAATGTATAATTAATATGAGGATGGGTCAAAAAGTATCCACATTATGGGTGTAGAATTTATTTTAATCAACTTTCAGAGAAAACAAATACATAATTTTTCACTACAATCTCCCTAGTCACTGCTGTGCAGGTTTGAACATGTTACATCACTTTATTTGTGACTACGGTGCAAAAAACAATTGCTGCCCAACTTGTGATTTGCACAAAAGAAGAACAGCATGCACTGATTCTTTTTTTTTTGTGATCTGATGGTGTCTGGTGTCGACATTTATCAAAGGCGTTGTGCAAAGTATAGAGAAAGTGTTTTATCACAAAGAAGTGTGTATGAATGGATAGAGAACTTCAAGGAAGTTCGCACAAGTGTCAGCCATGAAGAAGGAGCTAGATGTCCATTCACAACTGATGACATGCACATGAACTGATTCTGTTGAATGGATGAGTGACTGTGGATTATGTGGCCACTTAGGAGGAAGAATCGGGTCTGATGAGGAAATGTGAAAGATTGTTGGCAGATTGACAAAGTGCATTGAAAAGCAGGGGGTTTATGACGAAAAATTATGTATTTGTCTGTTTCGAAAAAATAGCCTCTGCTAACCTCTGCTCTTTTTATACTTAAGACTGTCCCTGGTACAGCTATTCGTGACTGACAGCTATCTCTGTATACACACTTACACAGAGAATGCAATCAATCACTGATAACACGACCCTGTGTACAGCTATCAGGGACGGAGAACTATCTCTATATACACACTTACACAGAGAATGTTATTAATCACTGATAACACCTACCTGTGTACAGCTATCAGTGACTGACAGCTATCTCTGTATACACACTTACACAAAGAATGCTATCAATAACTGATAACACCTCCTCAGTGTACAGCTATAAGTGACTCACAACTATCTCTGTATACACACTTATTCAGGGAATGCTGATATCACCTCTCTGTGTACAACGGAAGTCAGAAATAGCTGAGTTTTAAATGGAAACGTTACCAGTATTACTCAATATTTTCCCACAAAACTATATATCAATCTGCTCAGTTCCTCCTGTTCTAAAACATGTTCTCTGCAGATTATACTGCATTTTGTGGTGACGGGCACTACATAGCTTCATTACCACTACATTAGGTCAGACAAGGGTGAAGCTACAGGAGAAGCTGACGAAGCAGGACCTGGTATCTAAAGGAACCCAAAGGATCCTCTGCCACATAAGAATATAGCAGTATTGTAACTGGCACCAGGTGGGGGCCCTTTTACAGATTTTGAATTGGGGCCCAGGAACTTCATTATGCCAGGACTGTTTATATGTCACTTAGCTATGTAAGAACCCTTAAAGAACTGTACTTAGCTCTGACACCAGTCACTGCATGGTTTTATTCAACAGTGAAGAAAACATTTTTGATATATTTTCTCTATGTAACACATTTCACGCGGCTTGCTAGATTGTTAATACCTTCGTAAGACCATTTTGTATGCATAAAATATTTAGCCAAGTCTTTTCTGATGTCTGATGGCAGGTTGCTACGTCAGTTGTTTTGCAGGATTTGTCAAGGGCGGCTGATGTACAGCTAGGTCTCACCTTTCTTTTGATGTACATTGTATTATTTCTTTGAAATGACACTCCTCACACCAAAAATAACACAGCAGGCGAATTTCATCCATGTGGATTAGTGAAAGGAGGAGGTGTTCATTTCATGGACTTTATATATTAGTCAAGTTTCTGAACTACAATCAATGCAATGGCTACTAAAGGTCAAGGATAATTACACTGCAATTTATAATAGATACGTATAAAAAACTAAAAGAATGTCCTAATATATTTTTACTATCTTCCTCATGACTAATATTTTCATGTCAAACTGTAGCCGCAAAAGAATGGATGCTTGGGTAATGATATACATTGCAGCGCAGACCTGATTGCCTCAAGGACTATAGACAGTTGTGGCGAAGTGCATGATAGAGATGCGCCAAGGGTATGTATCTCACCCGGGTTTTCAGTTTAGCTGGGTGAGATAACTGGAATCCAGAAATGGTGCTGCTTCAGCAAGGCATAGCTTGCTGGAGATGATTTTGCTTAAAGTTGCATGGGCTGGATTTCTTTGGACTGGGAGACAGGTTGGTAGTAGGAGTCTCTCCGTCCACACCCCTAGTACATTTCAGGTCCCCTAGCCCCAGCTGGATTAATCAAGGAGGGACAAAACCAACCCTCAGTGTATGAGTCTGGGGAGAGGAAGTGACCCTAGAGAGGTGGAAGCCTGTGAGGTTTGGTGTGGTCCCAGCCAGGAGGGCTGGGGGGCCAGGAGGCTGTGTGAAGCCGGATCTCTCACCTGTGTGGGACTTATGCCTGGTGATGCTGAGTGTCGAAACCTTATACCCTGTGTGCGAACTGCGCTCTATAGGTGAGGTAGAGATGACCTATGTATTGGACTTTAACCCTGTTGTCAGAGGAGGAGTCTGTCATCGCCACCCTGCTAAAGAGAGGGATCCCTTACACAATATAGACAAGAAAAGCAGGTCAATATGTAGACGATGGACATCCACATACACTCAAAGACAAAGAAAATAATGCACAGTGCTAGAGATATCAGATTCCACCTTTCATTTTCCAAAGGAGCTGTCCAAAATGAAAGGTGGAATCTGCAAGTTGATCCAGAGGAACGCAAAAAAAAACAAAAAACGTAAAAAACTATTTTCTTCATTTTAGGGGACAGACATTCCTTCCCTACACCAATCAGGCAATCAGAATAACTCCCTGGATCAACGACCCCTCTCTAGTAGCTATATCCTGTAATATTATTACCCTCCAGAAATACATCCAGGCCCCTCTTGAATTCCTTTATTGTACTTACCATCACCACCTCCTCAGGCAGAGAGTTCCATAATCTCACTGCTCTTACCGTAAAGAATCCTCTTCTATGTTTGTGTACAAACCTTCTTTCATCTGGACCAGGGTTTCTCAACTCCGGTCCTCGGGACCCACCTACCGGTCAGGATTTTAGAATATCCCACAGAATGAATACCTGTGGTAAGTCTTGATGCATGGACACTAATTATATCACATGCTCAATACTAAGGAAGTCCTAAAAACATGACTGGTAGGTGGGTCCCGAGGACCAAAGTTGAGAAACCCTGCTTTAGACTCAGAGGACGTGACTCATCGGCATCCTAACATCTAGCGTCCGCCTCAGCGTGATGTCTTGGCTCCATCAACATTGGCGCTCTTGTCTTACTGCATGGCACAACAGTGATCCTGGTCCGCAAGTATCAATAGGCTGTATAACGGAGGCACTTCTTTAGGCCTCATAATACCTTTTGTTGCCTCCTTCACTGTATACCTGGCATGTTTGTATAGATGTTGCTGCTGTATTAAAGCAGTGTGTTGCCCTTATGGTGGTTTAGTTAGTGCGCTTGCTTGTGGGTTCAGTTTGTTCCCTATTGTGGACATCTCTATTGATTTTGGAGCTCCATATTTAGCCCCTGGATTCCCTGAACCATATATTAATCATGTGGAGCCTTGTGTGAATTTTGTGATTTCACCTAGTAATCTGTGAATTGAATTTGTTTTCTCTTATATCATTGCTGTTAATACTTTTGTTAGTCCTCTGATGAACTATGGCGTAACAGCCATAGAGAAATGCATCAGACATTTTCCTGTAATTTACAGGGATATACCTGTAACTGTGGCAACTATTTAACATCTGATAGGCACCGGGTTCTGTATGGGATTATATCATATCCATTTGTGTGATATGTCTTGTATAACTAGGATACATCACATATATATTGCCTTTATTAATTTGTGTATATTATATCCACACTTGATTAATATCTACTGACAACTATTACCTATCTGGTGGTGGTTTATTCTGTGTCAGGAACATCATGAGCAAACCTTATTGCGGATGTAAATAAGGGAGGAAATGGTGTCATGAACCCTCAAGATTTCAATGCGCAATGTAATGAATGGATATATAACTTACCTGGGTTACAGATACAGATGTAGTCTGTGAGTCCTCAAGGCTCGGACGATGATGTTGATTGGAGAATCAGGCAACAGTCGTCCCGGGGCACCTGTAAAAAGGAAACAGCAGTTAAGTGCTGCACATTCTCGTCAGGAGCAAAGAAGAAATCCCCTCCCACCTACCCTGGTAACGTATGTCACGGTGTCTGTTTGGGGTAATAGTCGCTCATAGAGCAGACTAAGTATTTAAGGTTATTAGTTGATGGTAATTATCCCATGGTATATAAAAAGGTTGGAAAATTTAAATGGTTGATATATTAGTGTAAGGTAACCATAAACACTGTGGCCAATTATATGCCAACATGAATACAATAGTTTAATAATCTATTGTGGTCATTGTCTTGATTATTTATTAGGTAATGAAAGGGTAACTACACCAGGAGGTTCCTGACTCGGGATCGCCCCTGTCAGGGCAGCTATTCCATTTTTTAGGCAGGGCTGCATTACATTAGGAACAAGATTCAGGGACAGCCTTTCTGATCTGGTCCCCACCCTGCTTTTGGAACTTATACTGCTGAGGGCATATTAACATTTTATTTATGATATATTAAAAGTTACGTATTAATGGTGGTGGTTCTGCAAAACTCAGCATGCAGTTATGTCTCAAGCAGATATGATGTGTGGGGTCATTTAGTAAGACTGGCATTTTAGATGTGCCAGCTTTATGTATAGCTCTTTTTAGATGTGCCCCATTTATGTATAGTGCCTTTTATATGTGCCAGCTTTATGTATAGCTCTTTTTAGATGTGCCCCATTTATGTATAGTGCCTTTTTATATGTGCTAGCTTTACGTATAGTGCCTCTAATATATGCCATCTTTACAGAATGTATAGCTCGTTTTATATGTGCCTAAAAAATGGAAATTATAACAATATATATTAGTATTAGCAATAGTATAGCAGACTATGTACACACCCATATACACATTTCCCCTTTGTTCGTTCATAAATAAATAAATATATTTATTAGTTTTTGCAATAGTATTGTGGAATTTGTGTGTGTAAAATATACAACCATACACACATTTTTCTATTTAAAAAATCTAGGTATTCGTTTTAGCTATATTTAGGATAGCAGGTTTTCTTTCAGCGTAAAATACACAAACACACTCATATTTTATTTTCATTTATAAAAAAACAAACAAAAAACAAACAAACAAAGGCTTAAAATGTCCAAATTTCTCCAAGATAAATACCTTAGGGGAACAACATAAAAAGTCCCTTTGAAGGGGCTTGTAATGTTTTGGCACTGTACAACATTTTTCTGGCAGTACAGCGCCATAGAACCAGCAATAGAAAAATAGGCTGCCAAAATCCATATTAAAATACTTAAAATACTTGACGAAGCAAGCAAAAGCAAAACCCGGGTCGGGCAGGTGATACAACTAGTGAACTTATGTGATTTTATACGCGATTTGTGATTTCCATTTTGTAAGTATATTAAAACAAGCGTGAATTATACCAGTCTGGCGATGCTTCACTATGTCAAGTTTTCTTGAATAACATCTAGAAAAAAGAGAATCCTTGACTGTGGGAAAAGGCCGTACCTTAGATCCAGTGATCGACCATATTGAAGGAACTTTCTCTGCATACCTTTTTCATCACCATCTTTCCTATGGATGGCTAGGAGCTGCGTGGTCTCTTCTATGAGAAACACATTACCACAGCCTGGCCTGTCCATCCTCTCTGTACTTCATGTCTCCTCATGAACTAAATTCCCCAGAGATTCAGCTAAAGTTCTGTATTCAGGATCATAATCCCTGACAAGTAGAGAGGAGGAGGAGGCAGCTCTTTACCTCAGCGCTGTAAAGTAACTTGTCCTCCTGTGTGATCAGGACAGGTTTTGTGTGGACTAATGGGACAGCGGCCATTTTGTTTCCCCTGATGATTGCTCCCCAGACAAAATGAGCCATTATAAATAATGAAATGTATTTGGGAATATATTTATAATAAAGTAATATTTAAGTATTTTCATTTTCTTGATTCTCGGAGAACCCATTTAAGGTTCTGTTTTGCATATATTTTAGCAATTCTTTGGGATTGATTTCTTAAAAGCCAGTTTATCTCAGTGTCAAGGAACATTTCTAACAATGTAATTGGAACAGTAAGGGTCTTTTTGATCAATTTTTTTTTTTTTTTTTTCTGGTGGTAGGGGTGAGGGTTGGTATTGTGAGACAACGTGACCCAAAAAAAAAACATGATTCAGGAAAATATGTTTACATTTTAGCATATCACGAAGTCACAATTTACTTGCTGTCTAATATATTCCAACCCTTGACAGTAGCCATTATGAAGGAATAATATGAAGGAATAATATGAAGATATCCAACCCAATAGATGTATTATATCACTTTCCCCTAATACCACCATTTATCAAAACCCTTATTCTAAATACCTTATTCTAAAGTTATTAACCTACCAATGCACCCTGTGGACATCAGTTTCAATTTCAGTAGTTGGTTA
The DNA here is from genome assembly GCF_014858855.1 of Bufo gargarizans. Taxonomy (NCBI): domain Eukaryota; kingdom Metazoa; phylum Chordata; class Amphibia; order Anura; family Bufonidae; genus Bufo; species Bufo gargarizans. Next base: position 271,466,265 of record NC_058080.1, read on the forward strand.
CGTCCTGGAGCTTTGTAATACAGGACGCACAAGCCCACAGCACTTCTTTTACCTTTCCTTCAATAACCACTGCAATATGTGCTATGTCAGTTACAGTGTCAATTATGGGTGGATGGATAGACAGGCAGATAGATAGATAGATGATAGATAGATAGATATATGATAGATAGATGGATAAATAGATAGATGTAAGGGTGAATTTTGCTCTAACAAATTATGGACATGTGGTGATTGAAATAAAACAATCCATGGAGTACTTTAGAGTGAGAAGTAACAATTCCTATACTGGGGAAACTCGAAAAATTTTAATATCGTGCAAAGTTAATTTTTTTCAGTAATGCAACTTAAAAGGTGAAGCTAACATATGAGAGACTCATTACATGCAAAGCGAGATATTTCAAGCCTTTATTTGTTATAATTTGGATGATTATGGCTTACAGTTTATGAAACCCCAAAGTCACAATCTCAGGTCCTCTTTGCTCAGGGGGTATGGATTAATTAGCTGACGAGAGTGTGACACTTTGAGCCTAGAATATTGAACCTCTTCACAATATTCAAATTTTAAGTTGCATTCATGCAATTCCTTTTAATTTGCATTACTGAAATAAATGGACTTTTGCAGATTTTGTAATTTTTCAAGTTTCACCTGTAATGTTACTCTTCACTTGTCAGCTGGACCTCTTTTATCATAGGGCGAAAGATGCACATGATACAGTAGAAAACTATCCAATATCTTCGATGCTGGGGTGTCATGGGAGAAGAGAGAGTGATCCCTAAACTACCAGCATTTACCAACAATACGCTGTAGTTTTTACTTTCTTGTTCTTGAATCCAGGCCATGTTGCTGATAAGAGAACTAAGATCACATGACCAAATGTACCCAGGTCCTGAAACAACCTGAAACAAGAGAACAGAATTTGAAAGCCCCACAGTCCCCACTCCCTCAGGGAAGAGTGTTAGAGGAGCTGATATGTAACTATTAGGGTGTAATGATGCTGGTTGTGAGCGTGACCACAGAACTGGACTTCTCCTATTGCCTTTCCCAAGTCCTAACAGTGGCATTTGGTACATCCAGGACTTACAGTAGGGCTTAACTGTAAAACAACTGGACAGTCACAGAAACAATGTATATGAAGCATGGATCAATACTGGCAGAAAACCAGACACTAAAACAAACTCACCAGAAGATGACTTTGAACCAAATGCATAGGCTCATGGAATGAGGAGATAATCCAGCAATGAAATGGGTGGCAGATGTATGGCAAACAAGTAGAGAGTGGATAGATGACCGTGAACAAAAACTGAGCAATACTGAACTGATCCTATCTGAATTCAAGTCAGCCAGAACAATGCAACAGCACAGCAATCATCAAGTCCTAAACACAGCAAGAAGAATGTAGTAATGCCTGAATCTACTTGTATAATGGTTGGACAATCAAAACTGTACCCTAATCAAACAGGCAAAGCTAAGTGATAACCAAACAATGATTCAGATGCAACAGGAGATGAACATAAACCAAATGGAGACCCCTGTTATTCATCACAGGGAGGGCTGAAGAGCCCTTAATCCTTGTTTTATCTAAATTAGGTGCGTGAAAATCTTTTATCGATCTATCAGCATGGATGTTTCCAGCTGGTTCCCAGGACCTGTCCTGTGGACCGTAGCCTCACCATTCAACAAGGTAATGGAATGACCATTACAAATATACAGCACATAATGAATCAAAATCTATATTTTATTAATTTCATACTAAAATAGCATTTAAAAATATAGTAGCAGCGGCATATATAAGAGAAGGAAAGAACCACAATGGGCGTATCATATATGAAAAAAAGGGGATCCCGTTGATGAATTTGGCGCTAATGTGTAACACCCCTCCCCATCATTAGAAGGGATTGGATAAATATCCATAATTGAATGGTGCAAGCCCTTTCATGCAAAAATGCATTGAGGAAGGGGGGGATAGACTCCTACAACAAATCACATCACAAAGTGCCTACTGCAATATATCCTATACATAATGTATCAGACAATACATAATACAAAAGTAATACGGACCAGAATGGCTCAAACCCCGACGCGCGTTTCACATATCGCTTCTTCAATTTTCCCCCCAATGCACTTTTGCATATGTATGCCGCTGCCACTTGATTTTTAAGTGCTATTTTAATATGAAATTAATAAAATTTATATGTTGAGTGTGAGGTGCACAGTGTCTATGCACATGAATATAATAGATAATATATCAACATGGCAATTTTGCATGGAACTATTCACTGTTCATTATTATTGTTATTTTTTATTATGGTAATTGTATTTCTTGCCCCTTTTGCCTATTAAATACTCAATAAAAAGTTTATTGATAAAACAAATATATATACATATATATATATATATATATATATATACAGTTGCAAGAAAAGGTATGTGAACCCTTTGGAATGATATGGATTTTTGCACAAATTGGTCATAAAATGTGATCTGATCTTCATCTAAGTCACAACAATAGACAATCACAGTCTGCTTAAACTAATAACACACAAAGAATTAAATGTTACCATGTTTTTATTGAACACACCATGTGAACATTCACAGTCCAGGTGAAAAAAGTATGTGAACCCCTAGACTAATGACATCTCCAGGAGCTAATTGGAGTGATGTGTCAGCCAACTGGAGTCCAATCAATGAGATGAGATTGGAGGTGTTGGTTACAGCTGCCCTGCCCTATAAAAAACACACACCAGTTCTGGGTTTGCTTTTCACAAGAAGCATTGCCTGATGTGAATGATGCCTCCCACAAAAGAGCTCTCAGAAGACCTACAATTAAGAATTGTTGACTTTTATAAAGCTGGAGAGGGTTATAAAAGTATCTCCAAAAGCCTTGCTGTTCATCAGTCCATGGTAAGACAAATTGTCTATAAATGGAGAAAGTTCAGCACTGCTGCTACTCTCCCTAGGAGTGGCCGTCCTGTAAAGATGAATGCAAGAGCACAGCGCAGACTGCTCAATGAGGTGAAGAAGAATCCTAGAATGTCAGCTAAAGACTTACAAAAGTCTCTGGCATATGCTAACATCCCTGTTAGCGAATCTACGATACGTAAAACACTAAACAAGAATGGATTTAATGGGAGGATACCACAGAGGAAGCCACTTCTGTCCAAAAGAAAATTCCTGCACGTTTACAGTTTGCACAAGAGCACCTGGATGTTCCACAGCAGTACTGGCAAAATATTCTGTGGACAGATGAAACCAAAGTGGAGTTGTTTGGAAGAAACACTCAACACTATGTGTGGAGAAAAAGAGGCACAGAACACCAATATCAAAACCTCATCCCAACTGTGAAGTATGGTGGTGAGGGCATCATGGTTTGGGGCTGCTTTGCTGCGTCAGGGCCTGGATGGATTGCTATCATCGAAGGAAAAATAATTTCCCAAGTTTATCAGGACATTTTGCAGGAGAACTTAAGGCCATCTGACTACCAGCTGAAGCTCAACAGAAGATGGGTGTTGCAACAGGACAACAACCCAAAGCATAGAAGTAAATCAACAACAGAATGGCTTAAACAGAAGAAAATACACCTTCTGGAGTGGCCCAGTCAGAGTCCTGACCTCAACCCGATTGAGATGCTGTGGTATGACCTCAAGAAAGCAATTCACACCAGACATCCCAAGAATATTGCTGAACTGAAACAGTTCTGTAGAGAGGAATGGTCAAGAATTACTCCTGACCGTTGTGCACATCTGATCTGCAACTACAGGAAATGTTTGCTTGAAGTTATTGCTGGCAAAGGAGGTTTAACCAGTTATTAAATCCAAGGGTTCACATACTTTTTCCACCTGCACTGTGAATGTTTACATGGTGTGTTCAATAAAAACATGATAACATTTAATTCTTTGTGTGTTATTAATTTAAGCAGACTGTGATTGTCCATTGTTGTGACTTAGATGAAGATCAGATCACATTTTATGACCAATTTGTGCAGAAATCCATATCATTCCAAAGGGTTCACATACTTTTTCTTGCAACTGTGTATATATATATATATATATATATATATATATATGTTGATTAATTATGTGCTGTGAATTTGTAATGTTTATTTTGGTATGGCGATTCTAGTTAATTATACACTGCAAGCATTGGATTGGAGCCAGTGTAATTTGGTGAAGGTAATGGAATGGGCACAGTCCAGGGAATAGAGATGAATTATTCCAATGGATAATAGACTCCAGAAGCCAATATACATGACTGAGTGAAAAGGGTGCTTGTTAATTTTGAACAAAATTTAATTTAAGGACTTTCTTTTAGCGTCTGCTGATATATCATGAAAGATTGTTTCTGTATAATGTCTACTTCCAGATACATGTATTACCTACCAAAGGGGATAGCTTGAAAGAGGCTTCCTCATATGTAAAGGGTCTAAAGGTGCTTCGAGGAATGTGGATATTAAGCTACATCCAACTCTATCTAGGGCATCATAAATTTGAGAAGCTTTTCCATTTTAGGAAAGGTAAAAGTATGCTATCATGTGGATTAAAGGAACATACTGTAACTGCCTAGCAGCCTTTATGCTTGGATCGTTGACGATAGGAAAGGGTTAGCCCTTAGGTGTTGCAGAACCTCATGAGTTTGAGAATGTAACAATGCAATCAAGTCATTGGATTACTAAAGGCTCTACATGTCTTATTGCGGTCACAGATGTGACATTCTACAATAAATCTTGTCACTCATAACTGACCACCAAACAAATTTTTAGGAACAAATGACAGCTGAGTGGGTTTCTCTGGAGGTGCTTGAAATTGAGTCTACAAGAGTAAATCATAAATGTCCTGTGCTAACCCTGTCACACTTTCATCAGGTGGAATGATTAATAGAGGGTACAGGAGTCGCCACATGTTGCTGTAAAAAATTATGTGAAATGGCTTTTAAGATTTTGGAACCCACAAGGAAAGTAGTGACAGAATAAAACCTAGAGAAAAACAAGATATGATCTCCATACACCACAACTGGAAACATGGCCCCCTCCAACCAGTGTCTCTACTGCCAACAATTCTGATTACAAAGATCATAGTTTAATTCAAAAGTAGAAAAGTTTCAGAAGGAAAAAGGCACATGGATGCAACCTATGATCCTAATTATAATATTGTGAACTTATCACCACTGTTCCCACATCAGAGGCACCCACTTCAATAGTAAACTGCAAGTGAATATTTGATTGTCTCATTATAGGACCCGAAGAGAACAATATATTGATGTTAGAAAATGCCTTAAAGGTGCTTTCCGGCACTTTAATATTCTCAGGATAGGCCATCAATAACTGATTACTGGAGGTTTCATAGTCTGCACCCCACCTATCAGCTGTTTTACCGTAGCTCCGGCGCCAGAAGTCGGCACTGTACAGTAACTTCACAGCTCTCTCCATTTCTGTATTGAATGGAGATGATAATTGTAGATCTTACCCCATTCACTTCAAACTACTGCAGAACACACGATCAGTGGGGATGCAGCATGTCAAACTGCCACCAATCAGATATCCTGAGGGTAGGTCACCAATATTAAAGTACCCCAAAAAAACTTTGAAGGTGTTGTCCATTTTTTTTTTTTAAATCTTTTTTTTTAAAACTTCCTGCACAAATGGAGTCACATATGCCACTTCAGCCAATGACTGGCCTCAGGATGATGTGTCCCCAAGTGATACTTCACTGCTGAGTCATGTGCCCCTTGAAGACACGTCACCCCTGAGGCCAGTCATTGGCTGCAGAGGGACATGTGACTAGGTCTATGCATGAAGTTGACAGACAGGGACCATAAATCCAGTGAAAGAGCTAGGGAGAAAGAATTGAGCAGCAGAGATCAAGTATAGATTTCTCCCCAGGTCCCAATGGCCAGGGAGCAAATTTTTAAACAATGGGCAACAGGAGACTATTCACTTAAACTTTCTTGGTTATAGCCATAATGGGAACCATTGTGGAAGAAAATTGTCTAACAAACCTTAATAATAATTAGCAAACCTTAAAAAGTACCCAATCCTGCATGCCCTGTACCTGAAATGTAATTATGGAAAATCTTTAGAGAAAATTACCCCAAAAAGAAGTTACTCTCTACCTCAAACCCACACTTCTCCACCTTAGTAACAGGCTATATTCCTTTCATCTGCCTCCTGAATCCTGATAAGATTATATTTATCAAGATAAAACATCCCTCGGCACAAGGAACCAACCAAAGCGTTCGAAGGTATAGAAAATAAATACCTGCAGGTATTACAACGCTTTTTGGGGAAGTATCTCCCCTTAATCAGTTAAAAACATACACAACACACCTTACATACATATATATACACTTGAAAAAAATGCCAAAAACAGGGTTCAGAGGGGAGGCGATCCTATGGTCCCCAAATAACCCCTAAGTAAAGAGAGTTGAAATGAAAATAATTATGCTCCCAGGATGTCTGGAGGGTACCAGAGCAATCGCTGGACCTATTGCGGTCACGTGACCACAGTCGCAATCACGTGACCGTAACCACATGAAGCTGCTGCGCCATGGTAATAGGGCACTAAAAGCCAGGCCAAGAAGGTAAAATGTATGGTCCGGACTGAGGTTCTGACAAGGGAAGATGTGCATAGCTGGCGCACATCGCGATCCCGTGACTGCGATCATGTGATGTCGTAATGTCTTGGAAATGGGACGCTACAAGCCAGGCCAGAGGAATGAATTGTATGGCCTGGCCTGAGGTCCTAATAGGAAGACTTCCTAGTGATAAAGGAGGGGAAAAACATGGATGGGGCTAAAGAATGTAATTTGTATGGCTTGGCCTAGAATCCTAATAGGAGGGTTTGCTATTGGTGGGGAAGAGGTGAAAAGATGGGGCTTGGGAATGTATGGAAATGGTAAGGGTGACATGGCAAAGGGTATGTGCTACATAAATGAGAGCCTATACATTAGATTTGGAAACATATAACAGAACATATATAGAAATAAATATATGAGGGAATTAAAGAACAGATATGCAAGTCTGCTGTTCACATGCCACAATTTGTAGGCTGATGGGTATAAAAAACAAACAAAAAAAAAACATAAACCGTATGAGAGAGAGTGCATGATCATGAAATGAAATAATACATGTAAGGGCTAATATTAAAGGGGATCAGAAATAATCATATACAATAAAAGGGATCTGTCAAAAAGATATGATCATGGGAATCAAAAATCAAATAATATTGAATACAACTGAATAAAAATTAAATAAAAACGAAATCACATGTACTGTTTTAAAGGTTGATCTCAAATGCCTCATTTAGGCCATGTGGGTTGAGACAATTTAGTTTATACATCCAGAACATTTGACGCCTTCTCAGAGTTTAAGTGATATTCCGACAATCTGGGTTTACTTGCTCAATGGGCATAATTACAAAGCCAGAAAACAAGCCCTGATGATGGTCTTCAGCGTGTCTCGAAACACTGTATTGTAGAAACCTCTTTTTGATATTGGACCTATGTTTATTCAGTCTGTTACGCAAAGTTTGCATGGTGTGTCCTATATATTGAAGGCCACATGGGCACTCTAATAGATAAATGATCTTAACGGACCCACAATTCAGATGACTCTTAATCTGGAATGACTTCTGCTGCACAAAGAAGTGGATATGCATATAGAATTGCAACAGAGACACTTAGGTTGATTGTACTTGAAGCTGCCCAGTGGTTCAGAGGTGGAAGCCCTGTTTAAAAGTCTCACACTGTCCTGTGATTGCAATCTTAATTTGCTCGGTGTGAGAATATTCTTGAGGGTTTTAGCTCTCCTAAATGTAAGACGAGGTTGGAAAAATCGAAATAACTATTGCAATCCACCTTCTTGAAGGTTGGGGTGACTATCCTGTAACCAGTGGTAGTGGTACTTAGTTCCAAGTCGAGGTACTCTATTCTGGAGCGGTTGTGGGCACCTGAAAGATTTATGCCCCAATCGGTAGAGTTAAGATGTTTAATAAAATTGTTGATGGAAGAAATGTCGCCATTCCATATGAATATCAGATCGTCTATGTAATGACAATATAATATAATATTCTCAACCCAGAAGATAGAACCATGAATAAAGGTGCCTTCAAAGACCCCCATAAATAGATTTGCAAAACTGGGTGTGAACCTCGTGCCCAATGCGGTCCCTTATATCTGTAGGTAAAGGATGTACTCAAATATGAACACATTATGTGTTAGAATAAATCTAATACACTCTACAATAAACATTTTTTGTTCATCTAACATTAGGGGGTCATTGTCTAGAAAACATTTGGTGCATTTAATACCCAAATCATGTTGGATGTTAGAGTACAGAGCCGTCGCGTCTAGGATCAGCCAGTGATATGTTTCTCTCTATTTTATATCCTTTAGTGACTGTATCAGAAATGTGGAGTCTTTGAGGTAGGAGGGTAGTTTGACAACATATTTTTGGAAGAAGATGTCAACGTAGTGGGACAGATTACACGTAAGGGATGATATTCCTGAGATAATTGGTCGGCCCAGTGGATTTATTGTGACCTTGTGAATTTTTGGCAAGTGGTAAAACGTAGCTATTACCGGGTCTGTGATCTGAATGCACTCCTTTTCTTTTCTGTTTAGTATATGTGATGCAGATTCAATAAGGTTTTTAAAGGCTGATTTATGTTCTGTCATAGGGTCCTCTGCAAGAGGATGGTAATAATCAGTATCATATTGTATATGAAGTGATTCCCTGATATAATCTTTTCCCTTTTGAATTACTATCTCACCTTCTTTATCTGAGCTGCGGATTGCTATTTCAGTATTGTCCTGCAGACGTTTGACCGCTAGATTTACTTGAATACTGAGATTATGGTTGACAATAAGCTTTTGGTGGATGGTTCGTAAATCTTCCATTACTAGATCATAAAAAGTATCTATAAAGTTACCCTTATGCTGGATGGGGTAAAAATAGACAGGGGTCTCAGTTCAGTCGAGATGTAGTGTGGTGCCTCTAAAGTGGAGGGGGCTCCAGGGTTGGGCATGATAGAGATGTGGATATCATTCTTGATTAACTAATATCCTCCAGCTCTCAGCTAATGCCTTATTCACTCAAGTTCCAAGAGGACCCTTCTCCCTGATGTGTCATATATGACGTATGCTGTACTGCTGTTAGTGTGAAGCCATTACAATATGGCGCTTGCACTTAGATGTTTGCATAGTTTGCATACCAGAGTTAGTAAAACAATGCACAATGCGCAGATGCCAAGTGTTATCTCTTTTTTTATTTTGGTATTCTAGCCAATGTAACAATGCCACATGTCTCAGGTGGATAAAAACTGCTTAACTTTCTGTAATAAATAAGGAACTTCTTTGACCCTTTCATGGTGTCAGTGTGGGGTTTTTCATGCATGTAAAATCCTAGGATCAGAACAATTTGGAGCAGTAGAGCAAAGGTGCTTAGCCCCGATTGAGGGCATCTTCAACAGGCATCTGCTGGAATTTTCCAGTATACTATAGTGTCTTTTAAGGGTATGTTTCCTAACAAAATTATATAGGTCAAGAAAGAGGTCAAACCCTTTGAAGTCAGATGAGGGGCAGAACAATAGACCCTTAGAAAATAATGAAATTTCTTCTGGATTGAGGATATATGTAGATCGGTTATAGATTTTGAGATCTTAATTGTGAGGATTTCTAGAGGTTATGTTTTTTGCATTGCTTTGGCCTCCTTTACAGACCCTTCTACATTTTTTCTTTTGATGGGTTTCATTCCTAGCGGTTGAAAATAATTGGTTATTGTTACAGTGTTGGGACTTTTTAGAATGGGATATGCCGATATTGGAGTCAGAACTGGTTGTAAAGATAAAAAAGAAGTAAGGCCTACATTGGAAAGAATGGTGGTATTCATGTAATCCGATTGACCTGGGTCAATACCTTTGATAATAGACTGGTCGGCTATGGTGGGTGTAACCGGGGATTGGGTCGGTAATATGGCATGGAGGGTGATGAGTGAATCTAGTTCCAGATCTGCAGAAGTAGATGGTGAAGGAGAAACAGATTTATTGGATACGTGAGATGATGGAACCTGGTATATAGAAGGTGAGAAAGAGGTGGGCGGGTGATTAAAGGGAGTGAAATTGGACAGTACCTCCTGGCCGAATAGGTCCAGGGTGGTGGCTTTGGATGGGTACATGATGATTGTATCCAGGGATTGTATACTAGTATTTTCAGCAATAGCTGATGGGGTCTTGCTAGGATGTGGCATACTGGCTAGTGGAGTGAAGAATTGAACCTCAGGTGTTTCTGGTGGATGATGGATGGTGGGCGTATACGGATTGGAGTGACGACGGCTCTGACTAGGAGTGGTGTGTAATGAGCTGGACCTGAGTTTATGTGTCGGACAGGAACTAGACTTGTGCTGAACCCTTTTTTTTTTTTCAAGTGTATATGCAGCCCTGATCAAAAGTTTAAGACCACTTGAAAAATGGCAAAAAATCATATTTAGCATGGCTGGATCTTAACAAGGTTTCAAGTAGAGCTTCAACATGCAACAAGAAGAAATGAGAGTGAGACAAAACATTTTTTTGAGCATTCAATTTAATGAAAACAACGAATAAACTGAAACAGGCTGTTTTTCAGCTGATCAAAATTTTAGGACCACATCCCTTTAAAAGGCCAAATCTGTGCAAAGATGTGGATTCATTGTCACTTTCTGTCAGGTAGTCACACGTTATGATGGCAAAGGCAAAAAAAAATCTCCCTTTTTTAACGTGGTCGGCTTGTTGAACTGCATAAGCAGGGTCTCTCACAATGCGCCATCGCTGCTGAGGTGGGACGCAGTAAGACAGTCATTTGGAATTTCTCAAATGACCCTGAGGGTTATGGAACAAAAAAAGTCAAGTGGAAGACCCAAAAAAATTTCATCAGCACTGAGCCAGAGGATCCAATTGGCTGTCCGTCAAGACACTGGATGATCCTCGACCCAAATCAAGGCCCTTACTGATGATGACTGCAGCCCCATAACCATCAGACGGCATCTGAAACTGAAGGGCTGCAAAAACAAAAAACGTCTTCAAAGACCTCGTCTCGCTATTACCCTATGGTGCGCCTTTTTATGTTTATTAGTAAATATCACCTGTGAGACAGATTATATTTATGTCGGGTGTTCTTATTTAGTCCTCTGTAGTCAATACAAGGACAGACAGTGACCTGGAAGGAAAAATAAATACCTTCTCTGAGGTTTTTTTTTATCTCTCCTTGCTCCATTGCTCTGGTCAAAGGGCAGACAAGGGGCCAGTATCAACAAAAGTGTCCATTAAGACACACCTTACCATTCAATTGTAGAGGTAAACAACAAGATGTACATTAAGGGTCCATTCACACGTCTGTAGGGTCCATTCACACGTCTCAATGAGGATGGAATGGATGTGGACAGTACACATTGTGCTGTCTGCATCCGCATTTCCGGTCCACGGCTTTGTACTTCCGGTCCGCGGCTCCCGAAGAATAGGCATTTCTATAGGGTGCCGGCCCGGTGTATTGCGGATCCGCAATACACTACAGATGTGTAAATGGACCCTAAGGGGGTCATTTACTGTTCTGATATATGCCTAAATTAGGCATATTTCAGGCGCAGATGTCGCTCATGCCAGATCTAAAATTGTGGGTGTGGCATTGGCAAGGATGGGGATGGGCTGGCAAACCTGTCTCATTCATCATTTTCTACGCCTGGTTTAGGCATAAAAAATTGTCTAAATGTAAGACAACAAGGAAGTTGTCCTACATTTAGAACTGGCGCTGAATGCGCCAAAGTTATGGAGAGGCGCATCCAGAATTGCGGAACGGATGCAGACTCAATCATACGGTTACGTGAATGAAGCCTTAGAGTGTAGAATGGGAGCTTTCCTGGCATGCAAGCTAAGCATTCATAGCCCAGCTCTGTGAGGGCCAGTATTACTATTTGGGGCACAAATTAAACAATATTGCCTCTGTGGAAAGGATAAAGAGGAGCACTATTACAGTATGGAGCCTAAAAGAGGCAATATTAATGTGCGCAGCACAAATGAGGACACATGACTGGTGCACTATTAATGTATAGTGAACCATTTAGGTGCTATTACAATCTGGGACACAATTTGGGGCACAATTACTGTGTTGGGCACAGGGGCGTACATAGAACTCACTGGGCCCCATAGCAAGAATCTGAATTCGACCCCCTAACCCCATCCACTCTCCACTCCTGGCCCGTCCCACCTCCTGTCCTGGCTCCTCCCATGCCACACCCCCATTTGCCATTAAAGAAATGTATTACTGAAACCATTAGGGATACATCTTTGTTGCAGGCTTTAGCAGAGTGGACATAGGACAGTGGACACAGAGCGCATTATGTATGCGAGCACAGCTGAACAAGTGCAGGGCAGGAGCCCACATACACATCGCTCCTCCTGCCTGTGTCCACTGTGCTAAAGCCTGACATAGGGTATCCCCCACATCTTGACCCCTTTGCTACCAGCTCCATTTTTTTATCACTTCTCTTACCCCCCAATTTTTTTTAACTCCTTGCTGCTGATGCTGATGTGCACATAGCCACCAATCATATCCCTCCTAAAGGTGACTGAAGTGCTGGGGGGAAGGGGAGATATGATTGGTGGCTATCTGCACAATCGGCATCAGCAGCAAGGAGTTAAAGGGGTTATCCAACTCCTAATGCCCCCCAAAATTACCATGGGGGGTGAGCAGTAGGAGGAAAGCACACTGTCCTCCTGATTCCTCTATGAGCCCCCTCCCCGATTCCTCTATGAGCCCCCCTTCAAAACCCCACTGCTTGCTGCTGCCCTCAAGAATACTCAAAATACAATCTGCATACACTGTCGCTGGCTGATGACTTGCACTTGAGGGCGGCAGACGTGAGTGCAGAGACGGAGGATGCTACTCGTCGGGTGCAGCACGCACACCTCTGTGTGTGATTGAGTGATGCCTGCCAGCAATAAACTGGCCAATCAGCAGCAGCCTCTTTGTGCTGATTTGCGCTGATTGACCAGCGTGAAATGCAAGCATGCCCGCAGCCCGGATCATCAGGTCAGACGGGGGGGGGGGGGGGCCCAAGGGAGAATAAGTACTGCTGCCGCATATTAACTTGATTTTCTGAATAAATGTCTGTGCACAGTAGATGGAGGGGACGGGGCCTTCAATGCGCTCTGGGCCCCCCTGTGCCGTGGGCCCCATAGCAACGCAACGGTCTGCCTATATTGGCAGTACGCCACTGCTAGGGCACTATCCTTAATAAATTAATTGAATAATATTTTTGGGGACAATATTTATGTGACTATTATTTATTTGGGGGGCACTTTGCAACACAGCAGTAATGGGGCAGCAACAGGCACAGCTTTGAGCATGGAAGTACGATATACAGTTTTTGTCGAGTGTGGGGAATTGGTGGGGCAAAATTTAGAGAGAGAGGATATGATTGGAGGAAATTGCCATTTAGGCCTGGGCTGGATAGAGAAGAACATGGAAACTGAATATCTCCAACCAGAGATGGCATCATCTGTGAGTCAGATCATTTCACATCAATGTGTCTAAAATGTCCCTAAATAAGTTGAATAGTTTTTATAATGTTTAAGTAACTGTAAAGACATTGGAACATAAAGGCCAAAGTTTGGGAAGGCACTTGTAAAACCTTTTGGCCCACCAATGTCTCAGTGGTTTCAATGTTATGGCTGAACTCTGTATGTTATTGCTTTGCTTCCGGTGGTGGGTTAAAAACGTGTTCCTACATTTTATTAGGATGATCTAAAAACTTGTCTGCACTTTTCCAAATTTGACTGATTCTACCCTAAGGCTAAAGTAATGGAAGCACTGTATCTACTTAATACATATACTTGTGACATTCCCTTTGAATAAGTGGTAGCTCATGGTGAGTCAGCACAAGATCATTCCTACTAATCATTAAGGATCTTAACTCCAAGGACATCAAGCTAATTGTTTAAACATTAAGTTCATGTTATAACTTACCACCTACAAGTTAAAAAAAAATGTATTACCTGAAACGCAGCAACTTTCATGCTAAATGCAGATTGTGGTCCGGGCAATGCCAATGTGGACTGATTTGTAATACATTTTTTTTTTTATTAGGCTTCAACATTTTGGTAGGCTTCAACATTTTGGCCTTGGAGCCAAAATGTTAAAGCACACAAAGGTAGGCAAATTTTACTAATTTCATAAAGGACTAAGAATCATAAACACTGTCATACCTCAACGAAAACATATTTAAAGGGGTCGTATGTAGAGTTGAGCGAACACCTGGATGTTCGGGTTCGAGAAGTTCGGCTGAACTTCCCGGAAATGTTCGGGATCCGAACCCGACCCGAACTTCGTCCCGAACCCGAACCCCATTGAAGTCAATGGGGACCCAAACTTTTAGGCAATAAAACAGCCCAGGAAAGGGCTAGAGGGCTGCAAAAGGCAGCAACATGTAGGTAAATCCCGTGAAAACAAATGTGGATAGGGAAATTAATAAAAATAAAAATTAAATAAATAAAAATTAACCAATATCAATTGGAGAGAGGTCCCATAGCAGAGAATCTGGCTTCACGTCACCCACCACTGTAACAGTCCATTGTCATATATTTAGGCCCCGGCACCCAGGCAGAGGAGAGAGGTCCGATAACAGAGAATCTGGCTTCATGTCAGCAGAGAATCAGTCTTCATGTCATAGCAGAGAATCAGGCTTCACGTCACCCAACACTGGAACAGTCCATTGTCAGATATTTAGGCCCAGGCACCCAGGTAGAGGAGAGAGGTCCCGTAACAGAGAATCTGGCTTCATGTCAGCAGAGAATCAGTCTTCATGTCATAGCAGAGAATCAGGCTTCACGTCACCTAACACTGGAACAGTCCATTGTCAGATATTTAGGCCCAGGCACCTAGGCAGAGGAGAGAGGTCCCGTAACAGAGAATCTGGCTTCATGTCAGCAGAGAATCAGTCTTCATGTCATAGCAGAGAATCAGGCTTCACGTCACCCACCACTGTAACAGTCCATTGTCATATATTTAGGCCCAGCACCCAGGCAGAGGAGAGAGGTCCCATAACAGAGAATCTGGCTTCATGTCAGCAGAGAATCAGTCTTCATGTCATAGCAGAGAATCATGCTTCACATCACCCACCACTGGAACAGTCCATTGTCAGATATTTAGGCCCAGGCAGAGGAGAGAGGTCCCGTAACAGAGAATCTGGCTTCATGTCAGCAGAGAATCAGTCTTCATGTCATAGCAGAGAATCAGGCTTCACGTCACCCAGCACTGTAACAGTCCATTGTCATATATTTAGGCCCCGGCACCCAGGCAGAGAAGAGAGGTCCCATAACAGAGAATCTGGCTTCATGTCAGCAGAGAATCAGTCTTCATGTCATAGCAGAGAATCATGCTTTACGTCACCCAACACTGGAACAGTCCATTGTCAGATATTTAGGCCCAGGCACCCAGGCAGAGGAGAGAGGTCCTGTAACAGAGAATCTGTCTTCATGTCAGCAGAGAATCAGTCTGCATGTCATAGCAGAGAATCAGGCTTCACGTCAGCCACCACTGCAACAGTCCATTGTCATAAATTTAGGCAAAGCACCCAGGCAGAGGAGAGAGGTCCGTAACAGACAATCTGGCTTCATGTCAGCAGAGAATCAGTCTTCATGTCATAGCAGAGAATCATGCTTCACATCACCCAACATTGGAACAGTCCATTGTCATATATTTAGGCCCCGGCACCCAGACAGAGGAGAGGTTCATTCAACTTTGGGTTGCCCCGCAATATAATGGTAAAATGAAAATAAAAATAGGATTGAATGAGGAAGTGCCCTGGATTACAATAATATATGGTTAAGGGGAGGTAGTTAATGTCTAATCTGCACAAGGGATGGACAGGTCCTGTGGGATCCATGCCTGGTTCATTTTTATAAACGTCAGCTTGTCCACATTGGCTGTAGACAGGCGGCTGCGTTTGTCTGTAATGACGCCCCCTGCCGTGCTGAATACACGTTCAGACAAAACGCTGGCTGCCGGGCAGGCCAGCACCTCCAAGGCATAAAAGGCTAGCCACGTGGACAATTTAGAGACCCACAAGTTGAATGGGGCCGAACCATCAGTCAGTACGTGGAGGGGTGTGCACAAGTAATGTTCCACCATGTTAGTGAAATGTTGCCTCCTGCTAACACGTTGCGTATCAGGTGGTGGTGCAGTTAGCTGTGGCGTGTTGACAAAACTTTTCCACATCTCTGCCATGCTAACCCTGCCCTCAGAGGAGCTGGCCGAAACACACGTATCTGTGGTTAGGTGGACCTTGCCACAGATGGCGTTGCGCAGTGCACACTTGATTTTATCGGATACTTGGTTGTGCAGGGAAGGCACGGGTCTCTTGGAGAAGTAGTGCCGGCTGGGAACAACATACTGTGGGACAGCAAGCGACATAAGCTGTTTGAAGCTGTCTGTGTCCACCAGCCTAAATGACAGCATTTCATAGGCCAGTAGTTTAGAAATGCTGGCATTCAGGGCCAGGGATCGAGGGTGGCTAGGTGGGAATTTACGATTTCTCTCAAATGTTTGCGAGATGGAGAGCTGAACGCTGCCGTGTGACATGGTTGAGATGCTTGGTGACGCAGGTGGTGGTGTTGGTGGTACATCCCCTGTTTGCTGGGCGGCAGGTGCCAACGTTCCTCCAGAGGCTGAGGAAGAGGCCGAGGCGGCGGCAACAGCAGAAGAGGCCAAGGCGGCAGCAGCAGAAGAGGTAGCAGGGGGAGCCTGAGTGACTTCCTTGTTTTTAAGGTGTTTACTCCACTGCAGTTCATGCTTTGCATGCAGGTGCCTGGCCATGCAGGTTGTGCTAAGGTTCAGAACGTTAATGCCTCGCTTCAGGCTCTGATGGCACAGCGTGCAAACCACTCGGGTCTTGTCGTCAGCACATTGTTTGAAGAAGTGCCATGCCAGGGAACTCCTTGAAGCTGCCTTTGGGGTGCTCGGTCCCAGATGGCGGCGGTCAGTAGCAGGCGGAGTCTCTTGGCGGCGGGTGTTCTGCTTTTGCCCACTGATCCCTCTTTTGCTACGCTGTTGGCTCGGTCTCACCACTGCCTCTTCCTCCGAACTGTGAAAGTCAGTAGCACGACCTTCATTCCATGTGGGGTCTAGGACCTCATCGTCCCCTGCATCGTCTTCCACCCAGTCTTGATCCCTGACCTCCTGTTCAGTCTGCACACTGCAGAAAGACGCAGCAGTTGGCACCTGTGTTTCGTCATCATCAGAGACGTGCTGAGGTGGTATTCCCATGTCCTCATCATCAGGAAACATAAGTGGTTGTGCGTCAGTGCATTCTATGTCTTCCACCGCTGGGGAAGGGCTAGGTGGATGCCCTTGGGAAACCCTGCCAGCGGTGTCTTCAAACAGCATAAGAGACTGCTGCATAACTTGAGGCTCAGACAGTTTCCCTGGTATGCATGGGGGTGATGTGACAGACTGATGGGCTTGGTTTTCAGGCGCCATCTTTGCGCTTTCTGCAGAAGACTGGGTGGGAGATAATGTGAACGTGCTGGATCCACTGTCGGCCACCCAATTGACTAATGCCTGTACCTGCTCAGGCCTTACCATCCTTAGAACGGCATTGGGCCCCACCAAATATCTCTGTAAATTATGGCGGCTACTGGGACCTGAGGTAGTTGGTACACTAGGACGTGTGATTGTGGCAGAACGGCCACGTCCTCTCCCAGCACCAGAGGGTCCACTAACACCACCACGACCATATCCGCGTCCCTTACTAGATGTTTTCCTCATTGTTACCGTTCACCACAATAACAAAAATATTATTTGGCCCAATGTATTGAATTCAAATTCAGGTCTTTTTTTTACAGACACCTAACACTATCTGGCTATCTATTTAGGTACCGTATTACACTAATAAAGGCACAGCAGTAACGACAGATTTAGCTGAATATAAATTTGAGGCCTAGTATTTAGGCGCTGGATGACAGGTATACGTTTACGGACAGAATTAGACTTGGAATTGCCCAGTAGCGTGTGTGTGAAGTTATTGAGAATGACCCTATGTGCACCTTGAATCTAATATACCCTTTTAGGGATAGATTTAAAGTAGGCCTGATACAGCAGAAACCACTAATTTAGAGAATTGCTAAATTGGGAATTGTATTTTAACCCAGAACAAAAAATGTGCTTTGACGGACAATAAATAACTTGACCAGCCACAGCAATAATGACAGATTTAGATAAATATAAATTTGAGGCCTATTATTTAGGCGCTGGGTGACAGGTATACGTTTACACACAGAATTAGACTTGGAATTGCACAGTAGCATGTGTGTGAAGTTATTGAGAATGACCCTATCTGCACCTTGAATCTAATATACCCTTTTAGGGATAGATTTAAAGTAGGCCTGATACAGCAGAAACCACTAATTTAGAGAATTGCTAAATTGGGAATTGTATTTCAACCCAGAACAAAAAATGTGCTTTGACGGACACTAAATAACTTGCCCAGACACAGCAATAACCACAGATTTAGATAAATATAAATTTGAGGCCTATTATTTAGGCGCTGGGTGACAGGTATACGTTTACTGACAGAATTAGACTTGGAATTGCACAGTAGCGTGTGTGTGAAGTTATTGAGAATGACCCTATCTGCACCTTGAATCTAATATACCCTTTTATGGATAGATTTAAAGTAGGCCTGATACAGCAGAAACCACTAATTTAGAGAATTGCTAAATTGGGAATTGTATTTCAACCCAGAACAAAAACTGTGCTTTGACGGACACTAAATAACTTGACCAGCCACAGCAATAATGACAGATTTAGATGAATATAAATTTGAGGCCTATTATTTAGGCGCTGGGTGACAGGTATACGTTTACACACAGAATTAGACTTGGAATTGCACAGTAGCGTGTGTGTGAAGTTATTGAGAATGACCCTATCTGCACCTTGAATCTAATATACCCTTTTATGGATAGATTTAAAGTAGGCCTGATACAGCAGAAACCACTAATTTAGGAAATTGCTAAGTTGGGAATTGTATTTCAACCCTGAACAAAAATATATCCTTTGCCAGACAGCAGACAGTATTAGAATTGGCTGGCCACAGCTGAAACACCAGATTTAGGGTACTGCTATTTTGGCAATTGTATTTCACCCCTCAATAAAATAGCAAGCACAGCCAAGCCCCTGATGTAGGATATAGCCAAAAAATAACCACACTATTGATGGTTAAATGCACTTGGTGACAGCTTGACTCTGATGTAGGATATAGCCAAAAAATAACCACACTATTGAAGGTAAATGTACTTGGTGGCAGCTTGTGCTGGCGCACCACAAGACACAAAATGGCCGCCGATCACCCCAGAAAAAAGTGACTGAAAAATGCTCTGGGCAGACTAAAAACAGTGAGCAATTGAATATCAGCAGTTCAATGATCCACTGCTGTAGATCGATCACTGAATTAAGTCTTTTGGAGGAGTTAATCACTGCCTAATCTCGCCCTAACGTCGCAGCTGCAACCTCTCCCTACACTGATCAGAGCAGAGTGACGTGCGGCGCTACGTGACTCCAGCTTAAATAGAGGCTGGGACACATGCTGCACTGGCTAATCACAGCCATGCCAATAGTAGTCATGGCTGTGACGGCCTCTTGGGGCAAGTAGTATGACGCTTGTTGATTGGCTGCTTTGCAGCCTTTCAAAAAGCGCCATGAAAGCGACGAACACCGAACCCGAACCCGGACTTTTACGAAAATGTTCGGGTTCGGGTCCGTGTCACAGACACCCCAAAATTCGGTACGAACCCGAACTATACAGTTTGGGTTCGCTCATCCCTAGTCGTATGGCCCAGAAGCCGACAACCCCAGTGCTAAAAGAAAACACTTACTGGTCTGCAGCCCTACTGTGTCTGTGCTGCTGCTGCCATATTCCAGGCCACTTGAAGACCACATAAGGACCGAAAGTGGATTAATCCCCTGATTTCCAATTACTGGCCTCAGCTATCACATGTGCCATTCATGTGACCACTGAGGACAATGATTTTGCACAGCAGTCACAGGATCAATCCATTTCTGGGAACAGGTCAGGGATGTGATCATGGCGGGCTGCAGACAGTTCACATTTTTTTTTTTTTTAAAGAGGCACAGGTTAGGAGCATTAGGCTTGTCAGCTCCTCAACCCCTTTAAGTTGCACTTTTGAGATATAATTGGGGGTCATATGTGTATATATGTTATATTTGTTATACTTGGAGCATACAATGACACTCTGATATGTATTGGGTCAAAAAATGCTAAAACTTTAACAAGCAGAACCTTTTACTTTGAAATGCTGTGTAATATATAGTCATCAGATTGATATATCGGTTTGTGGGACTTTCAATCTTTTCATTTAAATCTCTGCTCTTTCTATGCTTAGGAGTCCAGTGGGTGGTCTGACAGCATTCCCTGTATAAGTGTGCGTACCGAGATAGCAGCCAATCACTGAGTATTACTGCCTAGTGGACTACTAAGCATAGAATGAGCAAAAATGTAAATGAGTTATAAAATCTTTTTCCACATGTGTATTTGTTAATCTGCTCAGCTCCTTCTGCTCCATAACATGCTGCCTGCAGATCAAACTGCATATTTGATAGAATAAGTTCCCTTTTAAAGCACTATCCATTGGTCTTTAGACTAAAGTACAAAAAGGGGTTATCTTGGAATTTATCATATTGGTGGGGGTCCGACACCCAGGAAAAAAAGGTTAGTCAGCACATCTCAATAAGCAGGTGCATGTCGCCAAGGCTGAAGGCACAAAATCAAAAACAAACACAATGCAACAGCACACTGCAAACACAAATAATAAAGTAAATACAATGGTGCCATAATCACTAAATAAAATATACTAGTGTTACATTATAAATGTAAAGTGAAGGAGAGAAGAGAAAGGCAGCGCCAATTGTGTAGTACAATAAGATAAGAGTAATGAAAAAGTAATGCGCTTACCAGATTCTGTTGTGAAGAGTCACAACGCCTTTGACGAGCCTGGCTGGTAAATGGACCAGCGGCCAAGGGTGCCTTGCTGCAGCCTAAGTTCCAGGGCGCATTTAAGAATTAAATGCGAAAATGAAGTAGGATAAACCAAAAAGAAGGAAAAACTGGAACTGCAAATAGTATTTGCTTTTGGGAGCTGTTCGGCTGAATATATAACGCAGGAGGTGAATAAATAGAAAAAAGTTATTTATTTGTCTACGCGTTTCGAGGGAATTGGACCCTCTTCCTCAGGACAATCAATGAAGATTGATCATTGATTGTCCTGAGGAAGAGGGTCCAATTCCCTCGAAACGCGTAGACAAATAAATAACTTTTTTCTTTTTATTCACCTCCTGCATTATATATTCAGCCGAACAGCGCCCAAAAGCAAATACTATTTGCAGTTCCAGTTTTTCCTTCTTTTTGGTTTATCCTACTACATTATAAATGTGAGATTTTTTGCAAATATATTTTGCACAATATTAATTGTGCCCGTCTGACAGCGTCAAGGCGATCTCTTTAGAATAGGAACTTACACTAAATACTACCTCCTCTGGTTCCGTATTGGCCTCCATTAAATTCAGGAAATGCAGGTTCCACATGCATGCTGAGCCCACACTGTATTTTACCTATTTGGTGCCATAATGGCCTCCATTAAATTCAAGGAATGCAGGTCCGACACCCAGGACCCCACCAATCAGCTGTTAGAAGTAGCCGGCGCTCTGAGAGCGACGCAGACTCTTTCAAGGCTATGTTACAACACCGTACATTGGTCACATGGCTTAGTTGCAGCTCAGCCTCATTCAATTCAATGAGGCTGAGCTTTAATACCAAGCACAGCCACTACACAATGTATGGCTCAGAGCTTGGAAAGCTGCTGTGAACCAGCTGCACCCGCCAGAGCTCCGGTGAGATGGCACCTACCTGAAACAGCTGATCGATGGGGGTGCTGGGATTCAGACCTTCGCCAATGTGATAATGATGACCTATCCTGAGGATAGGTCATCAGTATCAATACCTGGATAACCCTTTAAATTTTTTGCTAAAAATGTATCTTTATATTGTCTGTGCAACACAAAACTAAAATAACCTAAAAATATGCCACTATACAGTGTTGGACTGGTCTACCAAGAGTTTTTTCCATGGACACAGGTTCCATAGCAATCTGGAGACCACAAGGCACAGAAAGCATCAACAGAGGACAACCATCCTTGCAGACCATATGCAGAAAGGGATAAAGACAATTTGTTTTTGTAATGAAGCCAGCCTACTAATCAGCTGATCACTGCTGCTATTGCTCAGGAAAGTTGCGGTGAGCCATTCAAATGAATTCTGTCCATATAATAAATGGTTGAACTGGGTCTATCAGGACAGAATACTTAGTAGCTTTCCGTTCTGGCTCACATGGGGATGTCCTGAGCAAAGGCATCCACTCTTGACCATATACCGCAATAAGGGGGTTATCTTTGTGAGTAAATAACTTAAGCTTATATTACACTGGCAGATTGTCTGGCAGATCATCGCTAATGAGCGTTGATAGAAACTCTCGTTAGCAATGTTCTGGCAGTGTAATATGAACGTTTGCTCATTCATTGGGCAATTGAAATTTTTAAGCATGTTTAGAAATCATCATTTGCTGCCAGCAGATCGTGCTGTATAATCATAATTAGTGATGAGCGGCAGGGGCTATATTCGAAATTGCAATATTTCATGAATATTTGGGCGAATATTCGTCATATATTTGCGAATTTGAAATTATTTGCTTGATCGTGAAAAATCGGCGTAATGTGCGCAAAATACAGGCATGGGTCACTTTTGCTAAATTTTCCAAGCTGCTAGAAGTTTCCTGAGACTGGAGAAAATGGTTGGCACGGCAGAACATAAAAAAATAGCTTTATATGCAGTTAGAGTGCTCCAATATATTCGCTATTGCGCAAATCAGCACTAACAATGCAAATATTTTGGCGCAATACATGAAACTGCATGTATGTATGGACAGCAGAACCTATCACACTACCTAACACCCTGCACTGGAACAGCTACACTATATCAGGATATAACCTACACTGACTATCTGTATTATATATATGACTATACGATTGTGCCTCAATCTGACTATACGATTGAGGCACAAACTTTTTTCTTGGCTTTGTTACGCATGATTTTACATAATAATTATTTCCTCTTTGGGGATGATTATTACATGCAAATCAGAGGGACGGCCATGGGGACGAATGTGGCCCCCACTTGCGCCAACATGGTCGTCTCCCATTTGGAGGAACGATACGTCTATGTGTCCCACCACTTCAGCCATGTGCTGAGGTGGTAGAGATACATAGACAATATTTTTGTTATTTGGACAGGTACTGCCTCGGAGTTACACCTGTTTCACAACTTTTTAAACAGTCTGATTCCTGACATACAATTTACTTTGGAGTTTTCTACCAATACATTACATTTTTTAGATGTTAATGTAAGGTACACTGGCAACGCGTTGAGCACTGAGGTTTACACCAAACCTACTGACCGCAATACCATCCTGAGGTTTGACAGTGCTCATCCCCGAATGATGGTGCGGTCGTTACCTTATAGCCAATTTATCAGGGTGAAACGCATAGTCAGTGATACCTCGACACTAAATACAACTTTGGACACCATGACACAGAACTTTAGACAGAGACGGTACCCTGCTTCTGTTTTGCAGCAACAACTTAAACGTATTAATCAAAAAGAAAGAAGTGAACTGTTTCAAGATACTCCACGAAAACAGTTCCAGCGAATACCTTTTGTTTCTACTTTTTGTGAAGCAAGTCCACATGTCAATAAGATACTCAATAAACACTGGTCAAGTCTCAAAACGGAACATAAAAATATCCCTGAATTCTGCAGTAGACCACTCATTTCTTACAAGAGAGCCCGTAATATAAAAGACAAATTAGTCAAAAACGATATAGGCTCACAAAAAAGCACACGTCAATTACTCTTGGCCCCGAAAAATAATGGCAGCTACCCGTGCCTCCACTGTGTAAATTGCAAATACATGGTGAAGGGACGAGTATTTACTCATCCACAAACTGGGATTTCTTACCCCCTTAAATTTTATCTGACTTGCGACTCGTGTTTTGTGATTTATGTTTTATGGTGCCCCTGTAAGTTATTGTATGTGGGTGAAACCACATGTGACTTTAAATCCCGGTTTAACCAACACCGGTTCTCTATACGGAAAAAACGTATGGATCTGCCTGTTTCACACCACTTCGCGGATATGGAACATGTTGAAGGAGATCTTAAGTTTATGATCCTCGATCATGTTCCGTTACCGCGGACTGGAGGTGACCGCATAAGGATGCTCAAAAAACGTGAGTCCGAATGGATTTTTAAGTTACAAACCATTCGACCGATGGGTTTGAACGTAGAATATAGGCCTTGGCTTTTCATATGATTCCCTCTAGTCCTGTTTCCTGCCGATGTATGTGTTGAAAAAATTGTTGTTTTTAATTAATATATTTGGATAATATATTTCTTTTACTATTTCACTTTCAGGACCTGCGGTTGGAAGGGCTTTGCTCAAAGGGAGGCGAGATGCTCATTCTGGTCATGTACGGCTTGTCCCTGGATTACTGCTGATTACATTACACAATTACTACTGTCGTACGCGCATTTATATAATTACTGTGGAGGATGTCCACCCGACAAGGGGTTAAACTGTGACGAACATAGTGGGAGGATTACGACTGATGCCGTCCCCTCCCCCTGTTTTCTGTATGCAGATGCCGAGCGACGGTGCTTTTGTATAATTGCATGTCATCCGCCTATATAACCCGGGTGCTTTATCCTCTAACTACTGTATGATTTTCCTGTAAGGTACCCTTGCTTGTATACTAGTTTCTATGACAGCGATGTGTCATGTTTGTTACTATGTGACGTTCCGCTGAGTGATCACGTGAATCACCCATAGTGACGTCACGGTCATGCGCATCTGCAGTTCCGGGACGCCGGATCCATGCGACGCAACTCGCTACATTGTATCCTCCCAGGATTGAGCACGCCTGATTCCACGCCTGGTCCTGTTAACTTTTTACACTTACAGGTGATGATGATTCACAGTTTATTGTCACTTATGTATTTTGATTGTAATAACTATGAATATGTATATCTGGGGGTTTTGTATATACCGATTACGGCTTCACTTTTTGTTACCCTCCAGACAAGCCACATTTTTTTCTGATGATATGTACTGTATATTTTGTTTTTTTAATGTTTCAATAATTGTCACTTATGCAAGACAATTAGCCACGACTGCATAAATATCAACATTGCTTGATAATGGTCCCAGCAAGTGGACCGAAACATTGCATAGGTGAATAAAGGGTCCCACTTTTTTCACTAAACGGAGTGCTGCGGTGTCATTCTTCTTTCTATTTGACACACCTTGGTGAGGTGACTCCACCGCTGGCACCCATACCATCTACTACCAGGAGTGCTGCCTTGAATTTCCATATATATATATATATATATATATATATATAAGCTATCTAACTATCGATCTACTGTAGTGTGGAAAGCACAGATCACAGCAATAACACTGCTGTCTCTCTCAGAACTCCATAAAACTACAGAAAATGGCTGCTGAGGAGGTTCTTATATAGTAAGGGGTGGGCAACTATCCTTCTGGTTGCTAGGGATGTTGCTAAGCTCAGACAAAGACACTGCAGCCTTCTCATTGGCCTACAACAAGAAGGGAGGTTACTAATAAAAAAAATCTAGAATATTCGAAATTATGAATATATATCACTATATTCTAAATATTTGGGAATTCTCGAAGTGCCGATATTCGCTATTCGAATATTCGTGATCAACACTAATCATGATCTGCTGCCGGCAAACAACAAGTCAGTGTGGGGAAGAGCGATGGTGTAAGAGATCACTCCTCCCCATACTCTGGAGGAGATTGCTGCATGTCTCCTCCACTAGCGAGCAGGTAATTGCCGACAAGGAAGGAATAAGGGATTTAATACTAACTTTAAAGGTGGATTTACACTGCCCGATAATCTGGCAGATTATCGGGAAGAAACGCTTCTACAAATGCTTGTTCCCAACAATCTGCCTATCTAAATGTACTGCCAATCACCAAATGACGTCATCGGTGATGAAGTCACTGTGCCTGCCCAGCAAATGAGAGTTGGAACATTTTCTTTAATCAAGATGGCCGTGACGGCCTTTCCACGATCAAATGGATGAGATGAGTATGTATTTTTCTGTTTTAACCCCTGATTAACCCTCTGATAGGCTGAATGTGACTCTCAGATTCCTCAATTAGTGTTGAATATGGCATCTGAGGGGTTAAATGACAGGGGGCGGCACAATCACTTTGCTCATCACTAGTCATAAGTGGCCCCCACTGTCTAACATGGCTCTCATCCAGAACACCTATAAAACGGAAATATAACAATTTGGAGGACTCTAGGAGTGGGGAGTTGAAGGTAATTAACCTTTCAAATATCCAACTATCTACATCCCAGTTGGAGGTCTTATCATTGGGACTCTCCTTTAGTCCTGTGTCCCTGTATGACAACTTAACGGCGATAAAACATACTTTTCTTTTTGCTAGAAAGCTTGTCTTCAGGAAACATTATTCTAAGGCCTCCTGCACACGAACGTTTTTTTACACGGTCCGCAAAAACGGGGTCCGTAGGTCCGTGATCCGTGACCGTTTTTCCGTCCGTGGGTCTTCCTTGATTTTTGGAGGATCCACGGACATGAAAAAAAAGTCATTTTGGTGTCCGCCTGGCCGTGCGGAGCCAAACGGATCCGTCCTGAATTACAATGCAAGTCAATGGGGACGGATCCGTTTGATGTTGACACAATATGGTGCCATTTCAAACGGATCCGTCCCCATTGACTTTCAATGTAAAGTCTGGAGTTCTGTTATACCATCGGATTGGAGTTTTCTCCAATCCGATGGTATATTTTAACTTGTAGCGTCCCCATCACCATGGGAACGCCTCTATGTTAGAATATACTGTCGGATATGAGCTACATCGTGAAACTCATTTCCGACAGTATATTCTAACACAGAGGCGTTCCCATGGTGATGGAGACGCTTCAGGTTAGAATATACAAAAAAACTGTGTACATGACTGTCCCCTGCTGCCTGGCAGGTGCTGCCAGGCAGCAGGGGGCAGACCCCCCCCCCCCTGTTTTTAACTCATTGGTGGCCAGTGGGCCCCCCCTCCCCTATTGTTAACTCGTTGGTGGCCAGTGTGCGCACCCCCCTCCCTCCCTCTATTGTAATAATAGCATTGGGGCCAGTGTGCGCGCCCCCCCAACCCCCCCCCCCCCTCCCTCCCTCTATTGTAATAATAGCATTGGGGCCAGTGTGCCCCCCCCCCCCCGATCATCGGTGGCAGCGGAGTAGAAGATTCATACTTACCTGGCTGCTGGCTGCTGCGATCTCTGTGTCCGGCCGGGAGCTCCTCCTACTGGTGACAGGTCTGTGCGGCGCATTGCTGTCACTTACCAGTAGGAGGAGCTCCCGGCCGGACGCAGACATCGCAGCAGCCAGCAGCCAGGTAAGTATGAAAATCTTCTACTCCGCTGCCACCGATGATGGGGGGGGGGGGGTGCGCACACTGGCCCCAATGCTATTATTACAATAGAGGGAGGGAGGGGGGGGGTTGGGGGGTGCGCACACTGGCCCCAATGTATTAAAACAATAGAGGGAGGGAGGGGGGGGTTGGGGGCGCGCGCACACTGGCCCCAATGTATTAAAACAATAGAGGGAGGGAGGGGGGTGCGCACACTGGCCACCAACGAGTTAACAACAGGGGAGGGGGGGGCTGCACAATGATATTCAAACTGGGGAGGGGGGGGGGTCTGCCCCCTGCTGCCTGGCAGCCCTGATCTCTTACAGGGGGATATGATAGTACAATTAACCCCTTCAGGTGCCGCACTATCATATCCCCCTGTAAGAGATCGGGTGCTGCCAGGCAGCAGGGGGCAGTCTTGTACACAGTTTGTAGTGTATTCTAACTAGAAGCGTCCCATCACCATGGGAACGCTTCTGTGTTAGAATATACTGTCGGATCTGAGTTTTCACGAAGTGAAAACTCAGCTCTGAAAAAGCTTTTATGCAGACGGATCTTCGGATCCGTCTGTATGAAACTAACCTACGGCCACGGATCACGGACACGGATGCCAATCTTGTGTGCATCCGTGTTCTTTCACGGACCCATTGACTTGAATGGGCCCGTGAACCGTTGGCCGTGAAAAAAATAGGACAGGTCATATTTTTTTCACGGCCAGGAAACACGGCTCACGGATGCGGCTGCCAAACGGTGCATTTTCCGATTTTTCCACGGACCCATTGAAAGTCAATGGGTCCGTGAAAAAAAACGGAAAACGGCACAACGGCCACGGATGCACACAACGTTCGTGTGCAGGAGGCCTAAATCGTGTTCTGATTATATCTTTACAGCCCCGCAGGAACTGGAGGTGCTTAAAATACTAGAGGATCTATTGATGGAACAAGACATAGGTGAGTCTAAATTTCCGGCATTTACTCGCAGTCGGTCGGTCACGTTTCCGCCCTTGTCACTCAGTCCAGCAATTGAGACGTTTGTAAAAATGGTTGTAAAGGAATTATTTTCTTTTCCCTCAAAACGTCCATATGATAATTTAAGTCATTCACAAAGACTGGCATTGAATGAACTACGGGCAATGAAGAATGTGGTATTTAAACCGGCTGACAAGGGCGGAAACGGGGTCATGTGGCCGGTGGAGATGTATGAGGCAGAGGCGCATCGTCAATTGCGCGATACTGCCTGTTATAGGAGACTTACATCTAATCCTACCAGCAGTTTGCAGATGCAGATACAGGTCATCCTGACGGCAGCAGTTGAGTCAGGGACTATCAACAAGACCGTATTTCATGGCTTGGTGGTGAAATATCCAATTACCCCCACATTATATTTACTACCAAAGGTCCACAAATCACCCTCCAAGCCCCCGGGTAGACCAATAGCTTTGGGGTGTGGGGGGTTGTGTGAACCCATTTGTTGTTTTTTGGACTTTTACCTCAAGCCATGTGTCGAATGCTTACCGTTATATGTGCGTGACTCTACTGATGTGCTTAAACGTCTGGAGGGTGTCCAGATGGAAGGCGATATGTATCTCGTAACATGTGACGTGGAGTCGCTTTATACCTGCATTCGACATGAGCTAGGATTGAAAGCATCCACCTTCTTTTTGCAGATGAAGAATTTGTCACCTGACCTAATAGAGGTTTTATTGACTTTATTGTTGGATTTTGTTTTGACCCATAATAATTTCCTCTTTAAGGACCGCTATTATTTACAATTGAGGGGAGTGATGATGGGGGCGACTTGCGCGCCCTCTTATGCCAATCTATTCCTTGGTTTTTGGGAACGCAAGTATGTACAACAGTCAATGGATGAATCAGATGGTCAGGTTATATCCTGGATGCGCTTTATAGATGATATTTTGTTTATTTGGCAGGGGTCTAGGACGGCATTGGATACAGTCTTGATACAGCTTAATATGAATGATTGGAATATCAGGCTGACACAGACCATATCTCAACATCAAATGACGTTTCTGGATATTAACATCAAAACATCTGTAAATGGCACTCTGCTAACTGGAATTAATTGTAAAGAAACTGCCGTCAATGCTCTTCTCCATGCCTCCTCATTTCATCCTCAACATCAAAAATGATCTATACCAATTGGACAGTTCTTGAGAGCTAAAATATTGTGTACAACAGCAGAGGACTTTGAAGAGGAGTCAATGTTACTTCGGCAACATTTTGGACAAAGAGAATACCATCCTGTGGTCATCGAACGGGGTTATCAACGGGCCTTAAATACACCTCGGCAGACCCTTCTTACAACTAAACATAAGAAGGTGTCAGACGGTACATTTGATAGGTCACGATCAGTCTGCATGATTATGGACTACAATGCACAATGGAATAACATCAGGAAAACCTTTGTGAAGTTTTGGCCAATGCTGCAGACTGATCATGTTCTTGACTCAGTGCTTACTTCCATTCCCACATTGGTGGCCCGACGCAGTAAAAATCTTAATGACATTCTGGTATCTAGCCATTATGTTCCACCAAAATCTCAAGACTTTTTGTCTGAGGCTAGGGGACCAAGGTGGGAGTAGATATCTTGTGGGCACTGTAGTATTTGTAAGGCTATGATTAAGACTGACTCTTTTTGTGATTCATCTGGAAAAAGTGTGTATAAGATTGTACATTTCATCAACTGTAGTACTATGGGGGTTATATACTATGCGACATGCCCATGTGGATTAATCTAAATAGGCATGACCAAACGTGAATTATGTACACAGATTCAAGAACATCAAAGTGATAAACGCACTGCATCCAAAATTGGCAAAGACAGGATAGTAAAACTTAAACCAGTTGCGCGACACTTTCACATGAAACACAATAACCGATGGCAGGACCTTAGGGTCCGTGGCATCGATAGAGTGAATCTTGGCTCTAGGGGTGGTGACCTCTTTAGACGTCTAGAACAGGTTGAAAGTAAATGGATAATCAAACTCCAGACCCAAATACCATATGGGCTTAATGACAAGGTCCCCTTTGCCTCTTTTATGTGACTGACTCCTCCTTGAATCTCCTTGCTGTGTTCAGGTTTTTTTTATTGTAATTATGATGGTAGTGTGAGTATGAGTCTTGAATGGGCTAGGGATCGTGCAAAGGGTTGATTAATTCTTATGTGTGTGTATCAATATCCATGATAGGCTTATATAGTGGGTCTCCTTATGGGACTACAGAGGCGGGGAAGATTTATATGGGTCATACAATTAGATGATGGGGAGATATGATGGCTAGGTTATATAACCAGTTAGCGGGGAGACATAGTGGTCAACATGTGGCATATTTATAATAGGGAAATGATAAACAGTTGGTATCTATACTTTTATTATAGTAATTTTGGTTGGATGAATTTTATTTGTATGGATGCTATTCACTTCTGATTCTGGTTTATCATGATATATATATATTTTTCACTCACTCATCACTTATGTGGTTCGATCCCCCCCAAAAAAAATTCACAGGCATCCAATCAACAAATATATTTTCTTCTTCTTTTCATAGTATTATACATATAGTGATGTGTAGGAAAGAAGGAAGAAAAGAAAAGTATTGTATTCACTTTTTGGTCTATTATGACATTTTTTGATGCATCACTTATTTGGCATATTTTTCTTCACAGGTTTTTAATTATTTCCTCATTCACAGTATTAGATATATACCCATATGTGCACGTTCTAATATTCCTTAAACAGCGTTTTTCCGTTCCATTTGTCAACTGATATAGTAATTCACATACACTATATTATTGGGTATTATCATATAGATCATTGTTATCGTAATTCGGTGTTATATGTTGTGCATGTAGTGTATTTGCATTATGCACACATATACCACATTGGTGTTGTTCTTTCTTTCTCTTTTTTCTCCTAGAATACCATCGCCCTCTTAGCAGGATAGACAATGTGTGGTTCCTGTCTCTTTATGTCTCTCCCCCCTCTTCTGTTGTCTTGTCCTCCCATTTTTTGTCTGCCTTTTTGCTTTCTTCGTGCTCTGTGGGTGTCGTATCCACACATCTGAATCTGCATTTAAAACTTGCCTAATTGTGGTATTATATATACATGGGATGGTGATCTATGTCTCAATTGCATGGAGGTTGAGAATTGGTAAAATAATCCCATGGTCTACACTTGTAGCAATCGCCAATCCAGATGCCCTCACTTAATATGGTGGTTGCGGGGCCCCGCCTGCCGCTCCTGGATGACGATTGTCGCGCAGTAATTGCGTGACTCTCCTCCTCCGGACCGGCTGGGCGTGGTTCCGAGCGCGGCGTTCATGGCAGAGAGTCGGGCTTTTATGTATTGTGACCTGTATTATGTGTCTTTTTGTGATTTGTGCCAATTATGTATTGTTGTAATTTTCAAATAAAATTATTTTGAATACCTCAGTATTATAAGTGTTTTGTACTTAATTGACCCACTCCTTTTGGTTGGTTTTCATAACATGGCAAAAGGACAGGAGAACTAGCGTATGCACGGTCCTTCTGCAGTGTTTGTCAATGGAAGCAGCTGATGGATAGGATTGGTCTCATAACCTTTCATCAGCAGCCATTTTGAAACCAGAGCAACGGGCTGCAGGTAAGTAATCATTACAGTACACATTGATTAAATATCGTAAACAATCAGACAGAGGCACTAATGGTTTAATATAAGTCTATAACTAGCTGTTTAATTTAATGTTCCCAGCACATTTGCAGCAATACACATATTGTGTCTAATCCCTTTAAATGTAAAGATGCTTATATATAAAAACAGAATGTCAATGCCATTTTTTCTTAATCTCTTTTTTCATGTCACTTATAAGTCAAATATGTAAAATGGTCTATAAAATCATGTACCAATGTATAGTATTTTCTGAATGGCTCTTACAGTATGTAAAGAAAGAAAGAAGAGGGTAAACAGCGAGGGTTAATCCAATCTTGTGGAACCAATTATCCAAAAGATAGGAGAACTTGAGGCGCCAGTGGAGTGCGAGTGTATTGAGGTAAGTTAGAGGATTCAGACTGGGAGGAGAAATGGAAATCACCAAAGGGTGCTGAGGGAGGAGGCTGCTATTGGGGTATCAACGCAGAAGAGCAATCGGGGTGTATAGCAAATTTAATAAATCAATGGCCAGTGTCAGAGAGGGTTCATTAGAAGATAAATGGACCCAAAAAGACTGGTCGATACAAAGCCCCAGATTTAAGTGCCAGGTCCCAGAAAATGAGTGATAAGATTTTATCAGTTAACTGTCAGGATAAGATGGGTAGTGCTCCCTGGTAAGAGTACTCTCTGCTTGTGATTTTTAGAGAAGAAGACAGTGGGTACAGTTGGGGATATCTTACAGTGAAAGAGATGGCCGCAAATAGAAATATAACACAGTATGAGAAATTGCCACCAGTTTTTCATATATGGAAGTAGCCCAAATTTAAATTAGTAAATAGTGCTAAAAGTGTAAAAAAATATTAAAAACTCAATGTTAATCAGCATGCATGATTATACTTACTTCACAGGGGGGTGGCCTGCTGGATAAGCTCAAGACACCAGCAGGGTCCAAATAAAACCTAGCCAGAATCGCCTGTAGAGTATTAGATACTGATGGTTGCCCAGTTGGAATAAAGCTTCAGTTCAGGTTTTTTTTCATGCAGAATTCGGCTCTTTATTGAAGGTATTCAGCTCAACGCGTTTCGGGGTATGCAAACCACTTCATCAGGAGAATAAACATAAAATGTATAAAATATTTAAAATAATACAACATATGTACCTGGTGCGGGAATATATAGGGTAAAAAAAATGGCAGAATGTGCGGGGCGTCATCTGGGACCGAGGCTGGACACGCGGAGGGCTATTTCCAGGAACGCGCACAAGTGGGCGCCAACTTACGGTTTCATGCACTCCACAATGGAACGCACGCAGAACTTCCATCCCATGTGCGCTCCACCATGGAACGCATCACAAGACTTCCGGTCCCCGTGCATTCCACCATGGAACGCACCACTCGTGCGCGTTCCCTGAAATAGCCCTCCATTTGCCCAGCCTCGGTCCCAGATGACGCCCCGCACATTCTGGCGGTTTTTTGACCCTATATATTCCCGCACCAGGTACCTAATGAACCCTCTCTGACACTGGCTATTGATTTATAAAATTTTCCTTACAGTATGTACACTGACGAGCAAAAAAGTAACAATGTCTTAAACTTTTGAATTTCAGGCACCATATCTCACCATCCACTACAGCTTCGGACATGAGATTATGATCATTTTATAGACAATCATCTTGGCTATTTCATACATAAATTGGACTTGCATCTATTTAGCATATGACTAATTATTCAGACTTTTCTTGTATACTGCAAATTACAACCTGTTCTCACATTCCCTAACAGCTCAGTGTGTTATTAGGTTTATTCCCAAGTGGAAGGTCACTGGTTCGAATCCAGGAGCAGAAGATTTCCCATGAAAAGAGAAACAGCATCATCCAGCTCATTGATAGCGGTATCTCGGCCAAGAAAATTGCCAAACTGCATCACGTGAGTGCCATGACAGTTGGAAGAATACGAAATGAAGTCCGTCCATACATTCCAAAGCCAAGAAGTGGACATCAAGGCAAAATATCTGTCACCGCCAGCTCTGTGAGAAGATCTGGCAAATGTTCTTCTCTACCTGTTGTATGGTGTTCTTTGTTTTGGTTTAACATTCTCATCTCTTTTCCTTCTCCCAGCTGTCACCTATTTGCACTGATTGTCTCCCTTTATATTCCCTCCCATACTGCCTCACTTTACGGTTTATACTTCTTCCTGGATTGTGTTCACTGCTGGAGCCTGCTTCTCCTGATTCCTCAGATAAGTCTGTTTCCTTTATTTGTGTTTCCTTCCTGGCTTGATTGTAGGTGACCCTGACTCCGTCCGTATTAAGTGCAGGGAGCCGGTGGTCGTGTCCCCTTACTATTATAGGGTTTTCAGGTGTCGCATAGTAAAAGGTACGAGGGCATGCAATCGTCTACCATTAAGACCTTTGCATGGGCAGAGCAGTCAGGGAGAGCTCTAGGGGTTTTATAGGGCTCACCCATATGCTCCTTAGTTTGGGATCAAGCCAGTCGGATGTTAATTTATAGCTTTCTGCAACACCATCCGTGACAATATCAGAGTCAACAAGGGGGTTCATCACAAGGTTTATCCGTTCTGGCGGCAGTGGAGGTGGTTCGTATGCTGGAATAATGGCCCAAAAAAGTGAAGCAGCCAAAGACTTCAATATCGTCATAAGAAGTTTGCAAAAAAGTACAAACAATGGACAGTAGAAGATTCGAAATAGGTGATTTGGAGCGATGAGATAAAAGTCAATAGACTGAGGTCTGATGGGTACAAATGGGTCTGGAAAAAAAGCAAAAAGAGTGTAAACGGATCGAGAAATTGAAAAAAACTGTCAAGATCGATGGACAAAGTCTGATGATACGGGGTTTTTTCACAGCCAAAGGCATTGGATACTTGACCAGGATGGATGGTGGTCTCAATGCTGCGCTATATGTGAGTATCCTACAAGACAGGTTACTTCATACACTCAAGTACTATGGGTATGAAAAGTGTCCCGGCAGGACAACGAGGTGAAGCAGACGTTGAGATTGGAGAAGAAATGGTTAAATGACAATGAAGTAGAGGTGCTGGATTGGCCCCCACAGTCCCTAGACATTAAACCAATCGAACACTTGTGGGTAGAGTTGAAGAAAAAGCTGTATTCGTACCCAAGTGAGTCGACCATTATGCACCAACATTGGGAAAATGTAGAAGAGACCTGGGAACAGATTTCGGTCGAGACTGGCTTGAATCTGTTCAATAGCACGCCTAGAAGGATTCAGGCAGTGTTGAAAGCCAAAGGTGGATTTACAAAACAATAAAAATTTTGCATTTTGCATTTTAGGAGCAAAACAGTAACAATGCAGCTACATGACAAGAATCTGCATAACTAATCATATGCTGAATAGTTGCAAGTCCAATTTATGTATGAGATAGCCAAAATGATTGTGTATAAAATGATAGTGCTCTCACGTTCAAAGCTGTAGTGGATGGTGAGATATGGAGCCTGAAAGTCAAAAGTTCAACACATTGTTACCCTTTTGCTCGTCAGTACATATAATTGGAGGTACAGTAAACAAATTATGACTGAGTCTTTACCATGTATGCACAAAAATGTAGGCGATAAACATTGCATATGTAAGGAGCTTCAAGTAGAACTTTGTCTGACAATATTCGGAATGTTGTTTATAGGGCTCTTTAGGATTTAAGTGATACATTGTAATGTGATTTCATAATAAGTAGCTGACAGGAAATAACTTCTCTTCGTACTGTAAATACTAGAAACACATTTAAAACTTTACATTCTAACATGGAATATTAAAGTGCTATTCAGGCTGATTTGGAATGTCACACTTTAAAATCAGCACGTAAATTAAATGCAGTTTCAAAACTATTGTGAGTTTGCCAAGAAACTAAACGAGCTGAATGAGTAGGAAGATAGGAAGAAAGTAGGTAATTCTCTCTAGGAAAATATGTAGGCACAATTAATTAGAGAGAACATACTGTAGATAAATATAAAAGAAAGATAGATAGATATATAGATAGAAAGAAGGGGTAACTATAGGGGAAGCAGATGCTTTGGGGCCCAAATGTTGAAGAGGCCTACACAGGAGGAGGAGTAAAAGATTTTATTGTCAGGGCCCCCTCAACAGTATTATACAATGACATTATATACAGAGACGCTGTAAGAAATGGACAGAGTGGTTGCCTGGCCTCGTCTGAAAGAGCAATTTTGACTAGCCATAGGAGTAGAGGTTGCACCAGAGGGGTAGGGGTTTAAGAAGACGTTGCTGGTGGAGACCCCGTTCAAAAATTTGCTGTGGGGCCCAGTCATTTCTAGTTATGCCACTGGATAGATAGATAGGTAGATAGCATACATTGCATAAATGACCTAAAACTATACCAGATTTTCACACGTCCTAAAAGTAGATAAAGATAATCAAATCAAACAAATGAGGCAAAAATGTTAGACTTGGTCATTTATTTATTGAGTGGTAAAAATGAGTGGCAAAAGTAGGTGAATTAGAGCTAGATGTTTTCAATCAATGGGATGATAATTAGGTGTGAGTGGGTGACCTCTTTTATTTAAGGAACAGGTGTCTATCAAGTCTGATCCTCCCAAAATGTTTGTGGAAGTGTATCATGGCATAAACAAAGGAGATTTCTGAGGACCTTACAAGAAAATTTGTTGATGCCCATCAAGCTGGAAAAGGTTACAAAACCATATCGAAAGATTTTGGACTCTATAAATCGACAGTCAGATTGTGTACAAATGGAGGAAATTCAAAACTATTATTATCTCCAGGAGTGGTCGACTAACAAAGATCACACCAAGAGCAAGGCTTGTAACAAAGAAACCCAAGGTAACCTGTAAGCAACAAGGCCTTTCTTACGTTAGCTGATGTTAAAGGGGTTTTCCAAGATTTAATTACTGATCGGTGGAGGTCCGACATCCGGGAGCCCTGCCAATCAGCTGTTTGATAAGGCACTAGCACAGCTGTTAGCGCCGCGGCCTTCTTGCAGCTTTTCCTAGGCCAGTGACGACATGTTAATCTGTCACGTGGCCTAGTCGCAGCTAGCACAATACCAAGCACAGTCACTATACAATGTACGGCACTGTGCTTGATAAGCTACAAGAAGGTTGTGGCACTCACAGGAGCACCGATGCTTCCTCAAAGAGCTGATCGCGAGGGTCCCAGGTGTCAAACCCTCACTGATCAGATACCCAGGGGATAGGTCATCAGTATAAAAATCTCAGAAAACCCTTTTAATGTTCATTAGGCCACCATCAGTAGGAGACTGAACAACAATGGTGTGCATGGCAGGATTGCAAGAAGAAAGCTGCTGCTCTTCAAAATGAACATTGTCTGCAGTTTGCTAACGATTACCTGGATATTGAAACAATGTTTTGTAGATAGATGAGACAAAAATAGAACTTTTTGTTTTAAATTTGAAAAATTCACTGCATTCCAGTAAAAAAAATATCTCATCTCAATCCGCAATATTACAATTGTCACGGATGATCCCAAACTAAGGAGCATATGGGTGAGCCCTATAAAACCCCTAGAGCTCTCCCTGACTGCTCTTCCCATGCAAAGGTCTTAATGGTAGACGATTGCATGCCCTCGTACCTTTTACTATGCGACACCTGAAAACCCTATAATAGTGAGGGGACACGACCACCGGCTCCCTGCACTTAATACGGACGGAGTCAGGGTCACCTACAATCAAGCCAGGAAGGAAACACAAATAAAGGAAACAGACTTATCTGAGGAATCAGGAGAAGCAGGCTCCAGCAGTGAACACAATCCAGAAAAAAGTATAAACCGCAAAGTGAGGCAGTATGGGAGGGAATTTAAAGGGAGACAATCAGTGCAAATAGGTGACAGTTGGGAGAAGGAAAAGAGATGAAAAAGTGAAACCAAAACAAAAAAACATCATACAACAGGTCGAGAAGAACGTCTGCCAGTTCTTCTCACAGAGCTGGCGTTGACAACAACACAGTGGTTGTAATATTATGGATTGGGCTTGCCATAATTGGTGTAACAGTGAATTCTAAGTTATACCAGCAAATTCTTAAGGAAAATGTTGGGGAATCTGTTCATGAGTTGAATCTCTCCAGAATATGGGTCATGCAGCAAGACAACGACTATAAGCACACGTCGTTCTACCAAAGAACGGTTAAAGAAGAATAAAGTTAAAGTTTAGAATGGCCAAGTCAAAGTCCTGACCTTAATCCAATAGAAATGCTGTGCAAGGACCTAAGCAAGCTGTTCTTGAGAGGAAACCCACCAACATAATAAAGTCGAAATTGTTTTGTATGTAGGAATGGGCTAAAATTCCTCAAGTCTAATATTTTTGACTCATTTGCTAGATAGCTTTATCTACATTTAAGACTTACTGTATGTGAAAATTGGATATAGTTCTAGGGCAAATTTATGCAGAAGTAAAGAAAATTCTTAAGAGTTGACAAACTTTCATGCATGACTATAGATAGAAAAGAAGAGGATGTGACTGGACCCTCTCAATTAATAAAACCACCTACTGTAAATTGACAATTTCAGTTGTCCAGATTATCTACCTACCAGGTTCAAGTATAAAATACTTTGTTTACTTCAGGTACCAAATATCAGTGTTTTACATATATCCATGTATAGCAAAGGGTTATTCTACAGAAATAGACAGAAGCAGAGCTAAAAGTAAAAATGTTACTTTAGACTAAATCGCAGAGTAGAATTTAACATTTTAAAATTAAGTTCAAGAATTAGTTCTTGACTAGTATCTCAGCTCTGAAGATGGCAGGCAGCATGGCACTTCAATAGTGTCTACTTCCAAAAAGCTGTGGTAAATCAAATTGATTAAAGAGAGAGAATTGTATTGTAACATTTTCCCAGCAAGCTTGCAGTTAGAAAGCATTGTTGGTCCATTTCCATGTTTAAGGTTTATGTCAGTGCCTAAACTTAGACGGGTAGAGGCTAAATGCAGAACATTATCTCAGTGTAGGAGTCGAAAAGTAGATGGAGTGCTTACTACATATATGGATATGAAAAACACTCAGATTCATTACAATAATATGACGGTAAGGATAAAATGCAGTACAAGGTGTAGCAGACTCAACGTGCATTTTTTTCTACAGAGGGGCAAGATATTGTAGCCTTCTGTTTTACATTTTTAAGTAGACATACTTATTCTTGAAGAAAGTGCAAATTGAATTGGGACATTCCCAATTTGATGCATTCTCTGTCCTAAAGCCAACCCTCAATTCCTTAACCACTTCTCTATTACCACCTCTAGTGGTTTGATTTAACCCCTTTAGGACATGAAACGTAATATTACTTCACATGTTGGGTGTTTAAAGATGGTTCCTGCTCCACAGTGGAGTTGGAGCCATAGCAACCGGGTGCCAGATGTTTCACACAGCAGACACCTGGGCTTAATGTCTGCAATCAGCTGTAATGCCAATCGCAGACATGTAACCCTTCAGATGCTGTGTTCAAATGTGACCACGGCATCTGAGAAGCCGAAAACCCAGAAACATGTGCTTCTCAGGGCAGGACCGCCTTCCCTGGATGGAGACCAGGGAAGGCGTTCCACTGCAGTAATTAGCCAGAGCCTGTACTGGGCTTCTAGGCTTATTACTTGAATATTACAATTCAGGCCAACAGGTGGCAGCACCACTGAATTGTACCAATCTTTGTATATGGTAATGGATATAATATCATCACTTTATACAAATTGCAATCCAATGATTGCAAGTCGGGGTCCCATTGGGGGTCTAAAAAAAAGTTACAAAAAACTTTAAAAAAAATATATATATAAAAAAAAATATATATATATATATGTATATATTCAAATCATCCCCCTTTCCCCAAATAAAAATAAACAAGCCAAAAAATAAAATCAATATACAGGTCCTTCTAAAAAAAATTGCATATTGTGATAAAGTTCATTATTTTCTGTAATGTACTGATAAACATTAGACTTTCATATATTTTAGATTCATTACACACAACTGAAGTAGTTCAAGCCTTTTATTGTTTTAATATTGATGATTTTGGCATACAGCTCATGAAAACCCAAAATCCTATCTAAAAACATTTGCATATTTCATCCGACCAATAAAAGAAAAGTGTTTTTAATACAAATAAAGTCAACCTTCAAATAATTATGTTCAGTTATGCACTCAATACTTGGTCGGGAATCCTTTTGCAGAAATGACTGCTTCAATGCGGCGTGGCATGGAGGCAATCAGCCTGTGGCACTGCTGAGGTGTTATGGAGGCCCAGGATGCTTCCATAGCGGCCTTAAGCTCATCCAGAGTGTTGGGTCTTGCGTCTCTCAACTTTCTCTTCCCAATATCCCACAGATTCTCTATGGGGTTCAGGTCAGGAGAGTTGGCAGGCCAATTGAGCACAGTAATACCATGGTCAGTAAACCATTTACCAGTGGTTTTGGCACTGTGAGCAGGTGCCAGGTCGTGCTGAAAAATGAAATCTTCATCTCCATAAAGCTTTTCAGCAGATGGAAGCATGAAGTGCTCCAAAATCTCCTGATAGCTAGCTGCATTAACCCTGCCCTTGATAAAACACAGTGGACCAACACCAGCAGCTGACATGGCACCCCAGAC
Source organism: Bufo gargarizans (assembly GCF_014858855.1). Lineage (NCBI taxonomy): Eukaryota > Metazoa > Chordata > Amphibia > Anura > Bufonidae > Bufo > Bufo gargarizans. The sequence continues at coordinate 271,507,102 of NC_058080.1, forward strand.
CATCACTGACTGTGGGTACTTGACACTGGACTTCAGGCATTTTGGCATTTCCCTCTCCCCAGTCTTCCTCCAGACTCTGGCACCTTGATTTCCGAATGACATGCAAAATTTGCTTTCATCCGAAAAAAGTACTTTGGACCAATGAGCAACAGTCCAGTGCTGCTTCTCTGTAGCCCAGGTCAGGTGCTTCTGCCGATGTTTCTGGTTCAAAAGTGGCTTGACCTGGGGAATGCGGCACCTGTAGCCCATTTCCTGCACACGCCTGTACACGGTGGCTCTGGATTTTTCTCCTCCAGACTCAGTCCACTGCTTCCACAGGTCCCCCAAGGTCTGGAATCGGTCCTTCTCCACAATCTTCCTCAGGGTCCGGTCACCTCTTCTCGTTGTGCAGCGTTTTCTGCCACACTTTTTCCTTCCCACAGACTTCCCACTGAGGTGCCTTGATACAGCACTCTGGGAACAGCCTATTCGTTCAGAAATTTCTTTCTGTGTCTTACCCTCTTGCTTGAGGGTGTCAATGATGGCCCTCTGGACAGCAGTCAGGTCGGCAGTACCCATGATTGCGGTTTTGAGTAATGAACCAGGCTGGGAGTTTTTAAAAGCCTCAGGAATCTTTTGCAGGTGTTTAGAGTTAATTAGTTGATTCAGATGATTAGGTTAATAGCTTGTTTAGAGAACCTTTTCATGATATGCTAATTTTTTTAGATAGGAATTTTGGGTTTTCATGAGCTGTATGCCAAAATCATCAATATTAAAATAGCTGGCCTCAGGAATGGGACTTATCATCCAATTCCTCCCCTCTTGGTAGGACTGGGCTGGTCCTGCTTCCTGTCTGGAGGGGGTGTCTTAGCTAGACTACTAAGGAGTGAGGAAACAGGGACCACCATTAGATCCAATTCTTTTGTTAGGCCACTACTCCAGAGAGACTGCAAAAATAGAGAAACTCCATATATCAGAAAAGCTATAGCTTTTACAGTCAGCAGAGTGACCAGAAACCACAGCTTTACAGACCCTGTTGCAGGTGAGGTACTACAGCTCAGACACCCATTAGTTGGACCTCCGCCGATCTCATATTGCTGACCTATCGCGATAATAGGTCAGCAATAGGTAAATCCTGGAGAATACATTTAAGATATTCCTGTTTTTCATATACCTGCCCTGTCAAAATAATTTGCATTTAGCTTAGTTTTCACATAGAATAGTAAGCTACTTCCTGGTGCTCTGATTTCAGTTTAGTAAGAACTGTGGTTGAAAAAGTCAAGCAGGAATACTAAGGAGGAAAGTATTTTCATAGGGCTTGGGGACTCCCCATTGTGTCTGTCTTTCATGTCATAGCTTAAATATTAAGCAACACCCACTGTCATTGTTACACATTAAACTTCCTAACAGTGTGTAGTCCAGTCTTGCTTTGCATTCCTTGAATGTTGACACATACCATTACACACATGGTCAGTCATGAAGCGCTTATTTATTGCCACATATTATTTTCATTGTGTTCAATAATGTATGTAAGTATATTCTATACTGAGAATGTGAATTAACCAGACATATAACATTCTATAGCAGACATGCTGGTGTGAGATTGCTCCCAAAAGTAATTGTATTGGTTTGAGCTGTATCATATCAGTATGCAATTGTAAAGTACAGTGAATTCTACGTTATACTAAAAGCGGCAGTATACTTTCATATAAAAAACTGGTTCAAATGCAGGGCAGTGATCCCCAACCACCAGGCCTCGGACCATTATCAGGCCATGGACAATCTAGTACTGTTGGCTCCTGTGTCCCACCGTTGGGCCTCATAGGTTGAAGACCGCCAAAGTCATCACACCACCAAAGACTCGGCGCAGGAGGTCCCAATGACATTTGCTTCTGCCTGTACCATGATGCAGGCAGCTAGGGTAGCAGGCCAGAAGAGTGCTGCATTTTTTGTTTGTTTGTGTAGACTACTGGGGGCACTACAGGGGAGGTTGGGGCATTATATATACAGATGGCATTTATTGTAAAGAGGCCACAACTGGCAGGCACTATATTTAAAGAGGCCACAACCGAGGGGCACTATATTTAAAGAGGCAATTACTGTGGGGGGGGGGGCACTATATTTAAAGAGGCCACTACTGGGGGGGCATTATAAGTGAAGAGAGCACTATGGGTGGGGAGGGGCATTATATGTGAAGAGGGCACTACTGGGGGGGTATTATGTGGGAAAAGGCAACTACTGGTGGGCATTATGTAAAGAGGGCACTACGGGGGGGGGGGGGGGAGTATTATATCTACTGTGGCCTAAATGGAAATTACTACTGAGTAAGACTGGGACTGGGAAGTAGGGTCATAAAAGGAGGCATTTTTACTAAATAGGTGTGTTCTGTGTGTCCAGTTATGCAGAAACAGAGTAGACTTTATCAGCGTGATCTTTGTCTGACAGAAAAAAAGGAAAGGAAACAACTCCAGTCAGAGTCAGATTCTCTATTATGGTGCATGGGGCAAGGAATCAAAAGAGTCCAGGTTCTAGACCCTTAGGGGGCTAAAAGTTATTGTGTAAAAAGTTTAAAAAAACAAAAATATTAAAAGTTCAAATCACCCCCATTTCTTAATTTTACATATAAAAATAAATAGTTAAAAAGATAAATATACCAGGTATCTCTACGTCCAAAAATGTCTGAACTATTAAAATATAAAAATATTTTCCAGCACGGTGTATGCTGTAACAGAAAAAAAATAAAAGCGCAAGATTCACAATGTTTGACCACCTTATCCCCCCAGAAAAATTGAAGAACAGTGAGCAAAGTTGTATGTACACCAAAAATTGTACCAATAAAAACGAAAGTTCGTCCAGCAAAAAACAGGCCCTCATGCAGCTCTGTAAATGGACATATAAAAAGTTATTGCTATCAGAAAATGGCGATGCAAAGAACACTTTTTTTTGTTTTACTTTTGAAAGATAAAAACCTTTTGAAAAAAAATCTAATTTGGTAAGCCGTAATCGTATTGAGCCGCAGAATAAGAATGTCATGTCATATTTAGCAGTTGAAGGAAAGACCACGGCACTCTCTTTTTTTGCTGTTACATCAAAATGTTACATTTTATTGCCTTATTGTATCCATCCCCCCAAAAATTTTGAAGCCACTGGACCAACGTTTCGTTCAACAATAGACCTTGATCACGGCCGTAGTCATGGTGCTAAGTGGTGGAGTCGGACGCCATCCGACTCCACCACTTAGCACCATGACTACGGCCGTAATCAAGGTCCTTTGTAGACCGAAATGTTGGCCAGTGGCTCAAAAATTTGGGGGGATGGATACAATGATGTAACAGCAAAAAAAGAGAGTGCCATGGTCTTTCCTTCAACTACATAAACTTAGTATACCACAGAGCACCTCCCTACACACGCCAAGGAGTACCGTTCAACCCTTTCTTCTCATGTCATATTTAGCATATATTCAACGCTGTAATATCAAAACCCCAAAAACCTTGTTGGAATTGTGAGCTTTTTTTTTCCAATTTCACAACACATTTTTTTTTTCCTATTTTCCAATACAAGACATGGTAAATTAAATGGAGATATTAAAAATACAACTTATCCCACAAAAAATAAGCCTTCATATGGCTATATGAACAGAAAATTAAAAAAGTTATGACTATTGGAATGTGGGGAGGAAAAAACAAAATGGGCTAGTACTTAATGAGTTAAGAAATATGACATCTTTACTGAACGGTGAATGACATGGCTACTTTTCTAGAATTCTGTTAATTGCTTGTGTATAATAATACCAGTCTTCAAACATTTAAAATTGTATGTGTGTAGGATTGCACAACTTTTCATTCTGTTTGAACGAATGTCAGAATGTATTTAGTAACTAATAGGGGGAATGTACTGACTTGTGTTTTCAGGATGTTGAATAGTATGGTAAAGTCTGAATCATGAAAGCACAAACCTGTTATGACATGGGATAATTGTAAAATTCTTCCTGCCTAAGGGTGTATGTGATGTGGAACTACCACAACTCCTCCACCCATCGCCTGCATCATACAGCTGCAGATATCTATCTAACCGTTTTTCTAACAAACCCATAATAGAAAGCAAAGAAAACAGGCATAGCAAGTTTATTGGAAGTGGGTATAGAGCCACTGATTGAAATGGATATGTCTTAGGGCCAAACATGGGAACTTAGTCTAAAGTATTCCCTAGTATTCAACATTTAACCACTTGACAAGCATCTGGGCCTCTCTAAGTGCTTAACCCCAATAGTCTATATTAGAAACCAGTGATGTGACATAGAACCGATGACACCAGGACATAGTGCCAAGTTGGAAGACAGAAGACATAGTCGTCCTAGGCAATGTACTGTCAGCAATGGTATATAGGCAAAGATCAGGGAAAACTGCATGTAAACATTTGTTGGTCAAATAAACAAGGTCAGGAAAATGAAGCAAGCTCTAGAACTTTTGCAAGCAACAAGGATTTGCCAGTTGCCTCATTTTCGCCTGTTTACTAGCATTCTTGGGGCAGTTATGCAACCGCCTTACAACTGATCTCTGGTCAAGTAATTGCTCAGACTGGTAAAACTAGGGAGGAGTTTTTGATTGGTTAACCTTCCTTTAAATGTTCATGTTTTCTGCTCTTGTGTTGCCGGGTGTAGTGAAAGCTCTGTGCTTTAGCAGAATCCTTGCATTCCTTGTATCCTGTTCGAGTCTATTTGTGTTTTCTTAGTGTGGCCTTGGATCTGTAGTTCTTACCTCTTTCATTGCTACTTGCAGTGAAGTTTGTCTCTGGCTGCCATGCTGGGTTTAATTTGCTGATCGGGGGTCATATCTTTGAAAGGGCTTTCTACAATCATAATAAAGAAGCGAATAACAAAACTGTGCCGTGTGCAGTATATGTCTTTACAGCCAATATGTATGGCAATGGTCACTCTGTACAATAAAACATCAACATTGGAAATATTGAAAACATCAAAGCAGACACCAGTGGCATCCAAAAGACCCCACTGACTTATAATAGGATCTATCAGGTTCTGACGAAGTGTCCTTAGTTTTGACAAAATAATTCATGCACCTGGAGCCTCTGATGCTGAAGTGATGCATGAAGAGGTAATATATGGATTAGGTTCAGTATATATATGGAGCCTGTGCTTCCTGAATTCATTTGCCGTCAGTTAGCGCACGTAGAGGTGTAGGTTTCCCTCCAAAAGAGATTACCTTGTCGTGGTGGATGAGCACAAATGATTTTGATCAAAATATATATTCTGAGTACTTCATATTCATTTTATATAGTGAATATAGCAAATGTTCTATATTTGCAGAGTGCTGTTGCATAGTTTGCTTTTACTTTTTCAGCCATGGCGACAATCATCTGCACATTCACTTCATTTTACAGGATGTGCATACTAACTTTGTCTTTTGTTTTTGCAGTGAACATTTTTGTGTACTGAAAATTATTTTAAAAAATTATTTTTATTTAGTACGGCTATGCTCACATTGGATGGAAAAAAACTGTTGCAGAGTTCGCCACAAATTCTACAGCAAGACATTGGCTAAATTTTACATAGAAAAGATATGTATTTTCTTGTCGACTTATTACAGATTTTACCTTGTGCATTCAGCGAGTGAAATTCCACCCAAAAAGTTGAGATGTTGCAATTTTTTAATCCGCGATGCATATCAATTTTACACATGGATATTTTTCCACAGTGTGTGGATTGGATTTCTTAAAATCTCATCCACTTTACTGTTACTGTAATATGCTTCACATTTTCTGCCCATAAATTCAGATCCGAAAATCTGCAGCATTACTGCTACTTGTGGAAATAGCCCGAAAGTCTTCAAGCATATAGACTATACATATTCGGTATTTCTAGAAACCTCATCCACTCTTGTTCCTGGGTTGTTTGCAGCTCAGAGAGCCATTC